>NC_091232.1:4848147-5120647 GCF_040958095.1 Procambarus clarkii
TTGACGGCTTTGGTTACATTTATTAAACAGTTTACAAGCATGAAAACTTCCCAATCAACTGTTGTGATTGTTATAAACAGCCTCCTGGTGCTTCGGAGCTCATTAAAACCGTTTAGTAATTGTAAACAAAGCCTCCAAAGATTGAGAAAAGATGTACAGGTTCGCAAGTGCTGGCGTAACTGCTTCATGAATCTGGCCCTTGGACAGTATAGCCAGGCGTTACCGGCTGGCGCTCCTCTGGCAGCGACACATTGAATGTGTATTCACGGGAGCGATGAGTGATTGTGTCAGATGTGTAGTGTTGAGGCGGTGGCAGGGGCGTCCGGTAAGCTGTAATGACAGCACAGGAACCATGTTTCTCTGTCGGCTGTTGGGCCAGTCAGTGTTGAGTGACCCCGTGAGGCTCCAGAAGCTCTCAGGAGTCACATGTACTCACCTAGTTGTGCTTGCGGGGGTTGAGTTTCGGCTCTTTGGTCCCGCCTCTCAACCGTCAATCAACTGGTGTACAGGTTCCTGAGCCTACTGGGCTCTATCATATTTACACTTAAAACTGTGTATGGAGTCAGCCTCCACCACATCACTTCCTAATGTATTCCATTTATTAACTATTCTGACACTAAAAAAAATATTTCTAATGTTTTTATGGCTCATTTGGGCACTCGATTTCCACCTGTGTCCCCTAGTGCGTGTACCCCCTTTGTTAAATAAACTGTCTTTGTCTACCCTATCATTTCATTTGAGAATCTTGTATGTAATGATCATGTCCCCCCCAACTCTGCTGTCTTCCAGCGACGTGAGGTTTAATTCCCGTAATCTCTCTTCATAGCTCATGCCCCTCAGTTCGAGCACTAGTCTGGTGGCAAACCCCTGAACCTTCTCCAATTTAGTTTTACAATTGACGAGATATGGATTCCATGCTGGAGCAGCATACCCCAGGATTGGTCTGACATACGTGGTATACAAGGTTCTGATTGATTCCTTACACAAGTTTCTAAAAGTCGTTTATATGTTGCCAACCTGGTGTATTGTTGCTTGTGTAATGGGTCGAGATGCTAACTCCAAGAAGGGAGAGTGGCAGTGTAAGACGTACTGTCGTCGCCTTGTATACGTCCTCGAGATGCAGTCCTCAGTCACCTGAATGCACACCACCACCACCAAGACACGCCACAGCTCTCAGTCACCTGCATGCACACCACCACCACCAAGACACGCCACAGCTCTCAGTCACCTGTATGCACAGCACCATAATATGCTGTACATCACCCGGTAACACTCCTGATGTGATTTTAGGCCGCACTACACTCTCTTACACTCTCACTCTGGTGTCTGAAATTATTTACCGCGCGCCCTTGCGGCTCCGAGCTGAACGCGGGCCACTGGTCTTGTTATATCTACTTACACTAAAAATATGACGTAGCAACACATACTGGTAGTCGACATCCACAGTCAGTAAACATTTCCTTAATCACTCCTAAATCCCTTAAACAGACAAAACTTCAATTCTTCTAGCTTGTAAAAGCAGGTATAGCGAATGACTGATACCACAGAGAATAAGGATTATTAATAAAGATAAATTTAGACGTGGGGTAGATAACAATCAATCCAAAGAAGGGATTACATAATAAAGGAGCATACAGTCACATTACCACTAAGGAAATTTACCAAAGACAGAGAATGAAACTGGGATACATTCTACTTGCTAAAGTCTCAAAGCGATTAACAGGTAATGAAGTGAAGTGAACAAAGAGTCTAAGGCACTTACTTGCAGAACTTAGAAGGAAGGGAATTATCAGGGGGAAAGCAGCCAAGCCATTACGACTATATAGCACTGGGAAGGGGGGTCAGGATAAGGATTGGGGATCGGAGCTGCTTCACCAGCACAGAATCCACAGAAAATGATCTTTTAATTCTGTTGTCTCTCAAGAGAGATATTGAATAGCCTTATTCTTCAGAAGATGCTAAAATCTGCTTTATTGAAATGCGGTAAAACGTGACAATAAACACAAGCTGTACTGCAGATTTATTAAACTGTTTGACAAATTTGTCAGTTTCACGGATGCAAATGACTGAACAAGAGAGCTAGAAGTTAAGGAGCCGAACGAAGGTTACCGAAAGCGATCACAGCTTCTGACTCAATCTTCATGCCACAAGAGATCTCGGGGAATTGGGTAAAATATTAAGTCGCTATGATGTCTTCCCATAAGCTTGGTTGGGATCCTTGGTAGGTCTCGGAGTTCCAAATCTTTTGCAGAATCGAACTACCGTTGAATCTATGACCCAGAGGTGGTTATGGCGTCTGTCTCTAAGGTGAGACAGACAGGTGATAGGGTAGTTATGGCATCTGTCTCTCCTCTTTGTCCATCTCTGTCTGCCTGGAGACGTCCGCTGGTATCACATGAATAGATCATCCGTCTATTCTATGCCATCACCTGTGGGACAGGTGATGGCATTAGTCCAAAACACGGCCGTAAATAATAGGAAGAGGAAATGGCTAGTTAAAGAGGAAGACACGGGGTGACAAAGACAAAGAGAGAGAACAGATACGAAGCTGATAAAGCCAACGAAGAGGAATATGAGACGAGTATTAAAGGAGCAGGAGGAAGTTAGTCATGCGTGTGTACACTCACCAGTTAGGTGTGTCTGCAGGATTGAGCTTCAGCTCTTAGGTCCTGCCTTTCCAGTCACCGGTCATTTTAATGCAACGTTTCCCTATCTAAATTACACCAATCATACCCATTCTTGAAAGTGTGGATGGAATTGACTCCAAACACTTGCTGGAGGAGTTTATTTCGTCATGCTAAACTAAGTCAATTCTTGTAAGTAAAATCTTATCTGATCAGAGACCGGGCCGCAGGGACATTGATCCTCGGAATCACTACAAGGTAATCCTCTAGCCTTGCCATATTGTTCTACTTGGATTATTTCCACACTATTTCGTTCACCTTGTTCATTCCATTTAAAATTGCGTGTGTGTGTGTGTGTGTGTGATGTGTTTGTGTGTACTTGCCTAGTTGTATTTACAGGGAATGTGACACAGCTCTTGGGTCACTGTCACTCAACTCTCAGTCGACTGGTACAAAGGTTTCTGAGCCTACTGGGGTTTGTCATATCGACATTTAAACCTGTGTACGGGAACCACATCACTGCATAGTGCATTCCATTTGTTAATGACACTGACAAAAATCTTTCAAATGTCTCTGTGGCTCATTTAGGTACTTAATTCAAGTTCAAGTACTTTTATTGAGACAATAAGATACCTCTTAAAGGCTAAAGTAGCTTAATTAGTTTTTTACTCTCCGGGCAATTAATTTCTGTCTTCTTGTTCGAGTATCACTTCTGCTGAATAGTTTGTCCTCGTCTGCCCTATTCCCCTGAGTATTTTGTATGTGGTAATCACGTCTCCCCCTGTGTTTTCTCTCTCCCACTGGCGCGAGGTTTAGCGCTTGTAGTCCATGTAGCTCATATCTCTCAGTTCTGGGACTAGTCTGGTGGCATACCTTTGAACTTTCTCTAGTTTCGTTTTGCGTTAAACGCGATAAGACTCCAGTCTGGTGCCGCATATTCCAGATCTGGTCTGCCATATACAATATACAAGACTCTGAACGACTCTTGTTCACATTACTAAAGGTAGGACTTGTATATACAATCTTCCGTATGCAGTATCCGTACTTTTTTCTTTTCAAATTAAGCTTCTGCTGCCAGTGACTTCAAGTTTCAATTAAGCCTCTACCTTCAGGATGTTCATGTGCTTCAAGTTAGAACCACAAGAGGTGTCAAGCCTCCACCCCCAAGCGTAACCCCCAAGACCTCATGCTTCAAGTGTAATCACCGCCAGTTTGACTTGAGAGGATTCATGCCGTTGTGATGATGAATCCTCCCGTGTTGTGATGACATGTGGACCACGTGGGTGTTGTTGGGATGTCGGGGGGGGGGGAAGAAAAAGAAAAAGAAAAAGAAAAAGAAAGAGAGAAAGAGAAAGAGAAAGAGAAAGAGAGAGAGAGAGAGAGAGAGAGAGAGAGAGAGAGAGAGAGAGAGAGAGAGAGAGAGAGAGAGAGAGAGAGAGAGACTGACTGAGACAATAAGCAAGTCTGGGATATTATGGCGGCAAGACGGCAGCTGGTACTATACTAGGTAGGGGGGGAGCTTGAGATGGCGGGGGGTCGCTCTTAGCTCCCTTTCCCCCCCACCAACCCCCAACTTACATAACCCCCCTAGCCCCCACCTCAATGCTTCTCCCAGGTGTCGTAGAAGCCTTCCCCAGGTATGCAGCACATGCTACACTCCCCCCCACCTGCACCCCCCCCCCAGAGGGACATCCAGAGACCAGTCCCCGGACGTTGGTTCACCCAAGGGAGGGCGGGAAGTGGAGACCACGTGGTCGGCCTGGTCACTCCCACCACGTGGCTCCCTCCCCTCCTTCCCTTCTTCCATCCCTCCCTCTCTCTCTCTCTCTCTCTCTCTCTCTCGTCTCCTCTCCACCTCTAGGCGTCCCCCCCCTCCCCTCTCTCCACCCCACATCCACCGCTGCCGGGTGGAGGGGAGGAAGTACTGGATGAGTAGGCAAGGGAGGGGGGGGGGCACAAGATCGAAGACTGCAAGTCTGAATATGGATGTGTATAAGTGAGGAAAGTACAAGTATGAGTATGTATAAGTGAGGAGAGTACATGTATGAGTATGTATAAGTGACAAGACAGTGGCAACAGGTGAGAACTTTCAATAGGGTTCTTGGTTATCTTGAGATTATTTCGGGGCTTAGCGTCCCCGCGGCCCAGTCCTCTACCAGGCATCCCTTTTGTTACACATCCCCAGGAAGCAGCCTGTAGCAGCTGTAACTCCCAGGTACCTATTTACTGCTAGGTGAACAGGCGCATCAGGGTGAAAGAAACTCTGTCCATTTCTTTCCGCCTCCACCGGGGATCGAACCCGGAACCTCAGGACTACGAATCCGAGGCGCTGTCCACTCAGTTATCAGGCCCCTGGGGGCTGACGGAGTCTGTGAAATTTATATCGATGAGTGAGATATACTCACCCAGGGGCTGCACTTTGTGAATAAACACACACACACACACACACACACTAGGGCCTGGTAGCCTGGTGGATAGCGCACAGGACTCGTAATTCTGTGGCGCGGGTTCGATTCCCGCACCAGGCAGAAACAAATGGGCAAAGTTTTTATCACCCTGAATGCCCCTGTTACCTAGCAGTAAATAGGTACCTTGGAGTTAGTCAGCTGTCACGGGCTGCTTCCCGGTGTGTGTGTGTGTGGTGTGGAGAGGAAAAAAAACCAAAGTAGTTAGTAAACAGTTGATTGACAGTTGAGAGGCGGGCCGAAAGAGCAATGCTCAACCCCCGCAAACACAACTAGGTGAATACACACCTCAAAATAAAATGCAAATGTCTAAAAATTCAAAGATAAGAATCAAGGTTCGTACATTAACTTAGTTAAGGGACATAGACAAGAAGAAAAACCGAGAGACACTGGATCTCACCCCACTGGAACAGGGGAAAGACCAAGGGGGAGACGTACAGGGAACACATGACCGCGGCATACAAGATTCCAAGGTGAATTGACCAAGAAATCAGAGAAGTAACGTTCAAAGCGAGAAACATCAAAACGAGGCGACATAGGTGAAGACTACAGAAACGAATGGCTCACAGACATATCAGAAAGATAATCAGTGGCTTGAGTCGTAAATATATTGGAAGTTTTAGGTTGAAAAAAGGCCAATTCTGTACATTTTAAACGCAACTACGATATTCATTATCTGTTAAAGAAATTTCATTGTATTGAACTACCAGTGATTGAAAGACGTGGTTTAAATCGCATGTTAAACCTTGCACTCATTGCTAGGCGAGTACCTCTAGGCTAGTACGTCTAGGTTAGTACGTCTAAGTTAGTACGCCTAGGTTAGTACGTCTAGGCTAGTATGTCTAGGCTAGTACGTCTAGGCTAGAACGTCTAGGCTAGAACGTCTAGGCTAGAACGTCTAGGCTAGAACGTCTAGGCTAGAACGTCTAGGCTAGAACGTCTAGGCTAGAACGTCTAGGCTAGAACGTCTAGGCTAGAACGTCTAGGCTAGTACGTCTAGGCTAGTACGTCTAGGCTAGTACGTCTAGGCTAGTACGTCTAGGCTAGTACGTCTAGGCAAGTACGTCTAGGTTTTTATATGCTATATACTATTTTCTGGAAATGAAAGTATCAACATATAAAATTATAAAGATTAAAGCATTTTACAACTTTATACTACAGAATAACGGAGAAATATTTAATTTACCATAAAACGACTTGTAATTATATAAAATATTATTTGTTGTAATTGAGAAATAGGTAAAATTAGTATCTTGTAAATGTTTTGTGGAAACAGAGAGAGAGAGAGAGAGAGAGAGAGAGAGAGAGAGAGAGAGAGAGAGAGAGAGAGAGAGAGAGAGAGAGAGAGAGAGAGAGAGAGAGGGGGGGGGAGAAAGAGAGATGTAGAGAGAGAGCGAGAGAGATGTAGAGAGAGAGATGTAGAGAGAGAGAGAGAGAGAGAGAGTGAGAGAGAGAGAGAGAGAGAGAGAGAGAGAGAGAGAGAGAGAGAGAGAGAGAGAGAGAGAGAGAGAGAGAGAGAGAGAGAGAGAGAGAGAGAGAGAGAGACAAGAGAGGGGGGGGGACAGGAGAGAGAATATCGGGGCTGATAGGGGGGGATAATTTTGAGGTGAGGGGTTTGGGGGGGTATGTGGAGGGGGGGTGGAGGTGTGTAATAAAGGAGGGTGTTCCGGGGAGGGTGATGGTAGACGTAGGGGTATAGGGGAGCGAGGGACAGAGACCGTCGGGGGTCCCCAAGCCTCGCCATTTTGCGGGTTGCGTTTGGCTGTGTGTGGGGACAGTATGGTCCGGAGCGGCGGAGGGAGCGGACGGCTCGGCTGTCGCTCTCCTCATCTCTGCGGGGAGGCATCCACTTCCTCTCCTCTCGCGGGAGGACTCTTGTCACATCCCAGGAACTGTTGTGATTCTTTACGAGTGGTGGTGTTGAGGACGGATATCCGGCCACATTTGCATACACTTTTGACAGTTGGAAAAGGAAGTGCATGAGTGTAGAGAGGCATTAATAAAGGGGGACATGATCGATGCCTCTCGACCTCAGTATATGACGGGACTGACAATCCCTCTTAGACCTCGCTGGCTGCTATGGAATCGAAGCATCTGTGAGTATTTGGGGGATTTTCCTTCATTGATTTATATACTTGTGTGTTCTAGCGTGAGGACACCAATGTGATTTTATGTCAACCAAATTTAAAGTAATTATTTTGAATTAAGGGAAAGTGTATATACCGGGAATTAGGTTAGAATTAATAGATATCTTTTGCTTAAAATCAACTGGGTGGCAAAGTTCAGTGGGTCTAGTGATGGTAGACTTGATTGGGGGATGTGTTGATTTGACATGACCTATGGGTGTGTGTTATGACATGACCCCCTAGCACATGTGTGCTGCTATGACATGTGTGTACTGCAATGACATGTGTGTGCTGCAATGATATGTGTGAGTGCTGCGGTGATTATAAATATGTGCCGTTATGACATGATTTAAGTGAGTGCTTCTGTTGCTGTGACATGAGTGCTGCTGTGACATGACAGATGAGTGAGTGTACTGTTGTGACATGTGAGGTGAATATGTGAGGTACTGTGACATGTCAGGAATCAATGTGTGG
The DNA here is from genome assembly GCF_040958095.1 of Procambarus clarkii. Lineage (NCBI taxonomy): Eukaryota > Metazoa > Arthropoda > Malacostraca > Decapoda > Cambaridae > Procambarus > Procambarus clarkii. The sequence goes on from NC_091232.1 coordinate 4,855,837, forward strand.
TGCTGTTATGACAAGGGTGATGTGATATGACAGACAAGAGAGTGAGCTGTAACATGACAGGCAAGAGTGAGCTGTAACATGACAGACAAGAGAGTGAGCTGTAACATGACAGACAAGAGAGTGAGCTGTAACATGACAGACAAGAGAGTGAGCTGTAACATGACAGACAAGAGAGTGAGCTGTAACATGACAGACAAGAGAGTGAGCTGTAACATGACAGACAAGAGAGTGAGCTGTAACATGACAGACAAGAGAGAGCTGTAACATGACAGGCAAGAGTGAGCTGTAACATGACAGGCAAGAGTGAGCTGTAACATGACAGGCAAGAGTGAGCTGTAACATGACAGGCAAGAGAGTGAGCTGTGACATGACAGACAAGAGAGTGAGCTGTAACATGACAGACAAGAGTGTGAGCTGTAACATGACATGAGACAAGAGTGACCTGTAACAATACATGAGACAAGAGAGTGACCTGTAACATGACAGACAAGAGAGTGAGCTGTGACATGACAGACAAGAGAGTGAGCTATAACATGACAGACAAAGAGCTGTGACATGATAGACAAGAGAGTGAGCTGTAACATGACAGACAAGAGAGTGAGCTGTGACATGACATACAAGAGAGTGAGCTGTAACATGACAGACAAGAGTGTGAGCTGTAACATGACATGAGACAAGAGAGTGACCTGTAACATGACATGAGACAAGAGTGACCTGTAACAATACATGAGACAAGAGAGTGACCTGTAACAATACATGAGACAAGAGAGTGACCTGTAACAATACATGAGACAAGAGAGTGACCTGTAACAATACATGAGACAACAGAGTGACCTGTAACAAGACATGAGACAAGGGAGTGAGCTGTAACATGACAGACAAGAGAATGAGCTGTAACATGACAGACAAGAGAGTGAGCTGTAACATGACAGACAAGAGAGTGAGCTGTAACATGACAGACAAGAGAGAGCTGTAACATGACAGACAAGAGAGTGAGCTGTAACATGACAGACAAGAGAGTGAGCTGTAACATGACGCAGGTCACGTGTTTCAACTGAACAGATTCTTCAACGCATTGCTGATCCCTCTATGCGATTGTCATTTGTTTAATGTTTACATTCAATACCAGAACACATGTACGTGTACATTAAAGACAAGTGTCTTATATAAACTAGACATGCGCTCATATACAAATATATACTAAACCTGTGTCTTAAGACAAATGCTAGCGTGGATATATATGATATATATATGGATATAATAGATATCGTGGTTATCATTGTAAATGGAAAAAGATTAATAGGAGAGGAAGGCAGAGAGAGGGTGGGGGGGGGGGGTGGTTATGACTCAGTCAGACCTGCTGACCTGGTTGTGTCCTACCCCAGCACCATGCTGACCTGGTTGTGTCCTACCCCAGCACCATGCTGACCTGGTTGTGTCCTACCCCAGCACCATGCTGACCTGGTTGTGTCCTACCCCAGCACACATGCTGACCTGGTTGTGTCCTACCCCAGCACCATGCTGACCTGGTTGTGTCCTACCCCTGCACCATGTTGACCTGGTTGTGTCCTACCCCAGCACCATGCTGACCTGGTTGTGTCCTACCCCTGCACCATGTTGACCTGGTTGTGTCCTACCCCAGCACACATGCTGACCTGGTTGTGTCCTACCCCTGCACCATGTTGACCTGGTTGTGTCCTACCCCTGCACCATGTTGACCTGGTTGTGTCCTACCCCTGCACCATGCTGACCTGGTTGTGTCCTACCCCTGCACCATGCTGACCTGGTTGTGTCCTACCCCTGCACCATGCTGACCTGGTTGTGTCCTACCCCATAACACATGCTGACCTGGTTGTGTCCTACCCCTGCACCATGCTGACCTGGTTGTGTCCTACCCCTGCACCATGCTGACCTGGTTGTGTCCTACCCCTGCACCATGCTGACCTGGTTGTGTCCTACCCCGCCACACATGCTGACCTGGTAGTGTCCTACCCCCCCCCCCCTCCCCCTCCTAAGCACTCTGACCTGAATGGCCCGCGTTATTGTATAGGCAACGAGGGCGTCACCGCTAGGGTACACAATTACATAATTTTACACATGTCTGTAATAGCGATGTTTCGAGAATACTCTCGTTCTATCCCTATGACACCTGTGTCAACACCACCAGACCAGTAAACACACCTGGCCAAGTCTAGCTTGGCCAAGCACATTTGGGACTAGGCCGAGAGACAGGGAGGTGAGGCTTGTGGCTGTCATGTCAAAAGTCTAGCCCCGCCTTGGAGTAGAATCTTATCTATCTATCTATCTATCTATCTATCTCTCTCTCTCTCTCTCTCTCTCTTGGACAAACTCTTCGTAACAGGAAGGTTCCAGGTCCAATTCCAACGGCAGAACCATACCTTACGGAACGTTTTCTTTTACATCTGATTCCTCTGTTTACCTAGAAGTAACTAGGTTGCTGGGAGTCAGGCGACTGTCGTGGGCTGCATTCTGGGGAAAGGTCAGTATATGGTTTAAGCCCGGCCAAGGGGAATGGGGGGAAGGGGGCTTCGTAACGGGCTTTCCTCTCGCCGACAATGGCAACCCAGTCACCACAACACTAACTCAATTGTCCCGCCATCCCCCATTAACCCCAGTCCCTCATCGCTAACGTCCCCCACTCAACGGTCACCGCTAACGTCCCCCACCTATCCCCACCCAACAGTCACCTCCATGGCAACAATGTAAAGGATGTGTATCTCAAATTCCCTGTCTCGGCCTAGCCTCGTCTATCTCCTCTCCTGTCTCTCGGCCTAGCCTCACCTCTCCTGTCTCTTGGTCTAGCCTCGCCTCTCCTGTCTCTTGGTCTAGCCTCACCCCCCTGTCTCTTGGTCTAGCCTCACCTCCCTTGTCTCTCGCCCTAGCCTCACCTCCCTGTCTCTTGGTCTAGCCTCACCCCCCTGTCTCTTGGTCTAGCCTCACCCCCCTGTCTCTTGGTCTAGCCTCACCCCCCTGTCTCTTGGTCTAGCCTCACCCCCCTGTCTCTTGGTCTAGCCTCACCCCCCTGTCTCTACATGGCCTGGCATTTCAGTACCACATTGTCTCGTGTTTTCGCTTGTTGGACGGGTCCGTGGTAGGTCAGTATTTACTATTTTTGTCTGCATAATCGAGCTATTAGCTCTTAGAACCCGCCTTTCTAACCAATATATTTTTCCTCTATTATGTCTACTACATTCTAAAAAACACACACACCGAACGAAAGAGCAGAGCTCAACCCCCGCAAGAACAACTAGGTGAATACACACACACACAGAAAGCAGTCCGTAGCAGCTGTCTATCTACCAGGTACCTATTTACTGGAGGTGAACAGGTGCGCCAGGGTGAAAGATGCCCATCTGTTTCTGCCGGGAATCGAACCTGGGCCCTTAGGACTACGGCCCCAGAGCGCTGCCGCGAGGCCCCACAGCGGTGGGACAGCTGTGTTTTCAACAATGACATTTTAACCTACAGTTTACTGGTTTTTACACATCCCTTCTGTAGTACTAATCCTCGTCTCCCTCGTTCTCTTCATCCTCATCATCCCTCTCTCCATCGTTCTCCACTCTATAATCATCCCTATCTCAATCCTCGTCAATATCCTGCTTCTCTGGCAACAACTAAGCTCCATATCCTGTCAATGGTTCCGTCGCCTGCCCCTGGTATTACAGACTCAAGAGTCATCGCTTACCGGGTATTACATGATTTTACCCGCCACTCTCTCCAAGCCACTGTCCACGTCTCCCGCAGTCCCGTATGTGTGTGTGTGTGTGTGTACGTACTTTACAGACGTACGTACCGGTATATGGCCGAGTCGATATCCGTTTCGAATCGCTCCCCCACCCCCCAAACATCCCTTTTATCCATATTCTCCCTTGGACAGGGCCCCTCCCTGGCTTGAGTGTACCACGTGGTTGGCGACGACGCCTCACTCTACACTACCGTTATTCCTGCAGCCCCGCGCGCGCCTGTCCTTGCCTCTCACCCCCCCACCCTACCCCTCCCCACCAAACACACACACACACACACACACACACACACACACACACACACACACACACACACACACACACACACACACAAAAGCAATCCCAACATCTCTATTATATGTACCCAAGCTGTTCTGTGTGTCTGTGTGATCTAGGAACGTTTTTATTTGCCGCTAGTGCATTTTTTTGGGGGGGGGGGGAACTGGTATAAACAGGGATTCGTGTGTATGTGTGTATATATGTATAGGAGGAGAGGTTGTGGTGGTTAGGTACAGGGATGGATGGAGGGTAGAGGGGGACCGGTGGAAGGTGGGGGGTGGGGGAAGCAGCTGGGCGGATCACTTCCTATCCAAGCGTTAAAATCTCCAGCCGCGGGGTGCTGGGGCGGGCCCTCGACGCCTCCCTTTCCTCACCCCCCCCTTTCTCCTTCCCCCTCTCTCACCCCCCCCCTTCCACCTCTCTCCCTCCTTTCTCACCCCTCTCCCCATTTTTTCTTCCTCTGCCTTATTATTACCTCCTCCATTCATCTATCATCTCTTCCGTTTTTTATCACAAAAACACTGATCCAAGTATGCGGAAAAACCACATGTGAAAAATAAGAGAATGCTAAACGGGCTTTCGCCTTCAAACCGTTTTGAGTTTTAGGTTATATATATATATATATATATATATATATATATATATATATATATATATATATATATATATATAATATATAATAAGAGAATAAGTGTAGGCCTATATTAAAACTATAAAATGCTTTACTACCAAATTTTCAAAATAGTTTCCACAAATAGCTTTCATGCATTGCATTAAACAGATTTATATTCTGTACAAACTAATCTGTATTCATCTAAACATTCACATATACTGAAATACATGTGAAGAACCTCACACACACACACACACACTCACTCACTCACAGCCCCCTGACAAGAGAGAGAGAGCAAGCTTAGCTTAGATGCCAACAGGCATCGTGTCAGCAAGGCGGACAGCCCGCTTGCTACATCATAACTTTTACTAGTATGCTGCCCATTTCTAAACTTTCCCTTCACCTGTATCTCTCTATCCACTTTACTCTCCCCCAAAAAAGGTATTAAACCAACGTGGGCCTAGTCTCAACACTAGTGTTTTTGAACCAACGTGTTCATACCTCTTCATCCCAGGTTTGTAAATGTCATAAAATATACATAACTGACACCCCCTTCCACCCAGCCCAACCCGTGTCCATAATGTAAACACTTTTATCTGATTGGCTTACCTACCCCTCCAGACCTATCTACAACTTCCTCCGTGTACCATCACTATTACACACCCCTAGGTCACATTCCAGCACCCCTAGGTCACATTCCAGCACCCCTAGGTCACATTCCAGCACCCCTAGGTCACATTTCAACACCCCTAGGTCACATTTCAACACCCCTAGGTCGATATTCCAGCGCCCCACGTCGCATTCCAGCGCCCCACGTCGCATTCCAGCGCCCCACGTCGCATTCCAGCGCCCCACGTCGCATTCCAGCGCCCCCACATAGCATCTCGCTATCCCCCCCCCCCCCTTCCCACGAACAAAGAGATGAACACGGAGGACGTGGACGTACGGGGACATCCTGGAGTTTTTTGGTGGCTACCTACATGGGTGTGTGAGCGGGTGGACGGGGTACCTAATTAACGTGTCAGAACTATACAGGGGAGGAAAGGTGGGGACTACACTGGTGGTTGTGATGGTGGTGGTGGTGGTTGTGATGGTGGTGGTGGTGGTTGTGATGGTGGTGGTGGTGGTGGTGGTGGTGGTGGTGGTGGTGATGATGGTGGTGGTGGTGGTGGTTGTAACGATGGAGATGATGGTTGTGGTGATGGAAGATTGTGATTGAGCCTGTCATGCAGTTTGTGATGGTGACCATGATGAAAAATTGTGATGGAGAGTGTAGTGACGGAAGTAGTTAGTAGTGGGCAGGGTTGTGGTAGTTGTAGCGGTTGTGGACAATCCGTCCTCCCAATTAATGTCACGTTTTTCCGTTATCATAACAAACGTTACAAATGCAAATGAGCAAATCTACAAGGGCCGTGACGAGGATTCGAACCTACATTCGAGAGCATCCCAGACGCTGCCTTAATCGACGGCCCTTGTGGATTTGTTCATTTGATGCATCACAATATTGTGACTTCTGTGTGATACAAATGCAACCTATTGAGTCTTAATAGATTGTATTTGTACAGTGGTTCTCAACCTTTTTGGCTCCGTGACCACTTTTTGCCATATGTTAGTCATTCCCTGCCTTTCAGGACTCAACAGTTACATTCCAAAAAAATATAACTTATAACATTGAAATCTATTATTTGTTCTATATCGATACATAAATATTTACCCGGTTTATGTTTATAGTGGATTATGTACACATGTAAAAATTGTAGTTTGTAGAAAGATCTATATTCCAACATTTTGAGTCCATGATGCCAATTTCTACCCGCATCCTTAATCACTAAATTCCCCTCTGGTTAGGCACCTCTATATTAAGAAAAGTAACGGGTTACAAACATCTACGTTTTCCATACAACAGCTCACAAGGTTAGGTAGGTTGCTTGGGTTCATGCGTTTCTGATTAGGCTAAAAGGTTGGGCTTTTTTTTTACAGAGTGAAAAATCAAAAGAAGGGTCTGGCGTCAGAGCTGCGACCATGTAAGGCAGAGTCACTCAGATAACCTCGACGTCTGAGGAGATGGTCTTGGTATGTAAATTGTGGATTACCCTGCTGTGTGGTGGTGGCGTTGGGGGGCGTAGGTGGGGGGGGGGTGTTGTGGTCGTGGTGTTGGGGGTCGTAGGTGGTGGGTGTTGTTGTGGTGATACTGTGGGTGAGGGTGTAGTGTGGGTATATTTATATATTTACCTTATAGTATATAAATTGTTAGGAGAGGAAAAGAATAAAGTATTCAGTGAGAATCCACAAGATCTTCTCTGAATGCTCTTTGTTTTCTTCTTCGAGGATGTGGGTCTTTACCTTATAGAATATATTACCTTATAGTATTTACCAGGATATTTACCTTATAGTTTACCGGACAAAGCTTCAGCTGCTGGTCCCATCTCTCATCAGTGCAATGACGAACGTTTTCTTTATCAAAAATACTTATAAAACAGGAATTTACGTAACAGAATTGAATATTACCTAGACGGGTAAACCAATAATAATGTAACATTGAACCAAACCGGAAATAAGCAATTAGATATATAATCACTTCATGATGACTGTCCCTCTTACTATTTCCATGTTATTAACTAATGTGTCCCAATTAGCCAGTAATAAGTATAATATATTGTATGGTCCCACACGTCTCGCCTAGGCTACTAAAGCAGTCATCAGCTTCTTCTCAAAACTCTTCCGGCAAAACATTATGCCTATCTGTTTTCTTTATTCTATTCGTCCGCTTTATTGTGCTAAAATACCCTAGATATTTTGGCCCATGTTATGACTTCCTGCCGTTACGTACAGGGTTTGGTAGCCTAGGATTCGGCGATCATTACCCTAATATAGTTCAAGCTAAAATAGGTTGTTTGTGGCTCTGTTTGGATTACTGGTTTTACTTCATTAATATTGTTCTAGCATGTTACTACTATATCACCTTATCTGATAACCTATGATAGATTGGAATTGTCCTACAACATCTATTACATAGGAGGGGTATATGCAAATGATTGCAATTACTTAATCAACAATTGTCGATTTTGATCTTATTTTACCTACTTTACGTCAACGTCAACCTACTTTACGGCCTACTTTACGTCAACTGGCAATTCATAGTAGTAAGGTCTACTGTCATGTGTCACGTGTGACAGGGTCTATGTAGACAGGATAAATGTGAGACAAGATCCTACCCCGTCCCTGGTACTGCTGCCATTTTTAACAAAGATTCAGGGCGCTTGGGTGCGACCCTTGGGTGACTCAGGTCCAGCCACTTGGACTGATTAGTACAGCGACGACCTCGTTTCTTGCATATCGGTGCTCAATCCCCGATAGTCCAAGTGATTGGGTATCTTTCCTTCACTTGGGGTCTTGTGTTCAGCACCCCAATAAACAACGTGAAAGTTAAAAGATCCGGACAGCTTCTTTATGAGCGATATTCAAAACTGCGACAGTAAGACACATATATACGAGCACAGAAGACTGGAAGATAAATTACAGTACAGCACCAACACGCCCGGGCAGTCCCGGGTGCCGACTCCTTGAATTCCATATTTATAAAGTAATGTAAAATACAGGTAGAAAGAGCACCCAGTGTAATGTAGAGAAAACGTTTGGCTACTTGGGAGAAGCACTTACAAGCGGATATAGCTCCACTATACAAGGGAGGTAGCAAAGAATTATCTAACACTGCCGTCCATTTGCATTTGTGTGTGTACGAACATCTCACATAATAAAAGTTTTTGAAAGAGTGATAAGGAATCTAATGAACCTAACGCTCAGTGAGCATAAATAACATCAGCCAGGAAAAGGATAGGGTGGATTATGAGGGATCACACCCAGGGATCCCTTCAGGGTGACTATCCACAAAGTCAACGTCATTTATATATATATATATATATATATATATATATATATATATATATATATATATATATATATATATATATATATACTGTATATAAACTGAAATACATGTATATTTTCTAAGACTCTTGGTGTCAGGAGGATTCCCTATGGTACCCCTTTAATTGCTTTGGGATCGCCAGAGAAAGCATTTAGTCAAGAGTCAGTTTCCATGCTAATGAATTGTTGATTTATATTTAGTAGCAACCAAGGCATTCATCTACGGTCGCAAACTATCTGTTGAACACATGTTCTTCTGAGCAACTCATCACCGGTAATTCTTGCCCAACAGTCATGTAACACAATACAATTTGTTTCCACTCAAGTCCAGCAACGTTGATTTACGCCTCTCGATAGTAACTTATTCATGCTCTTTGCTGCCTCATTTGAAATAAATGTTGATGCCAAAATTCACTGTTAAACTCATTATAAGTTTATTTCTGAGACAAGCATAAATAAGCACAAGGCTTCCTATCTAAGGCTGGCCGTCGCTCTAGGTGTCGTTACTCTTGATAGCACGAGTGAGGAGTGGTCCAACCCACAAGACAAAAAATCGATAACATCTTGCAAATGCAGTCAGCCAGATATTAATGTGATTATGTTCGATTATGTGATTATGATTAGGTTCATTCATGGTTCTGTGACGTAATATTTGATTTATTACATACCTCATTAAATTTACATTTATTACACTAAAGTGTATAACTCTAGAATTATTTATTATTTATTAATTTTTATTATTTATTATTCCCTTGCTATTTGTGTAGTGTACCTTTAGGGTGTTATATTTATGGTGGTAGTGGATGAGGCGATTGGTGGGTGTGAGAGATGGTGGTGGTGGTGGTGGTGGTGGTGATGGTGGTGGTGGTGATGGTGGTGGTGGTGGTGGTGATGGTGGTGGTGGTGGTGGTGATGGTGGTGGTAGTGGTGGTGATGGTGATGGGGGGTGGTGAAGGTAGCTGTGGTGGTGGTGGGGGGGGGGGGGGGGTCACGTCAGTTGGCACCCCTCCCGGGTGAGCGGCGTCTCGGCCCTGACCCTACCAAGTTGTGACCTACTGGACCCTCCCACATGCCCACCACCATCCCTCCCAGCCCACAACCCATCTTCCACAACGTGTGTGTACTCAACTAGCTGTGCTTGCGGGGGTTGAGAGCTCTGGCTCTTTGGTCCCGCCTCTCATCTGTCAGTCAATTGGTGTACAGATTCCGGAGCCTACTGGGTTCAGGAAGGAGCCTCAGAAACAAGACCCCTGCTTGGGTCTTGTTTTGTGTGTGTGTGTGTGTGTGTGTGTGTGTGTGTGTGTGTGTGTGTGTGTGTGTGTGTGTGTGTGTGTGTGTTTGGTGTTGTCTCCGAGTAGTGTTGTAATGACTGACTTTAGGTAGTAAATGTTAGTTTGCACGTTATCCATGCCAATAAGTTCTCCAGTCTTGAGTGAACCATATGCACATTAACTGTAGATGCCCCCACCCATACAGGGGTACTAACATCTTTAAAAGTACCATTATTGTCATGACAGCTCGTTGTTAACCTGGGAGTTAGATAGCTGCTACGGGCTGCTTCCTGGGGGTGTTTGTGTGGGGGGATAGTTAGTAACAGTTGATTTATTAACACTTTAGAGGCGGGCCGAAAGAGCAGAGCTCAACCCCCGTAAGCACAACTAGGTGAATAAGCAAAAAAATCACGACGTTTAACCGGCCGCCAAACTCACAAAAATTCACACCTTCAAAACCCCCACAAAAATCTCACATGTATGCTCACACCCGGATAAATAGCACTCAACCATAGACCTACATAAATATGTTGACCTCAGTGCCTTATACTAGTGTTCATATAACCTAAATCGATTATTCTAGCCTAACTCTCTAATCCCTCCCTCCCCTCCCTCACACAGGTGAGTACAACTAGGTGAGTACACCCATACATCCGTTCAAGCCTCGCCCAGGCAGGCCGCTCCTCCTCCCCCCTTCCCCCACGGCCTGGACCCACAAAACATAACCTGGTTGACCATTGTCGAAACACAGAAAGGGAGAAAGGGAGGAATTTAGAGGCCATCCTGCCAAAAGAAAAAAAAAACTTAGAAAAAGGAACTTTTTAAATTAGCGCGGTAAGAGGATACTGTAACAGCTTTTCAGTGGCGTACCTTGAGCGGGTGGTGCGGGACCGTCGACCTTATTGCCAGGTTTGGGAAATAGATTTCTGCTATCTGACGATAGCGGAAGAACGATCTGAGCTGGACGGAGGTCGCTAGTGCCAGGATGCCAGGGATGGCGTGTTCAAGCATTCTCTCATAACGTTTGACAATAATACAAACTTTTCACTGCAGTCATACTGTGTGCCCAGGTACTGTACATAATTGCACTGACGGAGATAAGAGGTATCCTTAGTGCTAGCAGCGAGGCACTAATACTGAAAATACGTCTACTTAAATCCGTTACATCTTGGGAATATTTAGAATCTCCTGTTTTTCTCTTCAAGACTATGCGATATTGAGGAGATTTGCTTAGGCTTTATAGTGTTGGTTTTGAGAGTGGGGGGGGGGGGGGTAGTACTGCTCTTTGTTCATTGTTATGTGGTTTCAAGGAGGGGGTGGCGGTAGGGGAGCGTTGGGAAGGGGGGGGGGAGGTGTGTATGGCAGCTCAGGAATGGGACCACCTAAGTCAGGAATATTTTTGACCGCCAACTGCCCACACGACTAGCCTGCCAGACCAATGTCCACCCCACCTAGCCAATGCCCAGCCCACTAGCCTACTTGACCAATGCCCACCCCACTAGCCTGTCTGACCACTGCCCACCTCACTAGCCAATGCCCATCCCACTAGCCTACTAGACCAATGCCCACTTCACTAGCCTACCAGATCAATGCCCACCCCACTAGCCTACCAGACCAATGCCCACCCCACTAGCCTACCAGACCAATGCCCACCCCACTAGCCTACTAGACCAATGCCCACCCCACTAGCCTACTAGACCAATGCCCACCCGCGTGATCTGCACCAGCAAACTTTACATACGTTTTGAGGATATCAAGAACACGGGAGTGAATGAAGTAGTGATATTAAAAAGCCACACCTACGCCACTTCCCCCATCTCGCTGGGTATAAGCTCAAATTACTTACAGCATATTGACTTTTAGTCTTCCAATGTGTAGATGGGGACAGATCTCCCCTCCAACCCATTCTAAATTCACGCAAGTCTGTGGGCGGCTCCAAACATCAGCCTGTTGGAGCAAGTAATCACAAGTCAACTGGAGCCAGACCCCAGGCGGGCTAGAGGGAGCTGAAGAACTCTCTGAAGGAGGGTAGAAATTGCCCAAGCTTCCACATCCTTTTGGGATCTATTTTATTATCTCAATAAACTAACTTTTAAGAAACTCCCGGAACCTTCTCCAGGTATGTATAAAACTAACCTATTTTGTCTGCGTCTCCAGATATGGTGATGGTGAGGCCGGGAGGTGCTGGAGTGACCTGGAGGGTGTCTGAGGCTGGTCTGGTCAACTGTCTCCACGTGTCAACAACATTGATGAACATAGATGGAGAATTACGGTATTTGTATGTGTGTAGTGTTGGGCTAGGGCATGTCACTCTCTGAAGGGTAATTGAGGCCATTATAATTGCTTACTGACTAACTAGCAAGATCTGGACATAGACCAGAAATATATATATGTATATATGTATATGTATATATATATATGTATATGTATATATATATATATATATATATATATATATATATATATATATATATATATATATATATGTGTGTGTGGTGTCGTTTTCCTTTGAATCTCTGTACATTTCTCCAGGCCTCCTTGTCAAGTTTTTAAAGGCCTTTGTTATGGCGTTCCTCAGGTCTCTTGAGTGTCCCAGATCTCTTGAGTGCGGAAGCTGTCTTCCACCTGTTCTGTTCCATGTTTTTCCCTTCTTACCTAGCCTGTGGCGGCTCCACGGGGGGTCGGTGTCCCCACTACCCTGTGTGTGATTAGTTTGCAGCCACCACTGCAAAGCCACTACCACTGGGGCCACTTTTTCCCCACTGGTAAATTACTATATGTATCTCGCATCCCTAATCCTTATCCTGACCATTCCAAGGGCTAGATAGTCGTAATGGTTTGGCACTTTCTCCTTACAGCTCCCCTTCCCTTGTATGGAATTGTAAGGAATCGCAATTATTATGTGGATCAGAGTGGTATGATGGATGATGGTGGGGATGGATGTAGATGAGAGGAGGGGTTTTGGGTAGGGTGGATGAAGCAGAGGGAGGTGGAGGTGGGGAGTGGATGCCACTGAGGGGGGAGGGGTGGAGTTGTGGTTGGGGGGGTTGGGAGGGGGGAAGGTGTTCAGTTTCGTGCTGTGGTTCACCGTCCTGCCAGTAACACTACCCTAACCCCCCAAGCCTCTGACGCAACACCAAGCTGACCCCTTCCAAACCTTTTACTGCCCTACCGCCTCCTCCTACTTTCCCTCCTCCTCTTTAGCTCTCTACCTTACTCCTCTCAGCAATGAAAGTGACGTAATACAAAAAGTACAATAAATCTGTGATCGGTAGAGCTGAGAGCACCAACAGTCTGGCTGATCAAGGTTGTCAACCACCACCACACGTCATCACATCTCCACGCGTCAAGGGTTGACACCATCAGGTTGCTAGCAGCCAAGAGGCGGGGATCAAGAGCCATACCTCGCTTCCCGTAGGTGCTGGTATACACCATAATGCCGCCACCACCACTTTCTAACCCCTCTCACCACACACACACACACACACACACACACACACACACACACACACACACACACACACACACACACACACACACACACACACACACACACGCACACCACACACACACCAGTCGGTGGAGGCTGACTCCATACACAGTTTCAAATGTAGATATGATAGAGCCCAGTAGGCTCAGGAATCTGTACACCAGTTGATTGACAGTTGAGAGGCGGGACCAAAGAGCCAAAGCTCAACCCCCGCAAGCACAACTAGGTGAGTACACACCACAACCACACCTCCCACAGGAAGTGGCACCAACAGAGTGTCAACAGCAGGTTTTGTGGACGGGCGTGGGCGTGGTGACATGAGTGTGGGCGGAAGGGCGTGTCACCGGAAACTCCGCCCAGCCGCCCACCGGAGCAGAGAGACCTCGCTTGCGACTTACCTCTCTGTTAGTGCGCGTGTGCTTGCATTTTTGACTGCGGGGATTGAGCTCGCCTTGCACACAGTGACGCACACGGAGGTATAACCCATTTCTTGGTATACATACACCGAGAGTTTACATTGACGGGGCCTTAACAACCCCTCGGAGGCCGATAGACCTGACGGCCAGCAGCAGACCTTTGAACAGCGGGTCATTTGATACAACGACCCCCGATCCGCTGGGGGCACCCGCGTCCCTCTGACCCGGTCTCCAGTTTCATCTGCGTTCTCTGGTCCAGTACCTGTCAGCGTCTCTTGTATGTTGCGGTAGGCAGTTCTTACTTTTCTCCAAATGAGATGTTACGTTCTCTTAGCCCGTTCTCATCTCTTGTCTCTTTTATTTCTCATATCATACTTTTCTCTTGCAATCATAAGATTTGTATCCTCTTTTCCTGCGTTGCAATCTTGTTTTGTTTATCAGATGTGGGTTCTATGTTGATGCTGCAAGCGCCTTTCTCTTGCTGTAACTGTCATCCTTTTATGATATGTAAGAGCGGATGGGACTGCAGTATTGGTGATACACGATTGGTGAGCCAGGCAGCAGCTCTACCAGTCTCAAGTCTGCTGCTGCGACCAACTCTACCAGCTGGTCGCAGCAGCAGCAACAGCAGCAGCATCGACCAAAGAACCCGAGTGTGGTCAAGGATTTATGGAAGCATCAGTCAGTGGTGAACGGGGCACCTGTGGCCCCCAGGGTGCCATGCATCTTGATGGCATCACTAGGATCTCCCCATCACTTTCATCATGCAGGTGCACGCACGCACGGCCGAGCTGACATCATTCGGGATTCAAAATCCATGGGCCGGGGTTCGATTCCCGGCCGAGGCAGAAACAAATGGGCAGTTTCCCCTGGTGCTTCAGTTGCGGACTGCATGGTGTGTGTGTATTTACTATTTGTATCTGCAGAATCGAGCTATTAGCTCTTGGACCCCGCCTTTCAAACTAATTTATTTTTCTCTTATGTCTACTACATATTTCTCTTACACACGCACCCACACATTCCCAGGAAGCAGCCTGTAGCAGCTGTTTAACTCCCAGGTACCTATTTACTGCTAGATGAACAGGAGCACTAGGGTGAAAGAAACTTTGTTCATTTGGTTCAGCCTCTGCCGGGGATCGAACCCAGGCTCTTGGGACTGCGACCCCAGAGCGCTGTCCACTCAGTCGTCAGGCCCCACTGTGTGTGTGTGTGTGTGTGTACTCGCCTAGTTGTGTGTGTGAGATAATATATACTACATATGATATACATGGTCCAATTAGTAAATACACACACACAAACATGTAGGCCGCTGTAAACAGAGCGCCGCCAAGCTCATGGTGTGAGTGTTGTATAATTCACGTGTACGGGAGAAATTATTCGTGTTCTAGGGGCCCGGAACATAATTGAGTGAAGCCTATTATGGGCAGTGGGAAGAGTGAGCTCAGAGCTTGCAAGAGTCACAAGTGGTGACTTGTGCAGTATATGCGTGTGCAGTGTTGCCCTGGATGCAGGGGTCGTGGGTGTACCAGAGTCCAGTGGGCGCTTGTGAAGGTGATATGGGATAGACTAGGTGCTGAAAAGTGTAAGGGATCACCTGGGTAGAGGGAAGGGGAGCGGTAAGTGTGGTAGGGAGCTATGGGTATTGCTTGTTGGGGACAAGCTCCCCCCGAGACCCTTCTTCAACTTGGAATCCATCCTCGCGAACTTCGTCGATCAGGTTATTGGAGGTAATTTTCCCTTATATTCAGAGGATATCCTACAGATCCTACAGTAGGACAGAGGTCCTACTTCTCAGCGGCGCTAATTTTCACATTTTACCAAGCTTCCCCGTCTCATATTTAAGTGTGCAGATTTACAACCAGTTTCTAGAGTGAGAACATCTTCAGCGAAATCGAACCAGCGTCCTTGGTGACCTCAGTCAGTCCCTGTTAATGTTTTCAGATATAGATTATGGTGATTGTCATGCATTCCAGGAATACAATGCCACGAATTTTGAGCACTTAAATGAATTGTTTATTGAATAGATCCGGGCTGTAAATGTTACCTGCCCGGGGTCACGAACTTTGGCAGGCTCAAATGACGCAGTTAGTGTGGAACTTTGCTATTTCACCCTACAGGGTACTAATGTGGGGTCGTGGTGATCCGGGTGTGGGGTGGAGTATGCAGTGGTGGGGGTGACCCAAGTGTGGAGTACAGTATGCAGCAGCAGTGGGGGTGGTGATGGTGGTGGGGTGGTGATGGTGGTGGGGGTGGTGATGGTGGTGTTGGTGGTGGGGATGGACGGGTGGATGGTACACCCGCACATTATTCTCTCCATCACTCAGTGTTGTGTTGAGAGCCACACACACTAACCAGCTCCCGCAGACTCTGCCTCCATCCTATTGCCTTTCTTATCTCATTTTCTTGAATCCTTTTTTATCCGAAATTACTTCTTACGCTTTTACAATATTCCTTATCATTCATACTCATTTTATACTTACCAACAGCAATGCTATATTATATAGGGAGAGGAGTGTTGATGATGGAATATTCTCATCAGTTTGGGGATTATTGTACGTTTTGAAGTGAATTTATTCATGCAGACGAATGATTCAGTCTTTAGGCGTTTCCTCGTGAACATTTCAGTGAACGCGTTTCCAGACGAATAATTCAGTCTTGTGCGTTTCCAGGAAAAGAAAACTATCAGGAGAAAGCGCCGAGCCATTGCGACTATATAGCACCTTGAAAGGATCAGATAAGGATGTGTGATGGGACAGGGGGAGGGGGGTAAGGAACGGTGCCCAACCACTTAGACGGTCGGGGATTGAACGCCGACCAGCATGGAGCCAGACCGTTGCGCTATATCATCCGGTACAAGTGGTTTCCAGGGGAAACTTTAGCACATTCCGATGACGAACCAGGTGTTCAGCTGAACCCTAACCTATTTAGACGAAGTGACACGTTACCAGAATAAACACCCAACATATTCGAGATAAGTTACAAGTTTCTAAAAGTTTCACAAGACGCCGTCCGTCCAGTTCAAACGCGACGACACGTTCATCCTGGCGAACTCTGGCTTGATCTCACGACCTCCACCAAAAGTCCAACCATCTGCCACTGCTCTCAACAACATCCTGCGTCGCTCTGCCCCCCAGTGGTGTGTGTCCTGGAGCGACGAGGACCGGGAGGGGGCGAGGGAGGAATAGTTTTTGTGCGAGTCTGAGGTCGTGTTTTCGAGGCGGGGCTGGCCGGCTCACTGCCCTAATGACCGGACGTAGCAGCAGACGCCACTTCCGCTACCGTGATGCTGCGTGATCTCTCTCTCTCTCTCTCTCTCTCTCTCTCTCTCTCTCTCTCGTTCTCTCTCTCTCTCTCGTTCTCTCTCTCTCGTTCTCTCTCTCTCTCTCTCTCTCTCTCTCTCTCTCTCTCTCTCTCTCGTTCTCTCTCTCGTTCTCTCTCTCGTTCTCTCTCTCTCTCGTTCTCTCTCTCTCTCGTTCTCTCTCTCTCGTTCTCTCTCTCTCTCGTTCTCTCTCTCTCTCTCTCTCTCTCTCTCTCTCTCTCTCTCTCTCTCTCTCTCTCGTTCTCTCTCTCGTTCTCTCTCTCGTTCTCTCTCTCTCTCGTTCTCTCTCTCTCTCGTTCTCTCTCTCTCGTTCTCTCTCTCTCTCGTTCTCTCTCTCTCTCTCTCTCTCTCTCTCTCTCTCTCTCTCTCTCTCTCTCGTTCTCTCTCTCTCGTTCTCTCTCTCTCTCTCTCTCTCATACGTTCATAAGCTTCATAGGAAACATCTGGTGGTCTAGTCTTTGTCCTGGTTGGCAATTGTTTTCCCTTCCTTATTGTTCTGAGTGTCTAGTCATTGTTCACACCGTTTGGTCATTGTTCTGATTGTTGTCCTGGTTCTGGGGTCACTAGTTTAACAGGGTGGGCGGCGAGAAGCTGATGACTGGAAACAGATCGCGGATAAATTATGTATGACTACTGTCCATGTCCTGGGGCAAGTAACATCTATATTTACATTTAACAAGGGTGTTACTAGAACTACGTAACTGAAGAGAAATCACCAAAATTAACGTCATTTATTGTTGAGATGTGATAGCTAATCTAGGGAGAGTGGAATGTCTACTAGTGTGACATAGTAATGTTTACCGGAATGATGTGCTTATAGAGCTAATTGTTTGATTAACTCTCGTCTTCGTCCAACAACACGTCCTCTTAAGGTTCCTCAACGTCAAGAAAACGGTTAATTTAAAGTGTCTTCTCCTAATCTACCAGAGGACCCAAAACAGAAAACGGGATAGTACATCACTTTCGCCAGCCGCTTCTATTTTCTAGTACGATACTTTTTGGCCTTTTGTAGCGCATGCGAGCAAAAAGCTACATCCTTTGTAGGAGGACGGGTTGCGTCCAAAGTTTGTTAGTGCAGTCTAGCAAAGATCATGCCTCTGTGTACGGCAAACTGTACCCCGCCCCACACTCACACACCACACGTATACACCCATCACTCACTCGCGGTAAATATAATTATTATAATTGAGGATAGTGTTGATGGGGGCGATGGTGTCATGGTAGCGATTGTGGTTGTAATAGTTGTGATGGTAACAATAGTAATGACGATAGTCTGGCTTGTGGTAGTTGCTGTGACTGAGGTGGTGAAGACGGTGGTGCTTGTGTTGGTGACGACGGTGGCAGTGGTCAGTGGTACACACACAAAAAGAGAGCTTGCGCAAGGAAATAATAAACAGCAAGAAGAGTGTACTCAAGTTAATTTACATATTGTGCCGTTAGTGTCACGTGTTAGGCTGGGGTGGGGGGGGGGTGGTTAGGGGGAAGAGGGAGGCGGGAACGGGTAGGGGGGGTAGAGGGTGAGACAAGCGTGAAGAGGAGTTACTTAGGGGGACATGGAGAGGTACATACTGTATACTTAGCTAAGTATACAAAGCCTCAAATATGTCGATAGTTATCGTCTAGAAACACGAGGGTAAACGTTATATGTAGCCCCGTATGAAGCTCCCTTAATTCTTATGTAGCTTACGTTTCACTTCTGTGTTTTTCATCAGTATTATCTGACCCCATTATAATGGGGTCAGAGGCTGGTGAGGGTATCATCTTAGATCAGTCATGCAAATATTTTCAGTATCTGGTAAGGGGAGAGAGAATGGGAGGTGGGGTGTCAACATCGAGGAGTGACATGTTAGGCTGGGGCAAAATTGCGCTTTGCTACATGGAAACTTTTATTTTCTGCTACCTATTCAGATTTGTTATTGTTGTTTACGCCTTATTTCTAATTTTCTTTACTAGACAAATCACTTTGGTGTAGGCCGGACTATCAACCACGGGAGGGTTATTAGGCCACCACAATAGTGCATTGATCAACTATGTATTCTTTACTTCTGCACATATTTCATGTATATTCAGTATATTATATACACTTTAAAAGTTTTTAACACCTGCGTGTATATATATCCATGCAAAGTGGGTAGCCATAGAAACTTGCATGTAGAATAAAGGCATAAAATGGTATACGAATCGATTTAAACCTCGTGGAAGATAGAACAAATAGGACGCCAGTTACTATTTCCTGGGGAGATAGTTGGGGAAATTTCTGGGGCCAGGGAGGAAATTTAGTTGTGTGGACGAATGGAAACGAGCCCCCACTACCTTGGTGAAGCAGGAGGGGAACGGAGATATAAAATGTAAGGGAAGGGAGGGAGGGAGGGCGTGTGCTGTGGTGCAGGTCACAGTTATTATCCAGTATTGGTGTGTGTGTGAAAGTATTGTGCGTGGGGCAGGAAGCGTCACACTTGGTCATTGCTTCATACATGGATCACGTGTCACTGTCCCTGCTTCACGCTACCCCTCATGCGTTACAATTAGTTCATGTGTCACACCATCCCTGTGTCAGACTTGGGCCTTGCGTCACGCCTCCCCGCCAATCAACAAGGAACGCCGTTACTAGACGCGGATTCCCTGGGAATACCATCAACATCAAGGGGCTGGATGGATGAGAGTCAAGAGGGAAAGTCGAGTGCAAATGTCGCATACTCTAGTCCCCTGGAGTTCTCTCTCCGCCGTGACTCAGAGAAAGTCACCGAACACCGCTCTATAGAGTTAACTGTTTTTAAGAGTTTTGATCCTGACGTCACTTCCGCTAGGGGATGAAATTTCTCATGCTCCCTGTACTGGAAATTTGTTATGGTTAAGGGCAAATGGTAATGGTGGTGTTGTAAACGTAGTGGTTGTGGGGGATTTTAATGCATATGATAGTAGCGGCAGCATTAATAGCATTAATAATTCAAACTGAAATAAATATAAAAAGCTTTTAAATTCAAAGAGGTGGGTGCGCAAATATTTGTGCAAATATTATAATATTATTATTTGTGCAAGAGCACAAATAATACATTACAACAGTACACTCAACTCTCGGAATATAGTGACCATTGGTTAGAAGTTAGATGAAGGGAAGGGAACTATCAGGGGGTAGGCACCAAGCCATTACGACTATATATTACTTGGAAGGGATCAGGAAAAGGATTTAGGATGGGATAAAGAAGGGGGGGGGGATTTGTGCCCAACCATTTGGACGGTTTGGGATTGAACGCCAACCTGCATGAAGCGAGAACGTCGCTCTACCGTCCAATCCAAGTGGATGGGTATGTGTGGGCTTCAGAGAGTTAACGATGGTTTACTAATAGTACGTCAATGTCTCTTCCCGGTGATTTATGCTATATCCTATTTCCCATCTATTTTGTCACTGCTGCTCGCCTCACCTCTTCCCACCACTCCTCCTCACTACACAACACACTGCCACCGACTGATGGGCGAGGGGGCAGTGACTCCAAGGTGACATATACTTCCTCTGACACTTAGTATGCAGGTCTCGTGCGACGCCAATGGCACGGGGTCACCCAGCATTCCTTGATGCTTGCCCACACTGCCTTCCGCCCGCCCACACTGCCAGTCCTTCCGCTCGCCCACACTGCCAGTCCTTCCGCCCGCCCACACTGCCAGTCCTTCCACCCGCCCACACTGCCAGTCCTTCCGCCCGCCCACACTGCCAGTCCTTCCACCCGCCCACACTGCCAGTCCTTCCGCCCGCCCACACTGCCAGTCCTTCCGCCCGCCCACACTGCCAGTCCTTCCACCCGCCCACACTGCCAGTCCTTCCGCCCGCCCACACTGCCAGTCCTTCCGCCCGCCCACACTGCCAGTCCTTCCGCCCGCCCACACTGCCAGCCCACACTACCAGCAAAGCTCTTCCAGCCCTCCCACACTTGCTATATTAGTCACCCAACTGGCCGCCAAATCTGCCCACTTCCCTGACAAGACCAACCACAACTTTGGGCGCCCTCTTCCTCACCTCAGCAACTGAACAGTAACGGAATGAAAATTATTATTTTGATCAGTCACATAATTCAAGCAATTTGTATTCGTGTCCGTTCTTATGTTTGAGCAAATATCTGAAGTAGCAGCAAGTTAAATAGCAATAGTAGTCATTGACCCGTATATTGCAATGTCTGTATAACATTTAGTAATAGTTGAAGCAACAGCAGGGGCTATTAAGACATGACATACTCGTTAATGTAGCAGACAATGCAGACTAGTAAATATAGATTACCTCTCTCGGGACCACAGAGGGTCTTGACCTCAACAATGCTCGCATGTGTGAACTCTCCTAAATAATAGTAATAACAATAATAATAATAATAATAATAATAATAATAATAGCGAATTCACCTAAATGATACAATGCCTGCCACCCATCATAATTATCTTATTTTAACTTTGAGCGAAACTGTATTTTGCTGTTTCCCGTTAAGCTCATTGTTCGACATGTTCCACGAGTCATTACCTTACATACCAATGACTTGTCTGGGTCACCTCTTTCCTTCTCTTATGGCTAGACCTGAACTTCACATCTCCCCATATCTGCCATCTTGATTACCCTAAGAATAGAGCCAGTGAAAAGTAGAGGTGCCATAGGCACAATCACAGAACACTATGAACAGCAGATACAGTCATGTTACACTGTAGTTCGTTACAATGTTAGTCATTTTGTTAATATACACTGTATCCATTTTTGTGCTAATGTTCTTAATTTCTCCACAGACAGTACGTGGTGCTGGTCAACCAAGTCAACCGTGTGGAGCACCTGGCCACTACCACACCCTGTGAGGACCAATTACAGTGTGTGTGGACCAGTCACCCACCACACCGTGCGGACCAACTGGCCACTAGTGTGAGGTCTGAGCCACACACCCTGTGAGGACCAACTCACACCAATTAAGACCTTTTGCCTCATTAACTGGGTTGAGGGAAGCTGCAATGTTCGGCTAACTGAGCAATATTGCACTTTCCCCGGCCTAGCTAGTGATGGTGCGTGCATCGGAAATCAGCTGTACCCCCAGGAGTTACTGATTGTTTAGCTGTCTGATGAGTTACTCATTGTTTAGCTGTCTGATGAGTTACTCATTGTTTAGCTGTCTCACGAGTTACTGATTGTTTAGCTGTCTCACGAGTTACTGATTGTTTAGCTGTCTCACGAGTTACTCATTGTTTAGCTGTCTCACGAGTTACTCATTGTTTAGCTGTCTCACGAGTTACTCATTGTTTAGATGTCTCACGAGTTACTCATTGTTTAGCTGTCACGAGTTACTCATTGTTTAGCTGTCTCACGAGTTACTCATTGTTTAGATGTCTCGTGAGTTACTGATTGTTTAGCTGTCTGATGAGTTACTGATTGTTTAGCTGTCTCACGAGTTACTCATTGTTTAGCTGTCTCACGAGTTACTGATTGTTTAGCTGTCTGATGAGTTACTGATTGTTTAGCTGTCTCAAGAGTTACTCATTGTTTAGCTGTCTCACGAGTTACTGATTGTTTAGCTGTCTGATGAGTTACTGATTGTTTAGCTGTCTCAAGAGTTACTCATTGTTTAGCTGTCTCAAGAGTTACTAATTGTTTAGCTGTCTCACGAGTTACTCATTGTTTAGCTGTCTCAAGAGTTACTCATTGTTTAGCTGTCTCAAGAGTTACTCATTGTTTAGCTGTCTCAAGAGTTACTAATTGTTTAGCTGTCTCAAGAGTTACTAATTGTTTAGCTGTCTCACGAGTTACTCATTGTTTAGCTGTCTCAAGAGTTACTGATTGTTTAGCTGTCTCAAGAGTTACTCATTGTTTAGCTGTCTCAAGAGTTACTGATTGTTTAGCTGTCTCAAAGAGTTACTGATTGTTTAGCTGTCTCAAGAGTTACTGATTGTTTAGCTGTCTCACGAGTTACTCATTGTTTAGCTGTCTCAAGAGTTACTGATTGTTTAGCTGTCTCAAGAGTTACTCATTGTTTAGCTGTCTCACGAGTTACTGATTGTTTAGCTGTCTCAAGAGTTACTGATTGTTTAGCTGTCTCAAGAGTTACTGATTGTTTAGCTGTCTCAAGAGTTACTGATTGTTTAGCTGTCTCAAGAGTTACTGATTGTTTAGCTGTCTCAAGAGTTACTGATTGTTTAGCTGTCTCATGAATTACTGATTGTTTAGCTGTCTCAAGAGTTACTCATTGTTTAGCTGTCTCATGAGTTACTCATTGTTTGGTTGTCTGATGAGTTACTCATTGTTTGGCTATCTTGTGAGTTACTCATTGTTTGGTTGTCTGATGAGTTACTCATTGTTTGGCTATCTTGTGAGTTACTCGTTATTTGGTTGTCTGATGAGTTACTCATTGTTTGGCTATCTTGTGAGTTACTCATTGTTTGGTTGTCTGATGAGTTACTCATTGTTTGGCTATCTTGTGAGTTACTCGTTATTTGGTTGTCTGATGAGTTACTCATTGTTTGGCTATCTTGTGAGTTACTCATTGTTTGGTTGTCTGATGAGTTACTCATTGTTTGGCTATCTTGTGAGTTACTCGTTATTTGGCCTTCTCAGTAACTTCTGATGAAATTACTCACTGTTCAGCTACACGATGCGTTATTGTTCAGCTAACTGATGAGTTAGCGATTGTTCACTTGTGCTTCAGTAGCAGCAAATAGCGCTTCTTGTTTAACTTCCGTCATTAGATGTTCCTGGTTATCTCAAGATAACCTTCCTTGATGAGATGAGAGTTCATTGATGAGTGTCCACTTCGCTAAGGCGAGCCAACTGAATCCTGAAGGCATCAATTTATGGATTTGATGTTTATGTAGTAAACCAGGTGAGGACGAGTGCATTTTTGTGTTTTTACTTCAAATTGCACTAGTCCCGGCCTGCTGTACTTGCATCCAGGCTGCTGATTCTGCTTCCTCCACCCCTTATCTTGAGGTGCTTCCGGGGCTTAGCGTCCCCGCGGCCCGGTCGTCGACCAGGCCTCCCGCAGCTGACCCCTCGTCGTAGCCACGAAATCATCCACCTACAGTGCTGTTCATCATTGCAGTGATGACTACCATGAGAATTCTCCACCGTCACTGCTCTGCAAGCTGTCCTCCTACAACGAACGTCGCTTTTCGCTCGTATGCGTTACCTATAAGGCCATAATTTGTTGGAATAGGAAATGGAAGCGGCTCGCGAAAGTGACGTACTGTCCCGTTTTCTGTTTTGGGTCCTCTGGTAGGTTAGGAGAGGACACCTCTCAGTGACCGTTTTCTTGGCGGTGGGAAACCTTAGGGGGACGGGCTGCACTGCTCTTTGTCTCATCCCTAACTGCGCACTCCATCATCATCACTAACTGCGCACTTCACACAATTACCATCAATACCTAGATCCATTTTGTTTAGTGCATTCGTCACAAATCACTAGCAGTATTTGTCATTCCATGAATGGTGCAGACATAATCTTTGATTATGCCAATTGTCAATTTTAAAAAGCATGCTATTTTATTGTTTGTAAGTTTCAATAAAGGTTTGGAAATTGCTTACTAATTAATCCTTTACCATTGGTGTCAATTGATCATATCAACATTAGCAAGATGACAAAGCACATTTGAAAATGTCAACAGGAAAATCTCCATTAATTTCTGTCTAATTAGGATGAACGTTTCACATGCAGTAACGGGCTAAAATTATCTCGTGTTTTAAAAATATAAAATTTTAGATTTAAGTGGTAATACTTAAAAAAATGGTTTTATAAAAAAATAATAAATGGTTATAAAATATATATTATATTTAATATTATATTTATATTTAAATATAAAAAATGGTTTTAATTATTATGGGAGATATTGAAGAATTATGATGATGAAAGGACAACTGTTCCTTTATATGTTTTGGTACCCGATGGTACGAAACAAATGAATTTCCAGTGTAATTGTTTATACAAAGCCCTCCAAATGTACTCACTAGAAAGGAGACTAGAGATATATCAAATAATATATACGTGGAAGATACTGGAGGGCCAAGTACCAAATCTACTCAGTAAAATAACAACGTACTGGAGTGGACGATATGGAAGAAAATGCAGAATAGAACCAGTGAAGAGCAGAGGTGCCATAGGCACAATCAGAGGTCCGCGATTGTTCAACACCCTCCCAGCGAGCATATGAAATGTTGCCGGAACAACCGTGGACATCTTCAAGAGGAAACTAGATTCTTTCCTGCAAGGAGTGCCGGACCAGCCGGGCTGTGGTGAGTATGTGGGCCTGCGGGCCACTTCAAGCAACAGCCTGGTGGACCAAACTCTCACAAGTCAAGCCTGGCCGGGCTTAGGGAGTAGAAGAACTCCCAGAACCCCATCAACCAGGTAATTGTTTCACTAAATCAATTAGGCGTTGAAAAGTTACAACTTTTCACATTGGTTCATATTAACATGAAAATATTGCTTGAACGTGAATATAGGAGAATTCATAGCTTATACGAATTTCAATATTAATAATAATAAAGTGTTTTCAATGTTTCTAAATAGGACAAAATTCAGTCAAAGAATAAAAAGAGGCACCCTATAGATAAATTATACTTGACTGTCTGATGTTTTGAGATGACAATGTTTCTGGCGAGTTGTTACAATGTTACTTTAATAAACACCTAAATGAAAAGGATATCTTTATCAATCGGGCTGTAATTCACACGTCAGACTGCGAGCAGCAGCGTCTAACAGATCGGTTGACCAGATCACCGACCAAGAAGCCTGGTCACAAACCGGCTTGCAAGACATTGATCTTGGGAACAATTTGAAGGTTGAGTGCTTCTTCCTCCTTAACTTACAACCCTTCTCTTTTATTTTCTATGGAGTGTTGGTCAGATGATTTCATATACACGTTTAGAAACATTAAAACAAACTCGGTTAACGCCAACTATACCATAAGATATCATAAAAATAAGTTTAATAAAAATAAATGAGATACAAGCGGTCATGATAGCTGGGAGAATGTGAGAGATCTATATTAAGGTGAGGTTGGGCAGCGGTCACATCCTCGACATGCCAATGAGCAACACCCCGGGTCGTTTCCCACCTGTCTCCTTGATGCACGCAACGGTCCTCCCCCACCTGTACACGACGCACGCAACGGTCCTCTCCACCTGTACACGACGCACGCAACGGTCCTCCCCACCTGTACACGATGCACGCAACGGTCCTCTCCACCTGTACACGACGCACGCAACGGTCCTCCCCACCTGTACACGACGCACGCAACGGTCCTCCCCCACCTGTACACGACGCACGCAACGGTCCTCCCCACCTGTACACGATGCACGCAACGGTCCTCCCCCACCTGTACACGACGCACGCAACGGTCCTCCCCACCTGTACACGATGCACGCAACGGTCCTCCCCCACCTGTACACGACGCACGCAACGGTCCTCCCCACCTGTACACGACGCACGCAACGGTCCTCCCCACCTGTACACGACGCACGCAACGGTCCTCCCCACCTGTACACGACGCACGCAGCGATCCTCTCCACCTGTACACGACGCACGCAACGGTCCTCTCCACCTGTACACGACGCACGCAACGGTCCTCCCCACCTGTACATGACGCACGCAACGGTCCTCCCCACCTGTACACGACGCACGCAACGGTCCTCCCCCACCTGTACACGACGCACGCAACGGTCCTCTCCACCTGTACATGACGCACGCAACGGTCCTCCCCACCTGTACACGACGCACGCAACGGTCCTCCCCCACCTGTACACGACGCACGCAACGGTCCTCCCCACCTGTACACGATGCACGCAACTTCCCAGGTTATCGCACGCCTGCCACTCAGGTCTTGTTGGCGCCAACGTTGGTGTTATCGGTGAGGAAAGATGGTTTTCTGGATTGGCGTTTTGCTCACGTTATCTTATTTGCCGATTGTATTTGAATATCTTTTGTCCTCGGCGATTATATTTGAGAATATTTGACAATTACCGAATATGTTTGAGCATACTCTGAATAATGTAACCATATCACATTGATGGGAATTCCCATCGACTAGAGAGTAAGTGAATTAAACTGCTGAGTAATTAAGGTAAGGTAATCATCAGGGGAAAGCGCCAAGCCATTACGACTATATAGCACTTGGAAGGGGTCATTGTAATGATTTGGGATGGGACGGGGGTGAAAGGAATGGTGCCCAACCACTTGGGCGGTCGGGGATTGAACGCCGACCTGCATGAAGCGAGACCGTCGCTCTACCGTCCAGCCCAATCGGTTGGTACTGAGTAATTAAACAACCATAAATTTCTAGGGTCCCGGGTTCGATTCTAGGGAGGGACGGAAATGGTTGGGCACGTTTCTTTTTGCCTAATGCCACACATGGTATACCAATTTCCATGCCCCAGTGGAGGTTGTGACCTTCAGTCTACCTATATTGGTATGACCACCACAAAGCTCTCGAGAAGACTGACCTGCCTGAGGGGCCTGGCAGCTGAGTGGACAGCGCTCGGGGTTCGTAGTCCTGAGGTTCAGGGTTCGATCCCCGGTGGAGGCGGAAACAAATGGGCAGTTTCTTTCACCCTAATGCCCCTGTTCATCTAGCAGTAAATAGGTACCTGGGAGTTAGACAGCTGCTACGGGCTGCTTCCTGAGAGTGTGTAACAAAAAGGAGGGCTGGTCGAGGACTGGGCCGCGGTGACGCTAAGCCCCGAAATCATCTCAAGATAACCTCAAGATAACCCTCCCTATAAGCCACATGCAGTAATGGACATAACACGACACAAAGAACCTGATAGTAGGCAATACAAAAATCCTGTAAGGTATACTTGATGGATTAAAAGACCCACCTTTAAATATACAGAATAACGACTTAGCTTCCTTGCCAACACTCGGACCCAGACCTCATAGAACATCACCGGATAATGACATCTCTTGCGAGGTCTCTACCCACCGGAGCTTTCCCCCAATGCCTTACCCAATGTTTAATTGACCCTACACCCCCTTTCCTTATTTTGACTGGCCCTTCCTCCTTTCCCTATGTTTAATTCTCCCCCTCCCCCCATATCCAATGAATTTGGATAGAGGGGATGTTTTACCATAAATTTTGATAACTTGATTGCTCTTCTTAATATTGATACTATGAAAATGGTTATAATCATAGAAGGTTTACACTATAAGATTAATAACGACAGCAATGCGGTCATATTTAACTAAATATGTTTAAAGGATGCGTGCGTGCCAAATACACACACGCACAGATATATATATATATATTACATTCTACCCACTTCAAGATCCGGAACCAGCACAGAAGCAAGAAGATAAAACATGCAATATACACACTGATTCGTGTTCTGTTTCTTCCCATTGATTTGTGTCCCGTCACCTCACCCAAAAACCATTTGTGTCCTATCACCTTACCCAAAAACGAATATAAGCACAATCTGAGTATGTAAAATTTGCACGGGAGACATCTCCCGTCACGCAGGGTGCAGTCGCACCTCCGCAGATCTCCCGTATCATCTATTGATACTGGTAATGGCTCAAATGGGCCACCACTTACGGGCTATTCATGCCCGTGCCACCTTTTGGGTGGCTTAATCTTCATCAATCAATCATCATGTAAAATTGCAAGTTACAGCCCCACTCCTGTGCCAGGTAAGTCCTCTATGGGCTCACCATAGCCGGTGCTACTTGGAACTTTTTGTTCCCAGTAGCTGAATCAATAACAACAACAACATTTAAAATTATTTTTGAAAATGTAAGAAGTGTCTTGCGAAACGCTTCAAGGCATCAAACCATAAATAAAGTGTGAAAATGAACTTTGGAGAGTTAATTTTTCAACTACCCCAGACAGTGAAAAAACATAAGAAATATTGAGAAGATTCGTGTTAGAATCATTAATCTTACCCTTTCGGTCATATTCAACATTATATATATATATATATATATATATATATATATATATATATATATATATATATATATATATATATATATATATATATATTATATATATATATCATTAATCTTACCCTTTCGGTCATATTCAACATTATATATATATTATATATAAACCCAATTACCCGCAGGCCACAGAGTGCAGGTGGGCAGAGTATACAAATCCTTGTTGGCATCCAGATAAAAAAAAAAATGCAAAAATTTAGGACTAATTAAATTAACATAAGGTTATTAAATTCAGCTGCCCAAGGCATTAGATCAGCCAAGAGAAACTATGAAAGAAAACTTTCTCAAAACATTAAGAAAGATTCTGTCAAGACAAAAAACTCAGTAGGACGTTTAAAAGATGAGATAAACAGAGTTATAACTGATGATAAAATGCACACAACAGTCGCAAGGAACACTTTACATCCGTGTTCACACTAGAAAGATTAAACGACATCCCCACACCCACACACGTTTGAAGCAGAGGAAGAGAATGAATTAAAGAGATATTCCCATAACGTGCGAAACAATCAGGGAACATTTATAAATTAAAGGAATCTAAAGCCCCAGGTGTGGATGGAATACAAACCAAAATCGTAAAGGCACTGGCCAAAGAACTATGTCAATCACTGAAACTCCAATTCAAAAAAATCTCTGAACCAAGGGAAAGTTCCCCAACAGAAAACTACCAACAATCAGCCTTAGCCTCACATATCTTCAAGCTCATAAAGAGAATCCTAAGGAAGGTAATCATTCACCATCTCACAGCGCACAATCCAGTAAAATCAACACAACATTGTTTTCATACAAATACATCCTGCCTTACTAACCATCTCACATATTTGGAGACGTTGTTCATATATTCAGACAAAGGACTTCCAGTAGACATAGTATTATACACGAACTTCTCTAAAGCTTTGGAAAAGAGTACTATATGAAACTCTGGCAAGGAAATTACAAGCACATGGAATAAATGTAAAATACTAGTATGGATAATAAATAAATAAAAATAAAATAATTTATAGATCGTCCTAAATTGAAATGAATGAGTGAAAATGTGGCTGAGTTTGGTACTTTGATTCACACTGTGAAATATCTCATATAGAATAGGGTAGCAACACACTGCTGTGTATACCTAATTTTGTTGAATTGAATTGAAATAAGTTTATTGAGGTAAAATACACACAAAGGGATGAGGTAGCTCAAGCTATTCTCACCCCGTTCAGTACATCGTGTTAATACATACATATAAACACATCACAAACAATAAACATATTACCAAACATTGAGAGATAAACATCTACATTTCCTTAATTTTGTTAATAATTATAAAACAAAGTACCGCAAGGTTCTATCTGGCCAGCCTTTTTGTCTTCACATCAGTGCCGTAGATAATAATATTGCAAACGACATCATCAGATTTGCAAAAACTAAGACCTATGGTAAAGTAGGCAGCCAAGACGATTCTGAGTTCTAGATAAACTTCACAAATGGTAAGATGTCTGGTAAATGATTTTCAATATTGAAAAAATGCAAGACTTTGCATGTAAATAATTATCAAAAGAAGGCATGCACCAAGCCGACCTTGCATGTAAGGCAAAACAATGCACATCACAACTATCATATCAACAACGCTACAATATAGCAGATTGATGAAACAAAGAACCTAAGAGTTTTGATTCACCAGACAATGAAAGCTGTACAGGCATAGTTGCACGAACCTTTGACTTCAAGGAAAAGAAAGTGGTTATTCAACTGTACTGTATTCAATTCTGGGACACCCAATGTTGTATCTTGCGAATGCACCAGATTTGACTACTTGGATTAGAGTAGTCTAAGTCTCCATGCTTGGACTGCTGTATCCGAGCATGGATACCTCACCCTCAAGAGGACATATCTGCAGTGAAGAAAGCACAACAGAGAGGACAAAAATAATCTCGGAACTAAGTCAACTCTCATACCAAGAACGGTTGAGGACCACAGGACTGACAACACTGGTAGACATGACAGAGATGATTTCATCACGAAATAAAATACTGAACAAGTTCAAGGATATTAATCCAGGCTGCTTCTTTAACAGGTCAAAGGTAACACAAACAAGGGGCAACAGCTTCAAGCTCAACAAGCCACTAAGAAAACAGGAGATGCTTTTCACATATAGGGTTATAAATTCATGTTGTTGTTGTCTGGTTAGAGGCTACAACAGCTACAACGCAGGGCCATATGTACCCCGTCAATGCATAGAACTGCTTACCTGCCGAAGCCGTAAATTCAAGCTGAAAAAGTCCTCAGGAACATTAGGGGATCTTCGCCAAGCCGCCGACTTCGTGTCTTCATCGAGATCACCTGAGAAATGGTCGCCGTCAGGTAAACGACTATCCATATTAATTATTTATTAACTATATTGATATAATTTGAATGTTGACACCAAAAATGTAACCCAAAAAATATCATGCACATTTTATGAAAATATAAATAAAATAAATCACAATCTACCCTAATTATAGGCCAATATATAGCACTTAACTCTCGATTTGCCTTCAATCACAATTCAATTTCTTTCTTTATTATGCACCCGATACTCATCCCGTGGGCGGTGGTGTAAAGGATTACAGAGGCACATAATCGGTTCAGGAACTGAACCCTCTAGTTCGTTTAGCTAAGCAAATAACAATCTTTTGACGCTAGTTACAAAATTATTAATGTTACATACACTATGTACACACTCATACATACGAACCGTAGGCCGCCTCGCTGCTCTCTGCCTCTCTCTAGTACGAGGATACGTGGAGGGTGTCGTCTGCTGCTGCTGCCTCTGCTCCCTCTTGACCTCACACTAATAGTTTCTGTGGCGTTATCAGCCTCCGTACCTTCCCCTCGCTGCTGGTGAGTAGTGATCTGGGGCTCCCTCTCTACTAGGGTTATCTCGCCGTGTATTATATGTAGAGATATGGGAGGTAAATCTCGTCTAGGGCTCGGGAATGGTTGAGAGTAATAAGTTGTGGCCTCCGTGATGAACAGTTATGTGAAAGCATGAATTTTGTCTGCTGTTTGCAGGTGTTTTATATCATTATTGTATAGATTTTGAAGTATTTTGTATAGAGTACATAATTGCATCTGTTTCGAGAAAATTTGTTGACATCATTAATAATTCACAATATAATAATTCATTTTGTTCGGGGACAGGCAGCCTCTGTATGTACAGTATATGTTAGGCTTATATCATGGTCCTGCCCAAGGTGGAACTACTGACCTTGCCCAGTTTGAAACCCCATAACAGTTGACTAAACTCCCAGGTACCTAGGTACTGCTATGTGAACATTGGCATTAGGTGGAAGGAAACGTGCCCAACATGCCTGGGAATTGAACCCGGGATCCTCGATTGTGAGTCGAGAACGAACAAAACTTTACCACGAAATCCTAGCCAGATTGTCAGGAAACCATGTTTACCTGAGTTTATCTGAGAGCTACTAACACTAGTGGCCTCGACGAGAACAGGAAGCCGGTGACTTATCGAAGGTCTCCCATTTGCTTAAAAACACATGGATAGTACTGTATTCTCTTTTGATGCAAAGGTTTGTGTGAAAAATGTAACAAAGGTTTGAGTGGCAGGATAAACTATTGTACTTCATAGCCTTTATTATAGTGGATGTGAGGCTGTTTGCTCCGGTTACAAGACAAATAAATTTTTTTACAAGACTCATAGAGACAACTAACCAAACTTGGAGCAAAGTCGCCAGTCTCTGGACACTTTTATAAAAGTTATTAGTGTTCTCTCTTGAGTAAAAAAATCATACAGTAATTTGTTTATAAAAATACAGTACAGATGATTAGATTTCAGTAGGTTCATTATTTGTATATTTATTTTATAAAGTCACTAATTGTGCATAGCAATTAGTGCTGTAATCGTACATATACCCTATGTAATATTTTACATAAATAGATTGCCTTTATTACCGTATTTGACAGTGGAACTGTCATTATTTGGATCCCTGTTTTTGTGATTCTCAGATTATCCGGACAGGAATTTCTGGTTCTCTATCCACATTAACTAGAGCATGTCTAGAACTAATGATAGCTAGTGTCTTTTGTTGAATTCTCTGCATCAGACACATTTTTATTCCATATAATACAACAAGTGTGCATTCCCATTTAAACAACATCACAGGCAGTATTGCCACATTTCTGCTAAAATAAATACTGAAAATAACAAAGTTGCCAGAAAATAATTCTCGCTAACTTTTATTCGATTGCAGTACTGTACTGTATCCTGATTTCAGTTATTTAGTCATGAAGAGGTACCAGTTGGTCCATATAATCCAGGTCACACATTATTATTATTATTCTTACACAGAGAAATCACATTATTGTTTTGTGATATATCACTGAGAAAATCCACAGGAGCCGTGACAAGGATTCGAACCTATGCACTGGCTGTTCCCAGATGCACTCTCTAGTCAACCACACCACGAAATGATAAAAAAAGTGCAGTAGTACCCTAAGTTGCAATTCTTTTGACTATGTCGTGGTGTAGTCGAATAGAGCGTGCATCTGGGAACACTCGGTGCATAGGTTTGAATCCTCATCACGGCTCCTATTATTATTCTTACTGTATTACTATTATTATTACTGTACTGACCAAATATTTGCTTGTTATTTTGTGCAGTGCATCAAAGGTGTTTGTACTGCTGGACCAATGCAGCATACATTTTGCATACATTTGTCTTGTGGGTCACGTATCTTTATCACCTCTGCCCCCACCCCCCTGTTTTTTCAGATTGCATCTGCAATGCACTCTATGCATCTGCTTTTAAATTAAGAGTTCATATATAGTATAGAGTAATGTATAGTACCATTAAGTTAAGTGCTATTTAAAAATATAGCATATTAACACTTAATTTACAAACTAAAATGACATTCAATTTAATGATCAATATGTATAAGGATTGACATTCTGCAGGGCGATTTGTCCTGGTATATTAAGTGAGCCCTCTCGGAGGACAATACATCCCAGGACGCAAGGCAGGGAAAACTAGATGATGGTC
Source organism: Procambarus clarkii (assembly GCF_040958095.1). Taxonomy (NCBI): domain Eukaryota; kingdom Metazoa; phylum Arthropoda; class Malacostraca; order Decapoda; family Cambaridae; genus Procambarus; species Procambarus clarkii. The sequence goes on from NC_091232.1 coordinate 4,889,884, forward strand.
TTTGATAAAGCTACATAATTACTGTACTTAAAATCAAAGTGTTTAGCTGAAACTTGCTTTAAATCAATTGTGGTATATTACATACTTGTTTGTGCCTTTCTGTAAGGTTTGTTGAATGAGGCATTAATTAAATGTTTCTTTTCAGATCATTGGGAGTTGTAAGATAGATCATTCTGAGTGCATCAGAAGGTCCCTGTCTACTAATCTATACTGTAATTGCAATGAGTATGAAGAAAAAATGATATAATACTGTAGTTTTGACAAATAAGTATATTTTTATAGTACAGTATAAAAACTAGTTTTAGTTTTAGAACAAAGAAGTTTAAATATAAACAAATTTTAAGTGCTAGATGCTTCTTAGTGCTGAATGTATATTTATTAGGATCTGCGTGTATATACACTCGGCTTTTATCTTGTAATTAATGTAAGAATACATGGTAGTTTATTTACTTTTACATTTTTTATTTTGTTTACAATCAGTAGTATTGTAAATGATTGCCCTAAAAATGTTTCCAAGAAGAAATGCAAGATTATTGTCTATTGTTGGGTTTACCCTCTTAATTGCACTTATGCTATATAAAATTTCGGGCCCCCTAGATGGGCCAAAGAATTTGGAGTTAGAGCATGGAACTGAAAGAGCACAGATGAAAGCTGTCCATAATGAATTGCCTGGTCTTCTTACTCAGAGCCCAGAGCATCTTAAGAAACAGAAGGAGTATGAGAGCAGAATTATGGCTAATATCCAAAAAATGACTGCCCATAAAGAACTCAAGCGTAAGATGGATCATGACCCGGTGGGTATTATCTTGCACAAAAAACCAAGCCTTTTGGAGGGATTAGGAAGAGTTCGTGATTTAGAAGACCAGGACATAGCCGTACGGAAAAGTGTTGTGATGGAGAATCAGCTAAGACACAAAATTGTACACCTAGATTTAAAAGGGGCACCACCTAAAATTGAGTATCTTAAGAAGCTATTTCCACTTTTGCATACATTTGGTGCCACAGGACTGCTTTTGGAATATGAAGACATGTTTCCATACTGGGGCAAGCTTGAATTTTTATCAGCAGACAATGCTTATGCCAAAGGTGACATTGCAGATATTATGGAAATTGCCAAGAAAAATAGTCTGGAAATCATCCCTCTTGTACAGACCTTTGGTCACATGGAACATGTACTAAAGGGTAAAGAATTTGCAGAACTTCGTGAAGTGCCAAACTATCCTCAAGTCATTTGCCCAACAAACAATAAAACATTACCTCTTATTAAAATGATGATTGATCAGATTCTAGAGATGCACCCAGGAATTGATTGGTTACACATTGGTTCAGATGAGGTGTATAACCTTGGAGAATGTACCAGGTGCCAACAATACCTTCTCCATCAACAGTTTGGGAAAAACGATTTATTTCTACATCATGTGAAAAAAGTTGCCAAATATGTCAAAGAAAATTATGATATACAGCCTATAATGTGGGATGATGAGTTCCGAAAAATTCCTCTGAGGGCTATTCAGGACTCTCAAGTTGGACAGTTGTTGGAAATCATGGTATGGAAGTATAGTGCTGGTATTATGGTTGATCTTCGATCAGATATTTGGGAAAAATATTCAACGGTGTTCAATGGTATATGGATTGCAAGTGCTTTCAAGGGTGCTGCCAATCCTGAAAGTTACATGACAAATATCAATGATCGTCTTAGTAACCATAAAGAATGGATGGAAATATTTGATATGTATAAAAGTACCATTCCTTTCCGAGGCATTGTATTAACAGGATGGCAAAGATTTGATCATTTTGCAGTGTTATGTGAACTTTTTCCCCAGGCTATTCCTTCATTGGCAGTAAACTTAATGTATATCTCTGAAAGGAAAGCAGACCATGGTGCCTTGGCCAGAGTTGGAGATGTTCTCAAATGTAACTCATTTATCAACTTAGACCTACAGTATATGGAATATCCTAACAAGTGTGACTTTCCAGGTAGCGCAGTATATGAAGTATCACAGAAGCTTTTTATTTTGAAAAGAGACATTGACACCATGATGAATAATCCTCATGTAACTGGATGGGTAACAAATTATAATATAGAGCATAACTTTGCTAGCCCCCAGCATGTTGAACAAGGACTTCAGGATCTCTCCATGCTCTTGTTTGACTTTACTAAATTAATGACTGATGCAGAAACTGCCTTGGCAGATGTATATGATGAGTACACTGTCAAAGAATGGATTTATTTGAATGTGAAACCAACTCATGACAAACTACAAAAATTGTATACATCTAGCACCAAACTTCAAGAAAAGAAATACTGGCCCAGAAGACCTCTTGAAGCTGAGCAAATCAAGGAACTATAACTTGAGAGTTTAGATGAGTATCATTCTGTAAATCATGCATAATTCTTTTGTGATTTGTATAAATCATTAATTTAGTGACATTAAACTTATTAGATTTAGTTGATCTCATCATTGTGATATTTGATTTAATGTTTTAGCAGACTGCAACCATTTACAGGTTGTTATTGTATACAGCACTGTATATTTTTTATGCTGTTAGACCTAGACATTTATTGAGCTGGATAGCTACTTTGTCTTAATCTTCAGTCTTTGTTTCTTATTTGGGGGGAAAGACATGATAAATTTAGAAACATTTGTTCCACCAATAACCCCCCATTGTTGTTGTTAAAGATTCGCTACCTGGAACAAAAAGTTCAAGTAACACGGGCTATGGCGAGCAACCCAATTAATGGTATCATAAACTTGTATCAATTATTTATTATGATTGCGTTAATATTTTGATCACAGTGTGTGTTGATATTTTGATCACAGTATGAAAGCATTTTCAATTTGCAAGGTTCACTGCTCTGTAAATAAAGGTCCATGGATCACTGCACTCTATGTATATAGGTGCATGGGAGACTGTATTAATTACATAGATTATGACTATATTATCATGTACATTCAGTATGAAAGTGTGTGTGATATTTATTGACTTTCTGTGCAGAGATACCAACTACTAGGTTCTGCATACTGGAAATAACTGTCTAACCTAATACAGGGTACTGTATTCATGTATTAGCCTAAGAACACAAGAAAGTAATGCATTGTTATGGCAGTGTTAGCTGGTAATGTTGTGGTGGCAGTAATTTGGATAACTTTGATGGCCATCTAAAGGGGCAGAACATACTGCTAACCTAGTGAGATAATGTTTCTTGATACCTTGTTTCCTTGATACAGTACCTGTTCTTGAGGGGTGGTTTTATCTACGAGTTTCTCCAGACATTTAAAATACATGTTAAGTATTAAACATACTCTTTGAATAAATACAACAAATATTTGTTGACATTTATATTATTGTTCAGCAGATAATCTGAGAAACTCACTTGCACTGTGAAACAAGAATATTGTACTGTATATGGAAAGAATGATGACTTTCTTTGACAAGCAGAAGCATTAAAGTACAAACAAGGGAAAAATAGGTAAGTAAGATAAGGAAACAGTACTGTGCAGCATCCACTGAAAGGATGAGATTTAAAAAAAATAGATTTTTATTGCAAGCTGCATGAGCAGCTAAATAGAGTGACCATACCCAAAGAAAATTACCTTGTTCCATTATTTGATAAGCATAAAATTGTAAATGGGTTCTGTTTTATTGGAAGCATATGTACCAATAAGCAGATACTCATTAGTCGAAGGAAATGTCAATATTATGGTGCTCTTAATTTCACTAGAGTGCAGGAATTTTTACACTATGGTTGATTGTGTCAAAATTGTTGTGCATTAAATGTGAGGAAAGTTGGAGAAAATAACCATTAGTGGTGGGAAATGGGTACCCCATTTGCCTTCCCTCATGGTAGTGCTTCCGTGAGCAACCAAGGCCAACTGGTCTGCTACATACCTAATGAAATGGATTTCAATGAATCTAGTCAAATATAACCTTAATAAACCAGAGTTCTCATATTACACAAATTTCTAGTGTGCTTACACTATCCAGTGATAAATATTGTTCAGTTAAACTTGCTTAAATTTAAAACAGTTTAAATTTTAAACCTTGTACAAGATATAAATAGTAGCCACTGCTTCTTCATCTCATTCTTAAATAATTAATGGTTTAATCAATATGGCATTAAATTACAGTGTAATGTAATTTTTGCATTGAATTATATTTTCTATGCAATGAATAAAAAGAATATATGGAGTGCAAATATTCACAAATTAATAGTGTTTTATGGGTTGATTCAGATTACAAAGCAAAAAAATTATCATTCACTGTGCAAATTTTAATGGCCACTTTGTAACTTTACAAACTTTTTTTTCTGTAAGCTCATATTTAATTTGTACAAAAGCAATATTGTGGGGTTTCAGTTACAGTGCTAAAACTTGCATGTTCTATGAATTAACAAATCCAAGATATGTAGTACTGTAGTATCACATATGTAAAATGTTGTTATTCTTTATAATAAAGAATATTATTCATGCTCAATACTTACTGTTGCAAAATTAAAGAATGTAAATAAACATAAGGTAATAAAGTAAATTTGTCAAGATGAAAATGAACCTTGTATGATTAGTACACTATTCAGCCTTTGTAGCTGTTGCCCAGTCAAAGTGCAAAGCATATAACATCTGAGCTCTTATGTGGTCATTTGTATGATCATCCAAATCCTTAATTTAATAATAAAGTGTACAAATGTTTGTGTGATAATAGTTTTTGTGCTGAGTAGACTGAGAATATCTTTCATTATGGAATGATTTTACAGTTCCTGGCTATGGTTTCCATAGCCAGGGACAGGAAGCCTGTTAGACTTATCAAGGTCGCCCTAAGCCACTGATAGGTAAGTACCCAATTACTCATTTATTGCTAGATGAACAGTTGCATCAGGGGAAAGGAAAGGTTGCCCAAATGCTACCTGTTGTGCCGTGGAAATTGAACCTAGGACCTTGACCATGTTAAGGTTATTTTGTGAGTTTACCACAGGATAGTTTTAAAAGATTTATCATAGGAGACCTGGAATCTCATTTATTTATTAAGTTTTATTCGATATTGTACTGCAACTCAAAAATTATATTGGATGGTATGTGTATTCACCTAGTTGTGCTTGCAGGGGTTGAGCTCGGCTCTTTCAGCCTGCCTCTTAACTGTCAATCAATCAACCGATTTGTTTTTCCCCACACATTTGGTGTATTTGTTGCATAGCTTTTCAGATAGGGTAATATAGCCATCATCAAGGTTTATACATGGTAGAAATGGGCAAAAAATTTGTCCAACTTTGGTAATTCATTTTGGCATTTTCATTATCAGGTTTGTATTTCTACTTTTTTACCTCTAATAATTAGGATGTTTGTATAATACTAGTACTATTCAGTACAGCATAGCTACTTAAATTAATATTTTTGTAATATTGTGTAAATTTTATATTTACACGGGCTTTTGTGCTTTTTCCTGGTACTTTATTTACTTTACCTCTTCAGTTTTTTTATTTACAACAGTTAAGATGGATTTACTTAATAAAATATTTTAATACCTCAATGATCAGGTGTGAGGGAAGGTTGAGCTGTCCTGAACTCTTCTAGTTATTACCAAAACATCAATTTCATTTCTTTGATGTGTGGGTTGGATTGTTTCTTCAGTCAGATCATTGTGACTTACTCTTCGGCATAACAGCTTACAAAATTAAGCAAGCAGGCGACAGTGGTCTCCTGAAACATCATCAGTTTCATTTATTTTTATATGTAGTGGTTGAGTTATATAAAGACCGTTTTACTGTTCATACACTCGATAGTTAATATCACAAAGTATATTCATCTTGTGTAATAATAATTTATTTACAAGAATTTACATCAGTTGTGACTTGTGTAATTGCATAAGCAGTATGCTTAGATTTAATAAACTACCGGTAATTGATTGATTGATTGTAGTGTGTTAATATTTACAACTTGGTAATGTAATAACATGCAGATATTCTGGTACAATACTATACACTATATAGGATCTGAAAATGCCTAAAATTTGCAAATGGTTTTAGACAACCATTTTGAATACTCAACTGCGCTAATTGGTTTACTGATGGAATATATGGTAAAATGTATATTTGCTTCTCTAATACAGGTACTTGCTTCTCATCTAAAAAATGTATAGTAATAAATAATTTGTAATATTTTTATGCATTTTTTTTATAAATTTTAATTATTTATTTGTTTGCTTGCTTGTGATTTTTCTATCCTTGTACAATATATTTGTGTATTTTTTTTTTTTTATTTATATATACAAGAGTTGTTACATTCTTGTACAGCCACTAGTACGCGTAGCGTTTCTGGCAGATCCCTGGAATATAATCCCTGCCGCGAAGAATCGTTTTTACAACCAAATACACATTTTACTGTTGAGTTAAACAGAGGCTACAGGTAAGGATTTGCTCCCAGTAAATGCTCTCCGGCCAGGATACGAACCAATGACAGCGCTCGCGGAACGCCAGGCGAGTGTCTTGCCACTTCACCACGGAGACTGGTCTCTATGTGCAGATGTTTTCAAGTTTGGTATCATAAAATTCAACTGGGGTGATAAATGTATTAATTAAATGTCAAGAAGCATTTACCTTTTAGTGGAGCAAGGGTTGAGGCATTAATGATAATTTAGGTCTTACTGAAAGTGCAGAAATATGTGGTAAATGACAATTCTGGTTGAAATGGTTTCAGGTGCACTCATGGATGTTGAAGGTTTAAATGTAAGGTTTTATACAGTATTTAGTATGTTACATGAGGGGTAGCTGTAAGGAAAGTTTCTTTATAAAACAAGGAACATACTTCCTGATTTAGCTTGAAAATGTGCTTAGCCAAGCATAGTATGCTTTTTGAAAGATTTTTCACGATTATTTATCTTTCGATGTTGTTGCTTATACTGTACATTTAAACAAATAAATGTTAGGTGCTGTTAAATTTAAGCAATTGAGGTATGTAACAGCATATTTAATGTAACCCAAATGTTGAAAATAATAAACAATGTCGAGAAGAAATACACATTTGAATTTAATGTTCCATTTATACCACTTGATATCTTTGCTCTGACAACTTTTCTCCAAGGTAGCAGCCATGGCAGGAGACATACAAGTAGTCTCATCTTAATGAAATTTAGCTTTTCATGTTCACTTTGTTCCATTATGAGGCCTGGCTGTATGTATATACAGTACCTGTATTACAACCTTGATTAAACGAACTGTATGGGACCATACCAATTCATTGCAACCGGAGATGCTTCCAGGATGCATTTCCTACGCACTATCAGCTAGTTTCACTCGGTAATTTTTTTTATATTAATCTATAATATAATAGACAACTAAATGAACACATCTGCAAAAAAAATGTAACCACATCTAGCTCATTCTCACATCCACATCCTTAAAACTCATTTACAAATTGTAGCAGGGCCATACCTTGAGATGGTTTCGGGGATTAGCGTCCCCACTGCCCGGTCCTCAACCAGGCCTCCAGCCTGATCAGTTTTGTAATTCCTTGTCAGGCATACCTGACTGAACAAAAAAAACCTTGCCAACTCAAAATGAAAACAAACCATAAAATTTGGCTTTTCAATAGCTTTCCCCAAGGCTCCAACTGTTTCTCATAATGTTGATTCCACCTACAAAAATCATCAAAAATGTGATTGCAGCCATATTAAGAGAGCTACCATTCATACCCTAATATTTTCCCCTACTCCATTGGCTGATGTCACAGCAAAATTTTAATTTCAGCTTGTCATGTGAAGGACAACTACCAAAAGAACCTGTCGGTAAAGGAATTTAACTATATCTACCATATTTCCCCACAAAAATATTGGTCAAGTTTCAAAGGAAAAGGGACCAATATTTGTGAATGAAAACTGGGGAATCTTAAATTTAAAATGAATCATAGAATTTGGTAATAAATATGCTCAATGGCTTTCCTAAAGGCCCCTTACTATTTCTTGGAATGTTGTGCCCATCTATACAAATCATTAAAAAAAAGTGATACCATTCATACCTAATATATCACAGGCTCTATGGGCTGATTTCATTAAGTGAAATTATAAATTTAATCTGTCTTCTGGAGGGCAATAACCAAGAGAACCTTGCCTGTAAAGAGTTAACCACATTTAACAAATTTCTCACGCCCAAGGTCTTGAAATCTAATTTTCAAAGGAAAAAGGTCCCATATTTTACTGAACAAAAACCTCTGCAACTGGAAATAAAAAAGATGCAGAGAATTTAGTTTTAAATATGCTCAGTGGCTTTCCCAAGGCCTCAGCTGTTTCTAGTAATGTTGCCTCCATCTTTGTGCTCAGTCTTAACATCATAAGCAAATTCACACATTCCCCCACTTCTTGTTAGTCAAATCGGGTAAGTAAATTTGGAATGGAAAGCGTGTTCCAGCCGAAGTTTCACTATATTGTAATTGAGCATTTTCCCTTTCCAGTGATACTAGTTGCCTACTCATGCCTCTTGATCCCTGGCAAATTATTTCTAACACCCATTTCCACTGTCTTGGCTGTGTACATTGCTACATTGTCACAATGGCTTATCACTTAATCCTCATAATTATAGTATCTTAATTTACCTGAGGGCCACTAACACCAGTGGTTTCGACGAGGATAGGAACCTGGTGGATTGTCGAAGGTCCCCCCCATTTGCTTGAAATTATCTGATTACACAATATTGCAGTGTAATCCAGATGCAGGACCCTACATCTGGTCCTGTAAATGCCCCACACCCCAAGCAAACAAAGCAGGTTGGTAAAGCCAGCCAGATGGCAGCCAGCATAAGGCACACCACAGACTAAATTTTGCTTTGGAGAGTTACTGCTCTTACTAGTGAATTTACCACCATAACAGCATTTACAACACCCCCAGTAGGAAGAAAAATTGCTTAGTTGTTCATTGTCATATGTACCAAGCTGGAACAACCCTCAAGTTAATTATGCTATTCTGCAGGTGCAAAGTGGGAACATTTTTTTAATAGTACAGGTGTCTATATTTGACCAAAAGTGTTTCCTTAACTCAATGTGGAATTTATTATACTACACATATGTAATTCTAATACTGTAATAAGTAGGCGGTCTTTAAAGTAGTGATCCAGATGCTATTTCTTCTTCATGCTGCAGATTTTGCCCAGCTGTCATTTCCATCTCAAATTTCCATGGATACTTGTATTTAAGACGAATTCTTGCTATTATAGATTCTCTCCATCAGTCACCTTCTCGTCATTCATACTGATTGAGGCCGTTGGCTGTAACTGCATTGTACCAGCGTACAGATTCATTGTCTTACTCTTCTATCCTTCTTTCCACAGTTACCATGTCTAATGCTATTGTCTAATGCATTATCTGTTTTGTAAAAGGGTCTTTAGGATACATGTAGTCTTCTTCAGGACCCTAAGCAGACATTGCATCTGCCCACATATTTCCACTGATTCCAGTATGAGGGAAAATCCACAAGAACTGCATAACCCTTCCCTGATTGGATATAATTTTCAAAGTTCTTGATTTCAACCGCTGTCTACTTTCTACTACTCTCGAAAGCCAGTTTTCTGACTGTCTTTTTCTAAGGCTTTGTAATGCCACTCTTGAGTCGGTGACCTACCAGGGCCTATCTTCCAGATTTATATAACTGATCTCCCAAAGGGAAGACATTCTTAGTGTCTTTTGCTGACATCAAAATTATAAGATGGAAACTTAAAGCTTGATAAACCGAGAAAAATCCAAAAAGTGGTTACCTGGTATCTAATGACTCGGCAAGCCCCAAGTAATGAAGCTGGGTGTTAGGAATAAGCCAGACACAAGGTGCCTAATGGAAGAGGAAACCCTGATGGAACTGAATAGGGTGTACCTACCTGCTGGAGTATACACAGAGGCGAGCTAAAACTTCCCTGCCCGAGTGGCTATATGAGCAAAGATCTTGTAATTACATTACATTGGTAAAATAAATTGATCTTAGTCATCAGATATAAAAATTTAGAGAACATAAAACATTTTAGGTACTGGAAAAGAAACCCTTTCACTATATTTATCAATATATTAATCACCATAGGTATTCAAATAAAATAAAATATTTAAACATTTATGATTACAAAAATCTTAGTTTAATAAAGAAAGGTTTGTACATGGCAGATGTGATTGGAAGCTAAGAGCAGTTGTGTACCCAGCAAAATATTAATAAGCTCTCATCTTTCTTATTATCACCAAAGCTTTTTTTTGATCACAATTTACTCTTGAAAATACAGAAGTCAACCCTGTGTTTTTCAGTTATGTATGTATAGCTCTCAACTAGAAAAACAGGAGGCTTGAAAAACTTATAATATGCTAGTGCTCTTTTTTTTTGTTACACATACATGACTATATAAATTTAAATTTTGGTAATTTTTTATTAACAACCGACAGCAATTTATCAACACAAAAGCAAATAAATAAGTAAGTAATCAAATTAAGACTAGAAAATAATATTTTTCTTAAAGCTGAAAGCTTTCTTAATTTCTTGAATGAAGAGCAAAGTTTTGTGCTTATATTACGAGAGGTAAACAAAATATTGAAACCTAAGATTTTGGGAAGTAGCTTGATGCTCCAGGCTTTCTCTGACTTTCTGACTTTCTACTTTCTCTTACTGATGGTCTTCCTCCTCCTCCTCCTCTTGCTCCTCTGTTGCTTCCTCCCCTCTTTGTCCCGGCTGCCCCTCCTCTTTTGTCCAATGCTCTATAAAAAAAAATAAATAAAAATAAATCTAGCTTTGAATGTAACAAAATGCCTCTTACTAGTGGGTCCTCTCTCAATGGCTTTCTGAGCTAGCCCTCCCAGAAATATAAAAAACAGTATAAGTATATAATGTTTATTAAACTATTCATCAAAATATAACTGGTGAGTTGGAAATGCAATACGGTATCTGGAGCTGGATAATTGTATATGTTAACTTTTATGTTATAGGCTCCTTCTTTTCCTGAAGTTGCTCAACCTGGATTGAAAATACTGTATGTTCCACGCAATTATGATATAAACATTTCAATATGCAATGCAATATTCATTTTTCATTCACAAAAAGAGTATAAACATTCTTATACAGGAAGCAAGTGGGATCTTGATTAATCATTACACTTGTGTATAACCAAAACTACTTTTTTTGAATCTGTATAAATTTGTTTATTTCCATACAGAATTCTGAGAGTAGACTGAAAATAGTGTAATATTTATTGCAATACCTATAATAGTATTCACGTGAGCGTTGTGACCCAAAAGAGCAAAAGGTGTGAGAGAAAGCTGTCAAGATCTAAAATTTTCATAACATTTTTTAACAAGGAAGTAAGGTAGGACCTGAAGTGTTTAGATTAGGCAACTTCAAAAGATAAGACACTTTTGAAGTTGATCTGACTCTCTGGAAGAAGACTTAACCCCAAATTGCAGGTGACCTAACACTATTATAGCTTATACTGTAGATGAATGGTGGCATTACAACACATTCAAAGATATGCTACTTAATGCTCAAGAACATAATACTTCTGTATGTCTTAAGCACTTAGGTCAAACAATAATGATCTAAATAAGATTAACTTAAAGGATCTTTCGGAATGGAATAAAACCCAGCGTTGAATGTAATGAAACACCAATTTCTGGGTGAGCCCCGGAGGCTCCCTGAAGCTATCGGGCTAATATGCGATATACTGTATTAGACTAGGCCATTAGTCAATGGAGATCAACCTACTGGGGACCACGAGCCAGAGCTCCCTGGCCCCCTCAGAGAGGTGCAGGGAGCAATGGCCCCTGGAAAAAACCCTGTGGTTCTTCTGTTCATTGCCATCAAAACAGTATACATGGTCCTATAGTCATACAAGGCAGACCCCCTACCAAGCACAGAACAAAAATAAAAGAAAACCCCTGCAAAAGTACAACGTCCCCAGAGGAAATAGGAACTGGCTGCTGCATAGGTAAGCTGGCTGTGCAACACCTTGATGCCCCAACCTGCAACAATACCACTCTCTACCCAAGGCTAAACAAGGGCCACGAAACCCCAGCTGACCCCAATCTTGAAGTTATCTTGAGATGATTTTGGGGCTTAAGCGTCCCCTTTGGCCATGGTCTTTGACCAGGCCTCCTTTTTGTTACACACACACCCTTTTGAAGCAGCCCATAGCAGTTGTCTAACTCCCAGGTATCTCTTTACTGCTAGGTGAACAGGGGTATCAGGGTGAAAGGAACTCTACCCATTTGTTTCCGTCTCCACCGGGGATCGAACCCGGAACTTCAGGACTACAAATCCGAAGCGCTGTCAACTCAGCTGTCTAGCCCCAAGGACAGGGTAAATGCCGAGCAGGAAAAACCCCTACAGAGATGACGTCCCGAAGGCACAAGGGAAGAAAATCCTAGCATCCAGAGGTAGTAGTCACGGGGCGCTTTGGGAAGGCTGCCCCTACGCGCATGCATCCCCGGTACACTTATTACACCTGACCACCACAAAACTATGTTGCAGAGACACCAATAAGGCAAAACACTGCCAAGAAACCAAGGCCAGAGTTGAATGACTGCCCTAGATCGCATTCAGTCAATTAACTGGAGTTGCTGAGTAGCTAGCATGGAGGGTCTGGGGCTCCCCCTTTCCCTTTCAGGGAGGGGAGGGCTGCACAGACAAGCGGCGAGGTGTGACGTTTGCTTGGGATTTGGGAGAGTTCTGCCTCTGTTCGGTTTTTGGTTGCAATTTTCTTACCATGTGGGGGTTTGTTTTGTTATGCCTACCTTTCTGGGTGCACAACCCCAGTTGATAGCAGATCAGGACAACCCCCAACCACAGGGGGATTTAACATGGGCCATTGCTCCCTGTGCCTCTCTGAGGGGGCCAGGTTTTGGCTCGTGGTTCCCAGTAGGCTGAACTCCACTGAATAATGCCCTAGTCTAATTACTGTATAGCGCATATTAGCCCAATAGCTCCAGGGAGCCGAAAGGGCTACCCCACAGAAAAGACTCCATCTGGAATAAACGAAGCCTTTATAACAATTAAAAACAAATATGAGAGAATGACAGAGAGAAAGAAGAGTAATTAGTTAAATTCTATACTACTTTCTGTGCTCACTGTATAATACATTTAATTAGAAAGGATGTTTTCCAATTTTTCCAATCTGAAGAACTAGGGTCAACCTTTACACGAAGCTTTAAAAAATAAAGTGTATATATGTATATGTATGTATACACACACACACACAGTATATGGTAATAAATAAATTTCACCAATGTTTAGCATCACTAACCTTGTATTTTTGTTAAGCTCCATTGGGTCCGAGTCAGGGGGTGATCTACTGCAATAATTTGCTCGAAGTAGTCCTTGCACTGGAACACTTGCTGGATTAGTTGGTTCAAAGTATTTGGGATCCAGCCCTTCCATGCTAAATTCAAAGACAGTACCATTAACAAAAACTTTATAAATACAATTTCCGAGAAAACAATATCTTAATACTTTGTATAGGTTCACTGTACAACTTACTTTTCTTTGTCAGCTGGAGATTGATTCTTGCCAGTGAGGGCATCATGTGAGGCTGCGAGGGCTAATCACCTCTGGTATGGGTGGGATGTTGCCAAAATTTCGAAAAGAACTCTGAAGTATCAATAATTATGTTAATGTTGATAAGAAGAAGTTAATATGTTGCTACTAGTACATAGTAATGCAACACTCACTAAATACTCCATGACATAAAATGGAGAGATGAGTGTATGAAATAATCTTTCTCTGAGCTGGTACCAAGGCTGCTGCTGCAGCCACAGGCCGTATGGTCCACTCAGGACACCATTCATTGCCAGGCTCTATGCAACTTAACACCTCACTGTGACACATTTTAGATAAGTTTGCCCTGTATATAATTTGGGAAGGGAGACAACAGTCTATCTCTATCCACTAACTATTAAAACATCCCACTCTCTTAACACTTCAAGCATTATTTAATTAGAAATCCTAAAAATACAAATTTTTGCTCTGCAAACTAAAAAAAAAAAAAAAAAACCTGCCCTGACCAACAGGTGACAGCACAGACAGCCACCATAGTTTACAACAGTGTTGCACATCACTGGGATGGGGCTTGATATCCAGTACAGTAAGAGCTTGGTAATTCAGACTCTGATACCTACCTACCTGTTGAGGGTAGATAGGTACCAGATTTCGAGTAATCTGAATGAATTCATGCTCAAGTTTTCTATCCAATTTGACCTTTTAACTTTATTCGAGTCTCTCATTTGAATGCGAGACTCGAATAGATTTGAGCTAGAGTCTTGGCTTTTCAACTCGAATAGAAATTTGAGTTACCGAGATGCTGAAGTGAGAAGTCTAAATCAATTTGAATGTTAATCTTTGGGTATTTCTGGTGAAAAATTAGCCAACTCGAATGAGGGTGAGCCCCACATGATTCGCTTACCAAGCATAGACAATACAGTAATCTGTACTATCCCCCAGAAGCAATTATGAGGCAAGACCATTTTGAAAGTCTTCATCATAACAGGGTCTAAAGTTGCATACGAACCTGGCAGTGAATGATGTCCTGTGTGGATAATGTTGATATGGGAGTAACAGGGAGCCTTAGATCAGAAAAATGGCAAAAGGGCAATTACCTTCATGCAATCAAACTGATATTTAAATCACAGCAAACAATTTCTGACCATTCGATCTCGAGTTGAATTGGGTTGCACCCTAGTGAATTTCCATTGTATATTGATACTATATACTGCAATATGGCATCAGCTGATACAGTACTGCAATTTAATGATTTACTATTTTAAATTTATTAAAACAAAAATTTATAATGAAGAATTTAGTGTTAATGAGATTACAAACCAAATTACCAAATTAGGAGTAGTTTGTCCTAACCACCCACCACTGGCTGTGGGAAATGATTTTAGTGTGTTTGAAACAGGTGTGGAATGTGCCACAAGCCCTGATGGGCCTCCTGATGTGAAGCGAGAGCCTTGTTGTCTTATTGCATGAGTGGACGGTCCTTGTGATGCAAGATATGCTTCGGAAAGAGGTGCACGCTTCGCCATTGCTCCTGTTACTTCGACTTCGTTAAGTTGCTTGTTGAGCCAAGAGATGACTGTGGCAAATAAATGCTGTCATCAGACTCAAAAGTATGTTACAAGTAATTGATGTTACCATAAATCTGGAAATTCTTAAATTTCTGCAAATTTTAAAATGAAACTAAAAAGTGATCATGTATTAACAAAAATCACTAAGGGTAAACAATCCATTATATCACTGAATGAAGAATTTAGTGAGTAAATGTGTTCTCATTCTCTCTAAATCCTTGTGTTCTTATAACATTTATCACAATACTTGCTATTTAAGGATAAATGAACCTCTTACACTGAAATGGCTCATGTAATTAATTCAAATGTTACAAAAGACAGATAAAATTCAGTTAAGTTACTCTCATTACATTTTAAATGCCTTAATATGAAATGGCTCTCCCCAAGAACTTACAATATCCATCAAAGTAACAGCTATTTACTTGACAAATGCATCTATTAATCATGCTGAAGTTTGCAATGGTGTTATACCACAAATTCATTCTTAAGGATTAATGCAGGACACGACTTGGAATCCAAGATGCCTAATTAATTCAAGGTATGTAAGAGTCTCAACGAGGATATCTTCAGCCCACAAGTGAAAGAACCTAATTGTCAGCAGCATGTGTGTGTGACCTGGGTCTTGCCACCCACCAAGATTGTAAAAGGATTGAAAGATAGCACAGCATTTAACGATGTTCATAAACCCGAAAGGTATGAAACTCAAGGGTTCATATTAGAGCAATACTGTACATATTTGCCAGATTCACCACACATGAAGGAGAATTTGGTTATATGATTCTGAGATTTAACATTACTATACAGTAGTGATGAATTGCAGAACAAATTTCATCAAATTTTACCATTTTCATTTGTCTGAAGTGTCTTTTCCTGTTCCTGTAACTTTTCTTTTGCTTCATGTAACTGTTGCTGGAGACTTTCCCTGTCTATAGTGAGCTGAGAGACTTTGGTTGTCATCAGCTGAAGTTGCTCATTCAATTGTGAAAACACTGCTGTCCTTCTCTGCTACTACCTTGTCCTGCTCCATGAGGGCTGCTCCTCGAACTTTACTCTGTCGAAGAAATAACAAAGGAAACGAATACTGTAATAGCATTTATTTACTCCACTCCTGATTCTACATGGGTATTCATTTCTCGATACAATGTGTACATTCATATCATATAGGGTTTATTAAGGATCTTGTGGGAAAAATGACTAATTCCAAAACCAAAAATTTTGTTACATAAAAATAGATCTTTAAGTGAATATGAAAAGCTCACTTTATAGGTAAAGTATTTGGTTGCTTTTAAAATGAAATCCAATGAATCTTCTGGGAAAAAGATCATAGGCCAGCCATGTATAAGACATTATAAAAATCAGTACACAAAAAACTATTAAAATGGTCCTTGCAGGGGACATACAAGGACCTGCAGTAATTGAACAAATATGAAACATGTATGCCTACATTCATTCATACATATATTATATGCTTATATAATGCTTTCAATATATATATAAGAAAGCTTAGATTGCCTGTACACTATGAATACTTCTGACTTTTCTTCTGATCCTAACCTTCAAAATGTGCCATGGACACAGTAGGAAGAATGAGAGAAGCTGGTGGTTTGGGGACCCTATTGTGGTGACAGTGCTGCCATCTGTTGGCAACCAGGGTAACTAGGTCTCCAGACAACTCTTACAAGGGTTGCAGGTGTATGGAAAGCATTTCTTTATAATTCTTGTCTATTTGAGCATATCTCTAGTATCTCTTGTTATAATTGCTGTCTAATTCAGGCTTTTTCCCACATCAAAAGTCATTTGTATCTGCCACACAAACATGCTAGACAGTACACAGAATAATTTTATGTGGAGAAGGTGCTAGTTGCGTGATTTTGGCATATTTTCTATTTTTAGAAATTCAATTGGAAAGCCTGAGACTAAATATTCTTCCAAATGGCCCCCTTCCCCCCCGAGTTCACCTGCAGGTGGCAGATTTCCACCTGGGGCAATGACACCAGCATACACAAGATACAATGAGAAACACGATTAGCAGGAGAGGTGAGCAGTAGCCAATCAGCAGGTGACCTAGAGTTACATCACGGACAAGCCAGGTAGATGAATCAGTGACTGGGGCTCATGATGGGGACTATTCTTTCAAAGACACTCAAAGGAGGGCTCCAAGATTTCGCGAGATTCGCGTTCGTACCCAGTATAGTCAAGTTGAGCTTCAAAAAGTTGGCAAGATACCTCTGCTTACGTGAGGAGCTACCGAATACCTCAGTGAAAGAGGAAATTACATTGAAGGAGGCTGTGGAATTACAACTTGTGCAGGAGAATTCAGTGAGAGTCACTCCACAGCCTAGTGCAGTGACCCAAGACAACATCCACAAGTGTAAGAAGGCAGTGGTTGTGCAGAGCCAACCTCCCATCATCGAAACAGTCCTGACTTGGTGAACAGGTCTGTGAATCAATGACCAATGACATTTTGTACCTAGTGCAGGGTGGCCAAGCACATATGACACCAGGATAGACAACGTGACTAGTAATATTGAGCACCGCCAAGTTGCAGACCATGAACCAACAGTAGTGTTGACGGTGTCACCAAAGAGAGACTTGAGCCAGAGAAGGTCAAGTGATTTTGGGGGTAGCCTAGCCTCTCTAGTTTGTTTGGCAGTTGCTTTGAGAGCAGCTAGTGAGAAAAAGCCTATTCAGTACACTAGATGAATGTGGCATGTGCCTCATTAGTGAAGTAATAGAGACATAGCCCTCTGTGAGGCAGTCACCGATATACATGCCCCATCACACTTGTCACTCTACTCTACCACCCTCCGGAGACTCTGGTAGTCCTTGGGGAGCTGCTAGAGTCCCTGTTATTTTTGAGTGACAAAGGGGAAAAGTGTTGGCTTGAACAGTCCTCAGTATGGGTGAGGAAGCCATTTAAGAGAGGATTCCACAACACACACTAGTACTTTTATTAACCCTGTAGAGACAGCTTGTAAAGATGTCTGTGGCACCAGTGCAGAGAAGGTCACTTGACTGTCATGATTCCTTGCCTAGACGACACAAAGATTTAAAGAATCTTACCTTAAGTGGTAACTGAATGCAGTAGCTCATTAAAAAATATTTTGGGGCTTCTCCCCTATAACTCTTACTCACTGTCATGTGCTCTTCTTTGACTCTCTTTTGCAGCTTCTTGATAACATCCAGGCTCTTCTGTAATTCAGCATACAGCAACTGGATAGAATTTTCTCGCTTTATTAACTTTTGCCGTCGTTCCTCCACAGTCTCTTCTAAACTTCCCTATAGCAATAATAATAGCAAACAACAAGTTAATTTGGGAACTTCTTAAATAATATAGGTGACAAAATCTAAAAATGTTCATTAGGATAATATTAAAAATAATTGACTAACCTTTTGCTGTTGCAGTGATTCTGCCATTTGTTGAAGGTGAGCCAAATGTGTGCCTTGGCTTCGTAAATCCGCTTCAAGATGAGACACAGTCGATTCCAATTCTCGTACTGAACATCAGAGAACAAAACCATTGCAAAATATTATTAAGAACAAATTAAGAAATACAATAATGGTATCTACTAATTTAACACAACAAGTCTGGCTCCTAGTGTACAGGAGCTTTTCTGAACAGTACACTCAATTGAGCCCCTAACACCAGATCATACTCATCACTGATCAAGATCATTCAGTCAGGGCAGGTTGACATTCTGCACTTCTGCATTGGCACAGCAGCTCTACCAGTATGATCTGATAGACCCATTTAAAAAAGTTCCCACTTCACACTAGTGGGGAATGTCTACCTGCCCTAAAAAAAAAAAGAGATGTCATTTTGGAACAAGAAAGCTAGAAAGAGGCTCAGCATACTTATTATCATTTTCATTATTACTGCCTCCTTTCTCTTTCATAAAATAATGAACATATAAAGTCACGACAACAATAAAACATACAGTACTGTACTAACCTGTAGCACTTTTGGTATGGTTTTCTTGCTCAAGGTGTGCATTTTGTTTTTTAATGTGGTTAAGTTCCTGCCGACATCGGTGTAAGTTTTCTTCGGCACTATTTAATCTTCTTTGCAGCTCTCTGTATGTTACACAATATATTTGTGAATCAATTAAAATCTAAAACTTTCCTTCAATTTTTGTTACTTTGCTCAATATTATTATTCAGTATGAAGTTTTATTACAGTTTCTTAATGTAATACAGTAATACCATGTATAAAAACTTTACCAAGGTATTTTAGAATTTTTCATAAGGAAACTTAATGTACCTATAAACAGTATCTCCATGTTCAAGTAGCCTTTAATCTGCAAATCCAGTCAAAACATATTCTACTACATAATTTAGGGTTTGATACTAAATTTAAAAAAATTGTTTGAGGAGAGATTTATAGGCAAGAATCTGTATGTGTTGGTTAGTGAGATTCGTCCAACCAAGAGATATTAGTTAGGTGTGTGACGTCCCCTCCAAATACTATTCTCTGAGCTTATAGCTCCTCACAATTATTTAGTTTTAAGCCTTTTTTGGATTATATTTTTGTAGTATGGCATCTTCCAAAGATTTTAAATATCATTGTGAACTGTACTGTGTTTATGGCAGGAAAGTGCCAAAAGGAAGTAATATTCAAGTAGGTGTTTTATTGTCTGGAAAAAGTGACATTTGTTAAGTTTTCAGAAGACTTCCCCATTTTTCCCTTATACTATAACCTCAACTTCAAACTGTATATGTTTGATCAACAAGAGGTGTTCCAGGAACTCATCCCTCATGCAGAATATTGGCTGCCTACACATGGGAATGGAGGACGACTATGTTATCATCCTCCTTCTGCTACATATGGTTTCATTTATTTTCCATCTTTTGTAGAATATTTGTGACTTTTTATTGATAAGTTTATTGAACAGTTTACCCAAAGCAACCATACATTAACACTAGAACTCCACCTTACAACACACCTAGAAAAACTCATGTGGTAAACTAAGGAACTCGGCACAATCCCCCATGCTTCCTTTCCTCAACAAAGCAGCTGAAGACTGTAGTTGTCAAGCAAATACATAAATACCTTTCATTCACTTACTTAGCATTACTTTCGGCTTGATGTTTCCTTTCTGAGAGATCATTGTTTTGGGAGGTGAGTGAGCCTAGTTTAGCTTGCAGCTGTTCAATCTGAGTGTTTTTTCGAGCCTCCAGTTCCCGTCGCATACGTTCAGTTTTCCTGTCTGCATCACTCTGAACCTGATGCAACATCAAAATAACTATGGTGTGCTCTTGGTGAATATCTACTTACTATGGTAATGTTTTCACTCACTGCAGGCTAGGTTCTTAATACATAGGTCCATGCTAATTTTACTACACTTTTACTGTAAAGCTGATATGATGCTAATCTTTTACTGTAAAGTAGACATGATATTAATCTTTAGCTGAAAAGTAGATATCATGCTAATCTTTTGTTGGAAAGTAGATATGGTGCTAATCTAATAATGTAAAGTAGATATTATGCTAGTCTTTTACTGTAAAGTAGATATGATACTATTATTTTACTGGAGAGTAAAATTATGTTAAAATGTATTGAAATGATGAAAGCATGCCAATCTTTTACTGGAAAGTACATATGATAACAATTCGTTTGCTGGAACGTACATATGATAACAATTCATTTGCTGGAAAGTACAAATAATTAAAATAATTTACTGGAAAGTATATGTGATGCTTATCTTTCACTGTAGATTAAGTATGAGGCTAATATTTTACTGGAAGGCAGATGCAATTCTATTATTTACCTGGAAGGTAGACAAGATGCAAATCTTTTATCATTAATGACAACTGTCTATACAGTACAAAGACCATGTTAAACAACAGCTAGAAGGAAGAAAACTGTATACTATTAATTTACTTAAGGAATTAAATTTGACATACATCTGCCGGCTGTTCCAGATGGAGGAAAAAATGCAATGATAAATTAAATATTTAATCTGTATTTTACAAAAACTTTCAACAATAAAAATCAGAAAATTATATGTAAAATTAAAAAAAATAAAGGTTATGCAAGATGTGATCAAAATTAAATCTCAAGAACAGAATGAGTAAATGCATTTAGGAATAAGAGAAGACTTCTAATGTCCAGAATTAATTGTATCCAGTTCTATCATGCCATGTTACAGTATAGTACAGTACTGTACAAAACAAGGCACCTTTAATAATTTCTCCTTTTCTTGACTGATCAGCTGTGCTTGTTTCTCGGTTGATGTGGCTACATGCTGGCTCATAGCATTCTGCAGCTGATGAACTTCTTCTGAAGTCTTGGCAAGAATTTGTTGTGTGTGGCTTAATTGCTGCCTGAGCTGTTGCTCCCGTTCTGCCGCCTCTCTCTCTTTAGCAGCTCCCTGGGCCTGTATGTTTCATTTAACATGTTTTACAAGAGAATTGAAAGTTTGAAAGCACCCAAATCGTATAGAAAGAACATTAATATAATAAAGGGCTATAACAGCATTACATAAAACAATGAAATCACTGGTAATTAATTTCATTACTAGAACTGAAGTTATTCACTAATAACACAACACACACACACACACACTCTCGTCCTCCTTTCCCAACATTATTCAACACATGTGGTACTCAAATTAAAATTATAATCCGCACAATCCTGTACCTCCAATAACACTTACTAAGGAACTTTTGTTTCATTTACTTGTAATAATGATACAATACTAAAATCTTTCCACATATATTAAGTACTGAACAGTATTTCATGAGCCAATACACATTTCAGCCACTCACTACTTTCTCATTACTGAGAACAATGATAGTCACTGTATCCATTCATATTCACATTCACTCAATATTCAGTAATAATACTTGAATGCCATTTACAGTCCATTCTCACAATATTCCCTCCAGACTTTATCCAGTTTAAAACATATTTTCATAATAATTGGATAATGCAGATACTGCCCAGCAATTTTAGCTAATTTTTGTGTTTCATAGTATTTATCAGCAGAAAACAGAAGTTTATCTATATATATATTTCATAGGATAACAATTACCAACTTTACCTTTAGAGCCTTACAGCAGTCTGCCAGATAACTTAGCTTGAGTTGTGTGGGAGCAGGCACAAGTGCCAGTGCCAAATGACACAAATGTTTAAATACATTAACTTCTACAACTTCCAGTGTAGCACTTCCTTCACTCTCATTAGAACAACGCAAAACCAGTATAAATCTGAAAAGAGAAAACATATATACTGCATCTAAAAAAAATCTGCTATTACATAATTATACAAACATTATTTTCCCAAGTGATGAGCAGCAAACATAATATCACTGTCATATGAATGGCAGTTGTTTAATGATAATAAAACACACTAATAAATATAAAAAAAATTGCTGTTTTATCCTATCTAGGAAAAGTTACAAACTGGATTAAATATACCGAAAATGTTCTCTCTGTTCATGGATTGTGTGTTTAAGGAGCTAGCTGGCTCATTAACGTGCCTGTTTTCATGGCAAACATTTACCTAGCACTATGTAACCCTAGCATTATTTTGCATTTCATAGCTATTTATCACCCTTTTTGGGAAGTTTTCTTTTAGCAAATGGTACATATGCATCTTTGAGAATATTTAGACAAATAATATAGTGCAAATAAAGATTGCATTATAGATATGCAAAATAAAGATATGCAACAGTATGTATTTTCCTGTTGATGAGTGTTTCAAATACAGTATTATAATGAATTTAAAATTGCATAATTGAGTATATGAAATGAAATGTTTAATATGTAGTATACTAAAAGTTGAAAGGTAAAATATAAGAACAAAAGTAACTGCAGAAGGCCTATTGGCCCATACGAGGCAGCTCCTGTTTATAACCACCCAATCCCACTCAAAGTAAGAGTTTCTTAGAGAATAAAGATGCCAGTTTTGTAAAAAAAAAAAAAAAAAAAAAAAATTTAAATATGAGGCTCAGGATGCAACACTATTTAAAATAAGTCTACAAAACCTTCCATATTTTTCAAGCCTTAAGAAACAGCCATAGGCTTAACAACAAAAATTAATAAGAAGACAAATGACATTGGCTTATTTAGTTTTTTATCAAGAGCACTGGTAATGATTACAGATTACAGTTAAAGTAGATGGGCTAAAAAATTAATACCTAGCTAAAAGTGTACAAAACATGAATTTTTGCCTTTATAACTTACCTAGGAGAGTCTTTTACTTGTTCGTTGTTGCAAGAGTTAATTAGCTCTACAAATTTGTAAGGAAATGCATTAAAGTCAACCAGTAAGCCTTGAGTTTGGCGAAGGTTACAGTAGTCATCTTCACGAACAACACACGTGTACAGAACAAATGGGTCATGATCGTCTGTAAGCCTCACCAGTAATTCCTGTAAGTTACCTTCATTAATAGCAAACATGCCTGTATTTTATATATTAATCAATATCTATCAACACTTCATGCTATCAGCATCTGAATGAATTTTTTTTAATGTTAACACAGCATGCTAGGTAAAACAAATTATTTATATTCAAAACATCTAAATAAAGTAGACCTGATGTTACACAAATTTCTGTGATGTTATTTTAACTTTCTTTTGTGAGTAAACATTAAACTAAAATTATATCAATTTGATATAAGCCATTACCCTAGAGTAAGTACAATACTGTCCAAGGAAAACTCATCATACTGTACTTTCATTATATACACAGGCAATGTATCTTGTGTCGTCCGTCTCAGCGACCAAATGGCAAAGCTGGTTGTTCAATACTGCAAACTTCAGCTTCAAATTCTTTTCAATGTATCAGAATGGAGAAATGTCACAAGTGGAGTACCACAGGGTTCAGTTCTTGCACCAGTGATGTTTATTGTGTACATAAATGATCTACCAGTTGGTATACAGAATTATATGAACATGTTTGCTGATGATGCTAAGATAATAGGAAGGATAAGAAATTTAGATGATTGTCATGCCCTTCAAGAAGACCTGGACAAAATAAGTAGATGGAGCACCACTTGGCAAATGGAATTTAATGTTAATAAATGTTATGTTATGGAATGTGGAATAGGAGAACATAGACCCCCACACAACCTATATATTATGTGAGAAATCTTTAAAGAATTCTGATAGAGAAAGAGATCTAGGGGTGGTTCTAGATAGAAAACTATCACCTGAGGACCACATAAAGAATATTGTGCAAGGAGCCTATGCTATGCTTTCTAACTTCAGAATTGCATTTAAATACATGGATGGCGATATACTAAAGAAATTGTTCATGACTTTTGTTAGGCCAAAGCTAGAATATGCAGCTGTTGTGTGGTGCCCATATCTTAAGAAGCACATCAACAAACTGGAAAAGGTGCAAAGACATGCTACTAAGTGGCTCCCAGAACTGAAGGGCAAGAGCTACGAGGAGAGGTTAGAAGCATTAAACATGCCAAAACTAGAAGACAGAAGAAAAAGAGGTGATATGATCACTACATACAAAATACTAACAGGAATTGATAAAATCGACAGGGAAGATTTCCTGAGACCTGGCACTTCAAGAACAAGAGGTCATAGATTTAAACTAGCTAAACACAGATGCCGAAGAAATATAAGAAAATTCACCTTCGCAAATAGAGTGGTAGACGGTTGGAACAAGTTAGGGGAGAAGGTGGTGGAGGCCAAGACCGTCAGTAGTTTCAAAGCGTTATATGACAAAGAGTGCTGGGAAGACGGGACACCACGAGCGTAGCTCTCATCCTGTAACTACACTTAGGTAATTACACTTAGGTAATTACAGGCACATAAAGATCTTCAATAATGTATAAGGTGTACTACTGTACTAGCAAGATGTACCTTTGAGGGAGAAGGCAGCTTAGCCTTTATCTCTACCAACAATTTTAAAGTTCGTGTAGTGGCTGCAGCTAAGGAGGTACTAGCCTCCGCTACTCGCACCACTACCTCCCCATTTGATAAGACGTCACTGGTATTACTTCTACATGCCTCCATTATGTTCCTCCTGAAATGAAAGTAATGAAAGAAATGAAAGTCTTAAGAAAAAAGACTGGAAAAAGTAAAGATATTGGTACTTTATAT
The DNA here is from genome assembly GCF_040958095.1 of Procambarus clarkii. Taxonomy (NCBI): domain Eukaryota; kingdom Metazoa; phylum Arthropoda; class Malacostraca; order Decapoda; family Cambaridae; genus Procambarus; species Procambarus clarkii. The sequence continues at coordinate 4,915,010 of NC_091232.1, forward strand.
GGCTAGTCAGAATCTCTGTATGTATTTACTTTGAAAAGTTATGCACATACACTGTAAGTAACACACAATGCAGTTCAAACAGAAGACAGCCTTGGGTTTAATAGTTTATAAAATACATAATGAACAGAATAAATTTATAAATAAGGCACGGCTCTCATGGTTAAATACTACTGTATAACATGTAGAAAAAACTAAAGTTTCAGTTACATGGTCAACACAAATAAGATAAGTAACCAAGGTAAGAATATTTGTTTATTGTACTGTATGTGAAATAGTATGGCACCTAATGGGAAGTGCCAAAATCAATACAATTACTATAAAGAACTCACTTTGAGAAAGTTATGGTAGTGAATTTTAGGGGGTTCCCAGACTTTTATTGTATGTTAGGGATTACCCTCCCATTTGGTAGCTTGTGTCTGATCTCCTGTCCTAAACGGCCATCTTCATAGTTTTGCACTTAGTCATTTACTGGAGTTTAAATTTAGTTGCCACCTTTTAAGCCATTCTTTCACTTATCAAAGGTTCTCCTGTGACTTCATACTATCTTCCTACATGGCTATGCTCCTCATAATGGGGATTTAGTAATAATGTCTTACTATTTTAATACCTCTTTCCTCACCAAGACTGTTTTATTTTAAGTGCAAACACTGTACTCCCTTATCCACTGTAGCATTTTCTGTCACTTTGCCTGCTTCTCCAGTCCAGTTTCTGCACTACTAAAGTCTAATGTTAGGCATTGTAGGGTAATTATCAGGTGAAAGAGCTAGCTTTTATCTCATATAAGACAGCTATAAATATACTGCACTTGATAGGTAAATAAGGACAGACTGATGTAACGGTACTCACCACTTGGACCATCGGGGATTAAACACAGTCTTTGCAAGAAGCGAGGTCGTCACTCTACTGACCAGTCCAAGTATTCACCTCAACCCCCTGCTTGAGGGGGTTAAGCTCTGTCTTTTTTGACCTGCCCCTCAACTTTCAATCAATCAACTTTTTTTTGTGCTACTGTTTCAAAGACCTTTCTGATAAGACTAAAAATATGCAGACTATCCATCCTTCTAATTCCAAGGGAAGATTGACAGCAGTTTAAAGGTTTGTCACATCTTGCTTGATAGCTTAGCACTTATGAATGATGGATATTTCCTGATGGGACAGAAAGCCTGTTCATTGCTTCTTGAAGTCCTTGTAACTAATGACAAGGTTTTGTCTACATGATCAATCCAGCAACTGGCCAGACACATTGATGAATAACATGACAAAACAAGTGACATACATTACACAAAAACTACATTTGTTGAAAAACATTTCACTATGGTATCTTTTATTGTACTTAAGCACTATTTGTTTTATTTAAATACACTAGACAGGCCTATAAATTAATATTTTAATTGAGCTAAGCACTTCCACCACTGTTTAAAGTTCATCCACTAATGATGTTCGACTGTGACTCACTACAGATGGCTGTCACCTCGTACACAAGTAGATACAATAGATTTTAAACCTACCCAACCAAACCCAGCCTAACCTAACAATAAATACAGTGTTAACAATTAGAAAAAGGAGTTTTGTACCGTACCTATCACTATGCTTGATGTCAAAGGCAATCGCACCACGTCTGACTACTACTGTATTTCCTTTTTTTTTGCTAGGCCTAGCCATACTTGTCTGGGCTTTCTGTACAAGGTTAAAGTATGTTACGTTTAGTTATGATTAAGAGGTTAGGTATGGATACGACAGGATGGTTAGTTCTAGTTAAACAGGAGCGAAATATTACCAATCCTCTAATTACTCTACGTCGTCCTCTATGTCCTCTAATTACTCAACACAAAGCTGCTATTAGGACAATATCCAACTCTGGCCCCAGACATCTTGAGATGATTTTGGGGCTTTAGTGTCCCCGTGGCCCGGTCCTCGACCAGGCCTCCACCCCCAGGAAGCAGCCCGTGACAGCTAACACTCAGGTACCAATTTTACTGCTAGGTAACAAGGGCATAAGGTGAAAGAAACTCTGCCCACTGTTTCTCGCCGGCGCCCGGGATTGAACCCAGGCGCCACTAACTCAGTTCCCTTACTCAGATCTCTCAAAATGCACTTCCTCTCATGTGTATTATATATAAATAAAACACTGAACTGTAATGTCAATCCTGACCTTAAAAGCTTCCAAGAAGGTTGTAACAGAATCCATGAGCACCACACCAGAAGCAAATACCTATTTGATATTCCAAGAGTACGACTTAATCAAACTAGAAATGCTCTACAAATCAAGGGACCCAGAATGTGGAACGACCTTCCCAATTATGTTAAAGACTGTACCTCTCCCAACCAGTTAAGATAAAAACTAAGCACTACCTAATTAACTCCCTGTAACCTACCTTACCCCTTAATGTCAACCCATGTCTGCTATTTTAAACAATGCTGTTTGTCGACCAAATTGTATATTTGCTATTTTTCTGCCATATTCCCCCCTTTTTTATTTTTATATTTTCTCAACACAATTTATACTTTAATCTCAATTAGTATTAAGTTTTAGTCTTTAATGTTTTTCCTGCCCGAAACGCTTTGCAAAGCGTAATAGTGGCTTTAGGCACTGTATGCACTAGCTCTATCTATAAATCCATCAATGTTTGTATCACACCTTGTATGCATGTACTTTACCTGAATAAACAATATTTTGGTGAATAATTGGTATTCCTGCAAAGCAAGAAACACCCACAGCGTTTCGGGTAATACGCTGCAGTGATGACCCCATCTGTCACTACAATGAACAAAGCGAACTATTTGGTGGTTACCCACCATGTACACTGATATTACCAGCTACGGTGAATCACGGGTCCTTCATTGTAAGGGGCAGCACCAGAGGACTGGAGACTTCACTCGTGTTTATGTTTTAAAAACCTGAGGCGGAGGAAGCGGGGTTAAACTCATTTGGATCAGAGGGTAAAATTTATATAAATAATAAATAAATAAATGTTTATTCAGGTAAAGTACATATATACAAGAGGTTTTACAAAAAATGATAGATTTATAGATAGAGCTAGTACATACAATGTCTAAAGCCACTATTACGCAAAGTGTTTCGGGCAGAAGATTAACCAAGATTAGCCTTTATAACTCCCACTGTCCTATGCTTACGAAACAAGTCACAACCAAAAGGCTTAACAATCCTTGGCTTACAAAGGGAATACTTAAATCCATTAATAAAAAACATGACCTTGAGAAGAAGTACAGGTTAGGAACCGTCTCCAAAGAATTCTCAAAGAATTACTCGTTATTGCTATCTAAAATAATTAGACGAGCCAAAACTAAATACTACGAGGATAAATTTACCCAAATAAAGAGCAATGATTAAAAAAACTTGGAGCACAATTTCACAAATATTGGGATCTAAGAAGATTCTAAATAAACCAACACTCCTGTCCAATAAAGATGGTCAGCTTTCAGCCTCTGATTCTGCTATCGAGTTCAATAGGTTCTTCTCCATTGGGTCATCCCTTGCAAATGATATTCCATCTTCCAGTACTGATGTTAAGGACTATCTTACAGGTAACTATCCACAGTCTCTGTACCTAAAGCCTATTAATTCCACTGACGTTAATGAGATAATCCTTTCCCTTAAAACCAAGTCTAGTGCCCTTGAGGAGATACCAACTTTAATTTACAAAAAAGCCTCCAGATCTTTAGCTCCTGCTATTGCATTGCTCTTCAACAAGTCACTTGAACTCCAAACCTTTCCAGATATTCTAAAAAAAACGAGAGTAACCCCTGTCCACAAATGTGGTGATCTCACAGATGTTAACAACTACAGACCTATATCAATCCTGCCTAACTTATCAAATATATTTGAAAAACTAATCTACAAGCAACTTTACTCCTATCTAGCCAAACACAATATACTTAGCTCTTGTCAATATGGCTTCAGACCCAAAAAAACACTAACGATGCACTTATTAGTATGATTAACTTGATTCATGCAGCTCTTGATAAAAATGAGTTCCCTGTTGGGTTATTTGTGGACCTGCGTAAGGCTTTTGACACTGTCAACCACCAAAACCTTCTTCTTAAATTACATCATTATGGGGTCAAAGGACACTCCCTGCAATACCTCAAATCTTACCTTACTGACAGGCTCCAGTATGTTTCTGTGAATAATTCAGTTTCTCCCACCCTACCCATCAACATCAGTGTTCCTCAGGGCAGAATACTTGGCCCTCTCCTCTTTCTCCTCTACATTAATGACCTTCCAAATGCCTCCCAACACCTCAAACCAATTCTATTTGCTGACGACACAACCTTCATTTACTCCAGTCCTGACCCCCTTGCTCTAAATGCCACAGTAAATACTGAGCTAAATAAAGTCCATCTTTGGCTAACGGCCAACAAACTCACCCTTAATATTGACAAAACTTTCTATATTCTGTTTGGCAATAAATCCTCTAATCAAATAAATCTCAGAATAAACAATACCCAAATTTGTAACAAATTAGATGGCAAATTCTCATTGACCACAATCTGAATTTCCAGGGACACATTCTAAATATATAAAAAAAGTTTCAAAAACTGTTGGGATTCTTTCTAAGATCAGGTATTATGTACCCCGCCATGCCCTGGTGACGCTCTATTACTCCCTCATCTATCCATATCTCAACTATGGTATTTGTGCTTGGGGTTCTACTACCCAAAATCATTTACGTCCTCTAATTACTCAACACAAAGCTGCTATTAGGACAATATCCAACTCTGTCCCCCAGACATCACTTGGTACCCCTACTCAAATCTCTAAATATGTTAGATATTAAGTCACTGCACATCCTCTCATGTGTATTATACATATATAAAACGCTGAACTGTAATGCCAATCCTGACCTCAAAACCTTCTTTGAAGGTTGTAACAGATCCCATGAGCGCCACACCAGAAATAAATTCAGTTTTGATATTCCAAGAGTACGACTTAATCAAATTAGAAATGCTCTACAAATCAAGGGACCCAGAATGTGGAATGACCTTCCCAACCATGTTAAAGACTGTACCTCTCTCAACCAGTTTAAGATAAAAGCGAAGCACTACCTAATAAATTCCCTGTAACCTACCTTACCCCCCTATTGTCAACCCATGTCTGTTTTCTTAAACAACGCTGTTTGTCGACCTAATTGTATTTGTGCTGCGTGTTCAGCCATGTTTCCCCCTTTTTTATCTTTATTTTTATCTGTTCTCAATACATTTTATTCTTTATACTCAATTAGTATTAAGTTTTAGTCATTAATGTTTTTCCTGCCCGAAACGCTTTGTGTAATAGTGGCTTTAGGCATTGTATGTACTAGCTCCATCTATAAATTGATCAAATTATGTAAAATCTCTTGTATGTACCTTACTTGAATAAACATTTTTTTTTTATTAACCAAGATTTCGGGCATATCTACCTGAATTTACCTGAAGGCCACTAAGACCCTTTTGAGGCCTCGACAACAACAAGCATACTACATAATTTACACTCCTTATCTTTTTCACTGACATCAACACCGTATTGCCAGATATATTTGTTTCCTAATCTTAATCTCATGTAAATATAATCCTTCCAAGTAGACTTTCCTCTACCATAGGTGAAGGACGAATTTGTATTTATTATTGAATAATTGTTAAGTGTGTTACTACTGTTCACCATTGCCATTCTCTTTACCATTTCTTCACCCTCTTGGATCATCTTGATTCTTGTTTTTATTTACTTCAAGGTAACTGACATACAACATCAACAAGAGTTTTTTCCGTGGCGCTCTTCGCTATCTCATCAACTACCTCATTCAACAGTATTCCCACTTCACAGATGGATCAGTAGACCAGCAGGAACAAGAAACGGGAGCTGCATTCAGGGTTGTCAGTCTAAATTGCTGAAAGTAGCGAGCTGACTGTCTAAAAGTAGCGAATTTGTAATCAGAGTAGCCCAATTTTTTTAGTGAATGATATGGGTTTCAAAGTAATATATTTTTTGATATATAGAGTACACTACACCGCCCACGGGATGGGTATGGGGTGCATAATAAAGAAAGAAATAGAAGAAATTGAAATTGCATAATACGGTTATTGACATTCAATAATAGTAAGATAAAGCAATGAGGACCAAATGGGAGACCAGTGATCAGATGAATATTACAGACTCAAGGGTAGCCTTCTCTTCTTGTATATAAATGAAAAAATAAATGTTTGTTTAATTCTAATGCTTGTAGGCGAGAACAGTTGTGAACGCCAGCTAGCGCACAAGTACATGAGCGCCCAAAATACTTTTACACAAAAGACATGTACAGACAGGCGTGTGGCTTCTGACTTCTTTTTTATTGATTAATATTAAATATTAGGCGCTTACCTATAATAGTTATCATTTTATACATGTATAACTCTCACATAATAAATATAAAAGGAGTTTATCCAAAAACTGACAGAAGTGTTGTATTTTGTGCGTTGTATCGTGTTTGTGGGCATTCGGGTGTGTTGTGTTTACGCTGGCGGGCGGCGTCCTTACCAACTCCGGATTATGTCTATTACATCACTAAACTTCATTTAATAACTATATGCCTGTTAAATAGAAGATTTTAATTGTTAATAGCATTATATTGTCGTTTTAATATGGAACACGTACACATATGCGAAACGTCTAAAGCTGGTGTCCGAAGTGGTAAAAATATTAGTGTGCGATGTTGTCAATGTACGGAGTGTCTTGTATCCCTTTGTGGGACCTTGGTATAAGCCTAACATGTATATATACACTGGCTGCCTGTCCCCCTACACAATGATTTATTATTACCTATTATTTTATCGTTTAATTTAAATATTAAAATAAAATAATTTATTTAATTATTATAGTAAGTACTTAATAATTTAATAATAAGTAGTAAGTACATAAAAATGATTAAAAAGTACAGTTTAGTCATAGGAGATTCCTAGATTGGAATTCACTACCAAATTTCAATATATCCAAGTATTTTTAGTGTGAAATGTTGTTATAATATGCATAAATTGTTGTTTTAACAATAATACACTTAACCACTTGGGCTGGACGGTAGAGCGACGGCCTCGTTTCCTACAGGTCCGCGTTCAATCCCCGACCGCCCAAGAGGTTGGGCACCATTCCTTTCCCCCGTTCCATCTCAAATCCGTATCCTGACCCCTTCTGAGTGCTATATAGTCGTAATGGCTTGGCGCTTTCACATGATAGTTCCCCCACCCCCATGAATAATATTACGAGAGCAGTATTTACGGGCTATTCATGCCCGTGCCACCTCTTGGGTGGCTTAATCTTCATCAATCGAGAGCAGTACGTCCTAACTAGACGTTATATGATGATATCCTGAACAGTTGATAAATAAAAGTAATTGCGGAACTCCAATTATCTAATACTTATTATAAATGGTATAAAACCTCATCATAAGCCAAGGGATTTGTAGATCAGTGTTTAAAGGGAATTCGGAAGTAATAATAACACACCTAATGCCATCTGTCGGCAGATAAGAACACTATCAACTGGCAGGTTAATAGTAGTCATAAGATACAGCTTACGCCATCTGTTGACATCAAATTACACCTATAACAAATTACCCCACAAAATACTACTAGCGCCATCTCTTTTTTTTCCAACGCACTATAAATAGCCAAACAGCAACCCATAAGGTGGGTTGTTGTGCTCGGATAGGAGGTTCCAAGCTCCGCCCACAAGTGGTATGGGGTGCATAATCAATGGCATATCATTTAGAAACTCTTTGTTGACATTCACACAACAGCCAATCACAGGAAGGGATCAGCTATAGGTGCCATCCACTTAATAAATCATCTTTATTCAGCACACCATCCTTTCTTATGACATTCTGCTTCAACTTTAATCTATCTAATAAGTGAAATGTTAAGTATTTAAAAGTATTAACATAGTGATAATTAAATACTGCAGGAAGTAACGGGTGTTACAGAAACATGGGCTGGCTACCTAGCTTGTGACGTCATCAGTGGGGGTTGCCTCACACAAATAACAGTGATGATACAATGCTCCGTTCTCTTATTGGACTCGATTATTCAGTTAGATGGAAATTTCTTTCTTGTATAAAGCAAAGAGGTTGTTGTGCACAAGGACGTGCAATATTTCTTAGTTTGCATTTAATTTATAGAAAGAGTGTTGGCATTCCCAGCAACAACCAATCACAGGAAGGTATTTGCTAAAAGTTCGTCTCCTTATTGACGTCCTCAGGAGCGACACACAGATCTAGCTTATGGCTTTCTGTTTCATCTCTTGTATATAAAAAAATATGAATATTTCGGTTACTATGATTATTAAAAGTATGAGATTATAACTTCAGCTTCAGGTATAATTAGCTTACTTCAGGTATAATCACCGATAGCACTACAGATCATTACCCCACATTTCTCTTAACTAACATTAGCAAACCACCTCTTGAGTCAAGAGTGATACGTTTTAGACTACACAATGAAACTGCTATAGACAATTTTATAACTGCTGCTGATAATGTCAACTGGGAGTCCGAGTTAGGTAACATAGTGGACATCAACCTTGCAGTACAATCTTTTCTTCAAAAAACTCTTAGCCTTTATAATACCCACTGTCCTATGCTTACAAAACAAGTCACAACCAAAAGGCTTAACAATCCCTGGCTTACAAAGGGAATACTTAAATCTATTAATAAAAAACATGACCTTGAGAAGAAGTATAGGTTAGGAATTGTCTCCAAAGAATTCTCAAAGAATTACTCATTATTGCTGTCTAAGATAATTAGACGAGCCAAAACTAAATACTACGAAGATAAATTTACCCAAATAAAGAGCAACATTAAACAAACTTGGAGAACAATTTCTCAAATATTGGGATCAAAGAAGTCTTTAAATAACAAACCGACTCTCCTGTCTAATAACGATGGTCAGCTTTCAGCCTCTGATTCTGCTACTGAGTTCAATAGGTTCTTCTCTTCCATTGGTTCATCCCTTGCAAATGATATTCCATCTTCCAGTACAGACATTAATGACTATCTTTCAGGTAACTATCCACAGTCTCTGTACCTAAAGCCTATTAATTCCACTGACGTCAATGAGATAATCCTTTCCCTTAAAACCAAGTCTGGTGCCCTTGAGGAGATACCAACTTTAATTTACAAAAAAGCCTCCAGATCTTTAGCCCCTGCTATTGCTTTGCTGTTCAACAAGTCACTTGAACTCCAAACCTTCCCAGATATTCTAAAAAAAGCGAGAGTAACGCCTGTCCACAAATGTGGTAATCTCACAGATGTTAACAACTACAGACCTATATCTATCCTGCCAAACTTGTCAAAAATTTTTGAAAAACTAATCTATAAGCAGCTTTACTCATATCTAGCCAAACTCAATATACTTAGCCCTTGCCAATATGGCTTCAGACCCAAAAAAAGCACTAACGATGCACTTATTAGTATGCTTAACTCGATTCATACAGCTCTTGATAAAAATGAGTTCTCTGTTGGGTTGTTTGTGGACCTGCGTAAAGCTTTTGACACTGTCAACCACCAAAACCTTCTTCTTAAATTACATCATTATGGAGTCAGAGGACACTCCCTACAATACCTCAAATCCTACCTTACTGACAGGCTCCAATATGTTTCTGTGAATAACACAATTTCTCCCACCCTACCCATCAACATTGGTGTTCCCCAGGGCAGCATACTTGGCCCTCTCCTCTTTCTCATCTACATTAATGACCTTCCAAATGCCTCCCAACACCTCAAACCAATTCTATTTGCTGACGACACAACCTTCATTTACTCCAGTCCTGATCCCCTTGCTCTAAATGCCACAGTAAATACTGAGCTAAATAAAGTCCATCTGTGGCTAACTGCCAACAAACTCACCCTTAACATTGACAAAACCTTTTATATTCTGTTTGGCAATAAATCCTCTAATCAAATAAATCTCAAAATAAACAATACCCAAATTTGTAACAAATTAGATGGCAAATTCCTTGGCATTCTCATTGACCACAAGCTTAATTTCCAGGGACACATTCTAAACATATCAAAAAAAGTTTCAAAAACTGTGGGCATTCTTTCTAAGATCAGATATTATGTACCACGCCCTGCCCTGGTGACTCTCTATTACTCCCTTATCTATCCATATCTCAACTATGGTATTTGTGCTTGGGGCTCTACTACCCAAAATCACTTACGTCCTCTAATTACTCAACACAAAGCTGCTATTAGGACAATATCCAATTCTGGCCCCAGACATCACTCGGTACCCCTACTTAAATCTCTGAATATGTTAGACATTAAGTCACTGCACATTCTCTCATGTGTATTATACATATATAAAACGCTAAACTATAATGCCAATCCTGATCTCAAAAGCTTCATAGAAGGTTGTATCAGAACCCATGAGCACCACACCAGAAATAAATACAGTTTTGATATTCCTAGAGTACGACTTAATCAAACCAGAAATGCTCTACAAATCAAGGGGCCCAGAATGTGGAATGACCTTCCCAACCATGTTAAAGACTGTACCTCTCTCAACCAGTTTAAGTTAAAAGCGAAGCTATACCTAATAAATTCCCTGTAACCTACCTTACCCTTCTATTGTCAACCAATGTCTGTGTTTTTCTTTAAAGAGCGCTGTTTGTCGACATAATTGTATTTGTGCTGCTTTTTCATCTATGTTTTCATTTCTTGTTTTCATTCTACTCATTATGCTCAATTAGTATTAAGCTTGTCATTTAAGTTTATCATGCCCGAAACGCTTTGCGTAATAGTGGCTTTAGGCATTGTATGTACTAGCTCTACCTATAAGTCAAACAATCCTTGTAAATATTTATTGTATGTATGTACCTTACCTAAATAAAATTGTATTGTATTGTATTGTTGTATTGTAACAGTTGTTACACAAAATGGCTAAATTTTGCCATTAAAAAGAGATCAGTGGATTTTGTTATAGAGTTTTATGGAAAGCATTGTTAGTTTAGTTCATTTATTATGCACCCCATACCCATCTTGTGGGCGGTAGTGGAAAGGGTTACAGAGGCACATAATGGGCTCAGGGACTGAACCCCACAATTCATTTCGCTAAGCAAGTTACACTCCTGATGAGCTAGTTACAAAATTCATTATAAGTCGTCACATCATAAATGGCTTCGAGATCGACCACAAGTACAGTTTCTAAATTAAGCAACTGACATATGTGGAGAACTTGTGTCACAATTGATATGTTTGTCCTGCACACCGCCCCCCATCCAGTGGGCAGCGGAGGATAGGTTACAATCACCTAGTTACAACCTACAAATGGAAAGCGTGCTATACAATTTTTCTAAATATCTTCTGATATGGGTGCTGACTTCTCAATTCGTGTACCTAATACTTGAACGCTTTTCTCCAGTTCCTTGTAGATTTTATACCAGTCAGAACAATGAGTACGGGCTCTGAGTATAATTGCGTTTATTATACTATTCCTATATCTGTCTGGGCATTCGGAGTGACCATTCATACACATTCCAGTGTTGGTGGGTTTAGTATAATATCTTCTGTGGTGAAAGAGTTGTCTTAGGTTCTCACGTAGTTTAGTTCATTTATTATGCACCCCATACCCATCTTGTGGGCGGTAGTGGAAAGGGTTACAGAGGCACATAATGGGCTCAGGGACTGAACCCCCCAATTCATTTAGCTAAGCAAGTTACAATCTTGATGAGCTAGTTACAAAATTCAATATAAGTCGTCACATCACCAATGGGTTCGAGATCGACCATATAAGCCTAACATCTATATATACACTGGCTGCCTGTCCCTCGTCAGAACAGGGTGCACCGCTCCTGTGCCAGGTAAGTCCAATACGGGCTCACCATAGCCCGTGCTACTTGCCCAGCTCCTGTGCCAGGTAAGTTACGGGCTCATCATAGCACGTGCTACTAGGAACTTGTTCCGAGTAGCTGAATCTATAACAACAACAACATGTCCCTCGACACGCAGCGCACCGCTCCTCTGCCAGGTAAGTTACGAGCTCACCATAGCCCGTGCTACTTGGAACTTGTTCCGAGTAGCTGACTCAATAACAACAACAAGGAACAACGATTTCAGCTCAGTTACAGCCTCGCTCCTGTGCCAGGTAAGTCCACTACGGGCTCACCATAGCCCGTGCTACTTGGAACTTGTTCCGAGTAGCTGAATCTAAAACAACAACAGCGATTTCAGTTTCAACAAGCCAGGACAGGACAGAAAACAGATTTTTTTCACCCATGTGGGGCATAACAACCAAATCATCAACATTATCTTGGAGTCAGAATCCACCAATCACCGATAGTTGTACAACAAGTGGAAGCTGTAGTTATAAAAGCAAACCAAATCCTAGGAATAGTCAAACGAAATTTTGACGAAGGAAAAGGTAGTTATACAACTGTATAAATCTCTGGTGTGCTTCCACTTTGTATTATTATATCCACGCATTGAGACCTCATCTTCAAAAAGACATATTTGCTTTGGATAAAGTTTAACACCGAGCGACTAAAATCTTTTGCGAACTAAGTCGACTTTCATACCAGGAACGGTTGAGGGCCACAGGGACCAGACATGACAAGGGCTGCTCTCAGCAAAACTTTTAAATTTCTGAACAATTTGGAAGATATTGACCCAGAACACTTCTTCAAAAGGCTAGATGTAAGACGAACAAGGAGCAACGGCTTCGAGCTCAACAAGCCACATTGAAGGATGGAAAATATTTGTTTTCACCCATAGAATTATAAAGTTGTGGAAACGCATACCCGCCGAAGTCGTAAATGCCAAAACATTGATCGATAAAATCCCCAAAACAAAAGGGAGGGGCCTTCGACAAGCCAGACAACCTTCCTGTCCTCGTCGAGACCACTAGAGAGAGATACCTGAATTTACCCGGGGGCCACCCTCGAGTAAATTTAGGGAAACCATGGAACCACTTTCCCGACGAAGCCGTAAATGATAACACATTGCTCGATAAAACCACCAGGGCAAATATTATTTATTTATTTATTTATTTATTTATATACAAGAAGGTGCAGGCGATGAGTCACAATAACGTGGCTAAAGTAAGTTGACCAGACCACACACTAGAAGGTGAAGGGACGACGACGTTTCGGTCCGTCCTGGACCATTCTCAAGTCGATTGTGAAAGAGGAATTGATGATTGATGAAGATTAAGCCACCCAAAAGGTGGCACGGGCATGAATAGCCCGTAAGTGGTGGCCCTTTTGAGCCATTACCAGTATCAAGAGCTGATACTGGAGATCTGTGGAGGTGCGAATGCACCCTGCACCACATGACAGAAGAGAGCATTGTTAGTGTCTGCAGACTTAACACTTGTGTTCTTTAAGTCTGTCATTCAGTGTACGGCCAGTTTCGCCAAAGTATAGGAGAGGACAAGACGAACAGGAAATAGAATAGACACCAGCAGCATTAAAAGCAGGAGGAACGGTGTGAACTAGATTGCTACGAAGTGTGTTAGTTTGTCGAAAGGCGAGCTTTATGTCAAGAGGACGAAAGGTATTGGTAAAAGTTTTGAGTTCAGATATGAAGGGAAGGCATAGTACAGTGCTACTAGTGTTGGAAGCAGTAAGACAGAACAAACCTAATGCACCTTCTACAAGCAGGTGCATTGGGTTTGTGAGAATACATAGCAATGGTATTTACATTCTTGTAAAGCCACTAGTACGCGCAGCGTTTTGGGCAGAAATAGGGGACATTTGACAAGCCGCCGGCTTCCTATCCTCACTGAGAGATAGTGACCCTCTGGTAAATTTAGGTAAATCTTAGCTAATTAAATAATCCTGAAAAGTTTGCTTATTGAAGGCAGTGCTGTGTTAGCAGCATTATACTCTCTGAGCAAAGCAATGCACTGTTGCCCTCCAACCCAGATGATGGGCACTGGGGCCCATACCTATGGACCTATACTTACAACCACGTTCTCGTCTGTGGACCCTCCCTACTCTGGTAGGGCTCTCAGTGTGCTTGGTAGAGTTAGGGGGGTGTTTGTCTGGTCAGGTGAGGTGTTTGTTTGCTAGGCCTGTGGGTACACAACTGCTTGGGCTCTGGTTACACAATAGTCGTTTCAGACACGAGACTCTGCTAAACTCATTTTCTGTTTTAAAACCGGATGTATTGTTATGCTAGGCTATATTACGTTGTTATTAAGGTTAAGCTGCATTGAGGTCGGTTAGGATTAGATTGGTTTGATATGGGTTACGTTAGGTTGGGTTGAGCTAGGTTAGTCAAGTTTCAAAATTCAAAATTCTACTATGCCACGGAGCAGTCTCTGTGGCGCAGTGGTAAAGCACGCGCCCGGCTCTTCGCCAGCGCTGTGACCTGCTGGCCGGGAATGATTGGCCGGGCGACAATCCTTAACTGCTCACCCAGCAGAGAATTGGTTGTTAAACGATTTGGCGGGTCGTATTCCCTGGAAAAAAATTAGGATTAAGGACTTGCCCGAAACGCTATGCATACTAGTGACTTTACAAGAATTTAAGAACTCTTTTTATATATAAATAAACAAAATAATAAAAAAAATCCGCTAACGAATCTACTTGTGTGCGTTGAGACTTGTATATCTGGCATAATTAAAATATTAACTTAAATAATTCGTTTGTTAGACAATATATGCTATTCAGATCTAAAAATTACTTTAGAAAGGTCTATAATGCATATAAATATTAATTTACACACACTCCTGGCGCTATACGCTAGGAATTTCAATATGGCGTTCAAATAATTTTAGGCAGAGGGTCTCTGGGTCGGTTGGTCGCTAACGGCTCCGTGACGCTGACCTCGCCAGTCGACAGGAAGCAGCGGCGGCGTGAGCATGTTGCTCCCGTGTAGGTAAGGCTGATTTTTTTTTTTTTTTTTTTTTTTTTTTTGTGCTATCTGAGCAGTTGGGAGGTACACATGAGTATACAGTCTACCTCCACCTATAATGCTTAATACATTATACATTTGCTCGCTATTATAACATTGAGGTTTTGAAATGTCTCCGAGGGGTCATTGTTTTTTCATCCGGGTTCTGTCGTATTCAAATGTTTGTATTCCACTAATGCTAAATAGTCTGTCCCCTCTCGGATATTGTTGAAGATTTTGAGGATCATGATTTGCCAACATTATACAGGGTAGGATATTATTTAGAATACACTTCCCCAGAGTGTTAAACCACCCCGTCGTCAGGCTAGGCTCGTAAACGCGGTGGTCGACCCCCGCCTCCACCTCCCAAGATGCATTTATTATCGACTTTCATGTACTGTGTATTACAAATAGTTTTTATCGTGTATAAATTAATTTTATATTCTATGTTTAATTAGGCGTATAGTAGGTTCGGTATTTAGGTTCTGTTGGCAATTATTTGCACTTGAAGTATGTTGAGGGTGAAGCATTTACAGTTGCCTGTCCTCAGGCCAGGCTCGCCTACGCGGCGCCCGACCCGCGTTCGTTAATTTTATTGCAGTGCGAATTCAGAATTATTCTTTCGTATAAGGTAATATTATTTCATCAAGTTAATAGTTTAAAAACTAAGTTAAAGTGACAAGCGACAGTCCAGTGTACAAATACTGGAATAGATGAACAACTTCCCAACGGTAAGGAGCAGGGACACGTACCTCCTTCAGGAACTGAATTTACCCGAGGGCCACTAACACTAATGGCCTCGATGAGGACAGTAAGCCGGCGGCTTGTCTAAGGTCCCCCATTTGTCCTGAGGATATTTTCCAGCTGTATTTTATTAAAACCCAGCGGAGTTTTGGCGTTTACGGCTTCGGCGGGTAGGCGGTTCCACGGGTTTACAACCCTATTGGTTAAAAAGCATCTCCTCTTTCCTGTCCAACATTCTGGCTTGAGTTTGAACCCGTTGCTCCTTGTTCGTGTAACATCTGACCTTTTGAAGACATTGTCCTGATCGACATCCTCCAAATTGTTTAGTATTTTAATGGGTTCTATGAAGTCCGCCCTGTCATGCCTGGTTTGTGGCGTTGTTAGTACTGATACGTTCCTGATACGAGAGATGATTATTAAGCTCTGGTATGATTTTTGTCGTAAGACATAGCTCCATAGCTCTGGTAAGACATGGCTCCAGAGCAGCTATGTCTTTCTGAAGATGAGGTCTCCATGCCTGAATACAAGAATTCATGTGGGGGCGCACCAGAAACTTATACAATTGAAGGTCTACTTTCTTTCCCTTGAAGGTAAAGGTACGCATGATTATTCCCAGGGTTTGGTTTGCTCTTTTACTGCCGCTCCCACTTATTGCCTCCCCAGCCGCTCTGGGGCTGTTTGTGCTACTGTCAGTGATAGGTGGATTCTGACGCCAAGATAATGTTGATGATTTGGTAGTTGTGTTGTGTATTATTATGCCTCACGTGATGGATTCTGACTCCAAGGTGCTTTTCTTCATCTATCTGTTGAAAGGTAGTGCTGTCAATTTGGTAGTTGTGATGTGGATTGTTATGCCCCACATGCAAGGTCTTGCATTTATCGATATTAAGTCATCTGACCATTTGTGGAGTTCATGTAGATCTTTGTAAGGTTTCAATATGGCTTTCACTTCCCACTTTATCATAGATCTTAGTGTCATCTACAAATTTGATGTGGTTTGTAATATTCTCATCTATGTCATTGATGTATATGGCAAAAAGAGTTGGCCCCAAAATGGACCTTTTTGGCATCCTACTTAGCACAATGGTGGGGGGTTGGGTGAGAGATTTGCTTGCTAGACTTGCGATTACACAACTGCTCGGGCTCCTGTTAGGTTAGGTTAGGTTTGTTCGGTTCGTTCATGCTAGGCTTGAGGTTACACAACTGGTCGGGGTCCGGTTACACAACTGGCGGGGCTTCGGTTACACAACTGGTCGGGCTCCGGTTAAATAACTGGTCGGGACTCCGGTTAAATAACTGGTCGGGCTCCGGTTACTTAACTGGTCGGGCTCCGGGGGTGTCACTTGGGCTAAGGGTTGTGCATGGTCGGGCTTCGGTTCGTGCATGGTTGTGCTTCAGAGGTTTTGTTCGGTTCGTTCATGCTAGGCTTGCAGTTACACAAATGGTGGGGTCCCAGTTACACAACTGGTCGGGTTGCAGTTACACAACTGGTCGGGTTGCAGTTACACAACTGGTCGGGCTCCGGTTACATAACTGTTCGGGCTATGGGGGTGTCACTTTGGCTTCGGGTTGTGCATGGTCAGGCTTCTGTACGTGCATGGTTGTACTTCAGATGTTGTTTGTTCTGTTCGTTCATGCTAGGCTTGCGGTTACACAACTGGTCGGGGTCTGGTTACACAACTGGCGGGGCTTCGGTTACACAACTGGTCGGGCTCCGGTTAAATAACTGGTCGGGCTCCGGTTAATTAACTGGTCGGGCTCCGGTTACTTAACTGGTCGGGCTCCGGGGGTGTTGCTTGGGCTAAGGGTTGTGCATGGTCGGGCTTCGGTTCGTGCATGGTTGTGCTTCAGATGTTGTTTGTTCAGGTTCGTTCATGCTAGGCTTGCAGTTACACAACTGGTCGAGGGTCCCGGTTACACAACTGGTGGGGTCCCAGTTACACAACTGGTCGGGTTGCAGTTACACAACTGGTCGGGTTGCAGTTACACAACTGGTCGGGGTGTGGTTACACAACTGGTCGGGGTGTGGTTACACAACTGGTCGGGGTGTGGTTACACAACTGGTCGGGGTGTGGTTACACAACTGGTCGGGGTGTGGTTACACAACTGGTCGGGGTCTGGTTACACTATTGGTCGGGGTCTGGTTACACTACTGGTCGGGGTGTGGTTACACAACTGGTCGGGGTGTGGTTACACAACTGGTCGGGGTGTGGTTACACAACTGATCGGGGTCTGGTTACACAACTGGTTGGGCTTCGGTTACACAACTGGTCGGGCTCCGGTTAAATAACTGGTCGGGCTCCGGTTAAATAACTGGTCGGGCTCCGGTTACTTAATTGGTCGGGCTCCGGGGGTGTCACTTGGGCTAAGGGTTGTGCATGGTCGGGCTTCGGTTCGTGCATGGTTGTGCTTCAGGGGTTTTGTTCGGTTCGTTCATGTGGGGTCCCAGTTACACAACTGGTCGGGTTGCAATTACACAACTGGTCGGGCTCCGGTTAAATAACTGGTCGGGCTCCGGTTAAATAACTGGTCGGGCTCCGGTTACTTAATTGGTCGGGCTCCGGGGGTGTCACTTGGGCTAAGGGTTGTGCATGGTCGGGCTTCGGTTCGTGCATGGTTGTGCTTCAGGGGTTTTGTTCGGTTCGTTCATGTGGGGTCCCAGTTACACAACTGGTCGGGTTGCAATTACACAACTGGTCGGGCTCCGGTTACATAACTGGTCGGGCTATGGGGGTGTCACTTTGGCTTCGGGTTGTGCATAGTCAGGCTTCTGTACGTGCATGGTTGTACTTCAGATGTTGTTTGTTCGGTTCGTTCATGCTAGGCTTGCGGTTACACAACTGGTCGGGGTCCGGTTACACAACTGGTGGGGCTTCGGTTACACAACTGGTCGGGCTCCGGTTAAATAACTGGTCGGGCTCCGGTTACTTAACTGGTCGGGCTCCGGTTACTTAACTGGTCGGGCTCCGGGGGTGTCACTTGGGCTAAGGGTTGTGCATGGTCGGGCTTCGGTTACACAACTGGTCGGGGTCTGGTTACACAACTGGTCGGTCTCCGGTTTCACAACTGGTTGGTCTCCGGTTACACAACTGGTCGGTCTCCGGTTACACAACTGGTCGGTCTCCGGTTACACAACTGGTCAGGCTTCGGTTACACAACTGGTCGGGGTCCGGTTACACAAATGGTCGGGGTCCGGTTACACAACTGGTCAGGCTCTGGTTACACAACTGGTGGGTTTCCAGTTACACAACTGGTGGGTTTCCAGTTACACAACTGGTGAGGTTCTAGGTACACAATGGGTGGGGGTTTCAGTTACACAACTGGTGAGGTTCCAGGTACACAATGGGTCGGGTTCCAGTTACACAACTGGTTGGGCTCCGGTTACATAACTGGTCGGGCTATGGGGCTGTCACTTTGGCTTCGGGTTGTGCATAGTCAGGCTTCTGTACGTGTATGGTTGTACTTCAGATGTTGTTTGTTCAGCTCGTTCATGCTAGGCTTGCGGTTACACAACTGGTCGGGGTCCGGTTACACAACTGGTCGGGGTCCGGTTACACAACTGGTCGGGGTCCGGTTACACAACTGGTCGGGGTCCGGTTACACAACTGGTCGGGGTCCGGTTACACAACTGGTCGGGGTCCGGTTACACAACTGGTCAGGCTCCGGTTACACAACTGGTCGGGCTCCGGTTACACAACTGGTCGGGCTCTGGTTAAATTACTGGTCGGGCTCCGGTTAAATAACTGGTCGGGCTCCGGTTACTTAACTGGTCGGGCTCCGGGGGTGTTGCTTGGGCTAAGGGTTGTGCATGGTCGGGCTTCGGTTCGTGCATAGTTGTGCTTCAGATGTTATTTGTTCGGTTCGTTCATGTTAAGCTTTTGATTACACAACTGGTCGGGGTCTGGTTACACAACTGGTCGGGGTCTGGTTACACAACTGGTTGGGGTCTGGTTACACAACTGGTTGGGGTCTGGTTACACAACTGGTCGGGGTGTGGTTACACAACTGATCGGGGTCTGGTTACACAACTGGTTGGGCTTCGGTTACACAACTGGTCGGGCTCCGGTTAAATAACTGGTCGGGCTCCGGTTAAATAACTGGTCGGGCTCCGGTTACTTAATTGGTCGGGCTCCGGGGGTGTCACTTGGGCTAAGGGTTGTGCATGGTCGGGCTTCGGTTCGTGCATGGTTGTGCTTCAGGGGTTTTGTTCGGTTCGTTCATGTGGGGTCCCAGTTACACAACTGGTCGGGTTGCAATTACACAACTGGTCGGGCTCCGGTTAAATAACTGGTCGGGCTCCGGTTAAATAACTGGTCGGGCTCCGGTTACTTAATTGGTCGGGCTCCGGGGGTGTCACTTGGGCTAAGGGTTGTGCATGGTCGGGCTTCGGTTCGTGCATGGTTGTGCTTCAGGGGTTTTGTTCGGTTCGTTCATGTGGGGTCCCAGTTACACAACTGGTCGGGTTGCAATTACACAACTGGTCGGGCTCCGGTTACATAACTGGTCGGGCTATGGGGGTGTCACTTTGGCTTCGGGTTGTGCATAGTCAGGCTTCTGTACGTGCATGGTTGTACTTCAGATGTTGTTTGTTCGGTTCGTTCATGCTAGGCTTGCGGTTACACAACTGGTCGGGGTCCGGTTACACAACTGGTGGGGCTTCGGTTACACAACTGGTCGGGCTCCGGTTAAATAACTGGTCGGGCTCCGGTTACTTAACTGGTCGGGCTCCGGTTACTTAACTGGTCGGGCTCCGGGGGTGTCACTTGGGCTAAGGGTTGTGCATGGTCGGGCTTCGGTTACACAACTGGTCGGGGTCTGGTTACACAACTGGTCGGTCTCCGGTTTCACAACTGGTTGGTCTCCGGTTACACAACTGGTCGGTCTCCGGTTACACAACTGGTCGGTCTCCGGTTACACAACTGGTCAGGCTTCGGTTACACAACTGGTCGGGGTCCGGTTACACAAATGGTCGGGGTCCGGTTACACAACTGGTCAGGCTCTGGTTACACAACTGGTGGGTTTCCAGTTACACAACTGGTGGGTTTCCAGTTACACAACTGGTGAGGTTCTAGGTACACAATGGGTGGGGGTTTCAGTTACACAACTGGTGAGGTTCCAGGTACACAATGGGTCGGGTTCCAGTTACACAACTGGTTGGGCTCCGGTTACATAACTGGTCGGGCTATGGGGCTGTCACTTTGGCTTCGGGTTGTGCATAGTCAGGCTTCTGTACGTGTATGGTTGTACTTCAGATGTTGTTTGTTCAGTTCGTTCATGCTAGGCTTGCGGTTACACAACTGGTCGGGGTCCGGTTACACAACTGGTCGGGGTCCGGTTACACAACTGGTCGGGGTCCGGTTACACAACTGGTCGGGGTCCGGTTACACAACTGGTCGGGGTCCGGTTACACAACTGGTCGGGGTCCGGTTACACAACTGGTCGGGGTCCGGTTACACAACTGGTCAGGCTCCGGTTACACAACTGGTCGGGCTCCGGTTACACAACTGGTCGGGCTCTGGTTAAATAACTGGTCGGGGCTCCGGTTAAATAACTGGTCGGGCTCCGGTTACTTAACTGGTCGGGCTCCGGGGGTGTTGCTTGGGCTAAGGGTTGTGCATGGTCGGGCTTCGGTTCGTGCATAGTTGTGCTTCAGATGTTATTTGTTCGGTTCGTTCATGTTAAGCTTTTGATTACACAACTGGTCGGGGTCTGGTTACACAACTGGTCGGGGTCTGGTTACACAACTGGTTGGGGTCTGGTTACACAACTGGTTGGGGTCTGGTTACACAAGTGGTCGGGGTCTGGTTACACAACTGGTCGGGGTCTGGTTACACAACTGGTCGTAAGTGGAGGCTCTTTGGAGCCATTATCTGTATCAGTGACTGATACTAGAGATCTGGCGATGGATGGGGGTCTTCATGATGGTTTTCAGCCTGGGGGCTGGCTATGGGGTGTGAGTTTTCAGTTATATATATATAGTGGTACCTGCACCTCTGGTGCAAGTGTAGGGACCCATAGCCTCTGAGAAAATAATGAGTACTCAGAGAAGACCTTGTGGCTCCTTACTGAACACTTTGATATTTTCTTCCCCTACCACCTATATTTTTAAAATATATTAATTGAAACCCGTATCAATCACTAAAAAAAATTGGGCTACTTTTATTACAAATTGGGCTACTTTTAGAGCGTCAGCTCGCTACTTTCCGCAAGTTGGAGCTGGCAACCCTGTTCTAGGGTTGTTGCTGTTTTAGATTTAGCTACTCAGAACGAAGTGTTCAGGTAGCACGGGCTATAGTGAGCCTGTGGTTCTAGGGCTTCCTTATTTATTTTATCTATTTATTTATTTTTATATATACAAGAAGGTGCATTGGGTTTGTGAGGGGTACATGGCATGGTGTTTACAGTCTTGTAAAGCCCTGCTCTTTCTCTACTTGTAAAGCCTTGCTCTGCTCTTATTAAGAATGTAATCACTATTTCTCTTCATTTTATGTGTGTGCAGGTTTAGTGGACGGTGAGGTGGAGATAGCAAGTTGATAGCGGGGGGAGAAAGAAAAGGTTGAATGCCTTTGGTTATCTATAAAAGGCTAATCTTACGAATGGGACAAGTTTCTGCGTGTGTCCTCTGTAACCATTTCCACTACCACCCACAATTGATAATCAATTCCCTCTTTACGAGCAAAAGTCTTGGCTAACTCATCAGTTCACGTCTGGTCAGGTTGGGTTATGTTATTGATTATTAATAATGAATTTTGGTTTATGTGAATTTTGGTTTTTGGTTTAGCATGGGGTTAGGTTTCTTTAGGTTATGATAAATTACATTTTATGGTTATATCTGAGGGATTTTTGTAAATTTAGTTATTAATTATATTTGATATTACATTACACTAGTTTAATTATTTTGTAAAGGTTGTCCTAAATTAGTTTTTATTGTTAGATTATCCACTAAGTTAAATTGGCATTGTTTGAGCAGTTCCCTGTGGCATAGTGGTAAAACACTTGTTCTGTGCTTCGCAAGGGCTTTGTCCTGGGTTCGTATCCTGGCTGGGGAGGATTTTCTGGGTGCCAATCATTAACTGGGTGCCTCTATTCAACCAGCAGTAAATGCGTACCTGGTTGTTAAACGATTCGGCGGGTCGTATTCCAGGGAAAATTTGGATTGAGGACCTGCCCGAAACAGCTATGCATGCTAGTGGCTTTACAAGAATGTAAGAACTCTTGTACATATATATAAATAAATAAAAACAAATTGTTTTCCCTACAGAACAGTCTTATCAAGCCCTTACTTCAGGGACCCTACAAATCAAATCTTCAGTAAATTTCAAAGATCATTTATTTTTTTATTCTTTTTATATGATAATAAGCCATTGTGTTGGGGGACAGGGAGCCGAGAGTGTATTTATTCACGTTAAGCTTATATCAAGGCTCCCGCCCTTCCCCAAAGTCAAATTATTGACCCTGTCCCAGGATGCAACCCCACAACATGCTGACTAATTCCTGAGTACAGTACCTACTTACTGCTAGGTGAACAGAGTCATTAGGTGAAAGGAAATGTGCCCAACTATTTCTGTCCCACCTGGGACTTGAACCCGGAATTCTTGATTGAGCGTCGAGACTGTGATTGTTCTCACTTGTGTGATTTCTATGTTGTTCTAATTCCAGAGTTGAGTGAAGGATGTCTGTGTTTGCATGTGGTAACAACACCTGCGCTCAAATTTTGACAGGTGGTCCCAAGCATACTGTGTTGTCCTTCTCTTGTACCTCTGACTGATGTTATGCCAAATTGGGGTGACATTTAGCCATATACTTTGGAAGACAGGTGAGTTCTTATTAGGCAATTAAGTGAAGCTTTGATAATGAAATAAAATCTAGTTCCCTGATTTACATGAGAGCCACTAACCCTAGTGGCTTCGACGAGGACAGGAAGCTGGCAGGCTTGTTGAAGTTTCCCCATTTGCCTTGATCTTTTCCAGGTATATTTTAAAACTCAACACAGTTTTGGCAGTTATGACTTCAGCTGGTAGGCAGTTCCATGGATTAATAACCCTGTGGGTGAAAAAGCATCCCCTGTTCTCAGTCCTACATTATTTTTTGTTGAGCTTAAAACTGTTGCTTCTTGTTTATGTTACATCTGACCTTATGAAGAAAATATCCGGATCAACATCCTCTAACTTGTTCAGTATTTTAAGTTTCAATGAGATCTGCCCTGTCATGCCTAGTTTGCAGTGTTGTTAGCCCTGTGGTCTTCAAGCATTCCTGGTAAGAGAGTTGACTTAACTCTGGAATGACTTTTGTTGTCCTGTATTGTACCTTCTCCAGAGCAGCTGCCCTTCTGGAAATGAGGTCTTCGTGCTTGGATACAGTAATCCAAATGGAGATGCACCAGAGATTTATACAGTTGAACCATTACCTTCTTTTCCTTACAGTCAAAAGTACGCTTGATTATCCCAAGAGCTTGGTTAGCTTTTCTGACTGCTAACCCCCACCTGTTGTGCATTTTTTAATGAGTGGTGGATTTTGACTCCAAGGTCCTTTTCTTCATCAAGTCTGCTGTAATGTAATGCTATTAATTTGGTAGTTGTGGTGTGGGTTGTTATACCCCACATGCATGGTCTTGCATTTGTCGATATTAAAAAAAACATTTGCCAGTCTTCTGACCATTTGCGGCATGTAGATCTATTCATTTGCACACAAGCTGTTTGGTTAAATTATGTATATTTTTGGAGTTGTTACATACTTCCACACTCCTATTTATTTCTTCCTGGGGTGCCTATAAGACCCTGGAGGAACTAGCTTTGAAACCTGCAGTGGGCATTATAATTCATAAATAATGTCCCACTTATGTTCCTTATGAGGTTCCTGGTTATTTTTAGTCTGAATTTTAGTTGTCCTTTTGGTTGCCTTGCCATAGTCTACATTTGTCTTTTTAAGTTCATGTGTTCCTGTTGCTAGTAATCCTAGTGCTACTAACCAGTGTGATCTGTAGTTGCTAATGGGGGGACCTTCGCCGAGCTGCTGGCTTCCTGTCCTCGTCGAAGCCACTAGTGTTAGTGGCCCTCAGGGTAAATCAGGTATTTTGCTCCAATGATGTGTTGATTGTCTAGCATCATCTAGTGATTGGACGAGATTAGACGATCAGTTAGTACTCCTGCTGTAAAGGATGTATATACCAATAGATGTACCCAATTTCTCAATGTATATACTCTGGAGAGTTTACTAAAGTATACTTAGTGGTTGGTCAGTAAGTTATTGTGGTGGCCTTAATAACTTTCCTATGGGTTAATAGGCTATAAGTCTAACACCAAATGCCTTGCTGTTGGTCTTTCATTGATCTCTTAGCAGGACTCAAGGGCTGTTAGGCACATAAATAACCAAATACTGTATCTTATACATATAAATCAAGCTGTAACTTCTGCACTATTATTATTGTATTGTATGTGTGCACCAAAATTTTACAATAATCTTATAAGCTTAATTTTGAACTAAATAATATCAATACCAATACTGTACTGTATTATAATGTAGTGAAATACCTTTCATGTTTTCAGAATCTGGATGGAAGTGGACAGGATACCACTATCAGAATGTTCCTGATAAATTAAGCATAGACCCAAAGTGGAAGGTAAAGGAGTCAAAATTGCCTCATACCTATTTCTTATTCTGTTTATCTATTGTATAATACATCTTTGATATTTTTCTTCCTATGGATCTCTCCCTCTGTGGGAATGTCCATGAGAAAAGACAATTCAGGTAATTTATGATAAATGCTGTAAGCTCTCCTGAACTGCTCTATTGATATTCTTTCCTTAGGTATTTTCACCATAATGCATTATGCTTTTCCATGAAAATGATACTCTTACTGGCACACACACGCACTCAGTGATTGTTATTCTACAGACTTAGATAAGCTGACTACAGGTGGCTCAGGTACTTAACCCCCTATTTACAGCATTTGTGTCTATTGGAAATTGTGGACCTAGTACTGAACAAACAACTTGCTAAAATTTGGAATGCAACCTGTTCATAACTTTGGAGCTCCCTAATATCTAAATACTGTACTTTCAAGTTGAGCTTATCCTTATCAGCATTGCTTTGAATGAGATTACAGTATTAACATTTGAATTCAGGGCAGTTAGGAGCTGAAGCTGATATGTACAGTACTGCTAAAGTAATTTTCCCCTCAGGTTTTTGTGAGTGAAAACCGCACAGCAGCAATCAATAATGCAGGGTCCATTATTGTGTGGGAGGACGAGGGGTGGAGAACTCTGCACTTCCAAAAACATTATCCGGGAGATGAGGCTGCTGCTGTTAGGGCACCATTCAAACACCAAAAACCAGTGTCATTCAAACGTTATAAAGACGGAACACAAAAATTGCAATAATATAAGGCATTTTGAACTTGAAGAAGGTGATAGAGGATTGTCAGTGGTTCCTGTGGATGAAGGTTATGTTAAAGAAATTTGCTGTGATAATGGGTGCAAGAGAGAAAAGTTACGTAAAGTACAAGAGAGTATTATTGGAACAAAAATTCATCCCTGAGTGTGTGAGTGAGCCAAAAAAACTAAACAATGCCAGTTCTAGTACTTATGGTTCTACACTCATTGAAAGTCAAAATTCTGAATCAGATGTGTCCCAAATAGCTTTCTGCAGTGTTGCTCTTGAAGATAATGCTCTTCTTGCACTTGATAAAGGTAAATAAATCATATATTTATTGTAAGTTGGATGCTTTTCTCTATTCAGTTCAGTCACACCCCTTTGTGTTTTAGTGTAAGCTGCCTAAATATTGATACATCATATGTCTGTACTGTACCTCTACTGCATATTTTCTTCCTTTAATGTAATAATACAAATTTATTGTTAGTGCTATTTAAGAAGTTTCATGAGTGGTCTATCTTATCTACCTTGTACAAGGCCCTGAAAGTTACCAACACACACAGGGTCACTGCTTTATGGTAGCTTACATACCTATATTTTGTCATTTGGTTATATGTGAAGTATGGGTTAGCACACTGTCAGCATTTAGAATTCTCATATGGATGGGTTTTATCATTGCAGCTTAACCAGATAATAAATGTCAACAGTTTGGTGTATTAATGAGTGCATCACTTGTTCTCAGAGTAGGAATTTGCTAACCTACAGTACAGTAGTGTAAAATTTCTTAAGCTGATATTTGAGCAGCTTAAAATAATTACCAAATTTTGTTGTATTCCATCAGATGGAGTAATGTATTCTGGTAGTATTCCCATGGGACTTGGACTAAAAATTACTGAAGTTGCAGTGGGAAAAGAACATAGTATGGCACTGACAGCAAATGGTGATGTCCTCACATGGGGTGGTGGAATGTGAGTACAGTATGTTAATGAAGAGGTGTTTACTGTATACAAATTTGTTGTAATATGTAAACATTGCTTGCAAACTATTTTCCGTTAGTCTAATTAGAATGCAAGATGCTAATATATTTTAATTTAAAGGATCCACCAGGACCCGACTCATTTGCCAAGCTTTTAAACAACTTACCTTTCCACGTTGACAGGGAGCTTTGCCAATGGTCTTGCCATGAAAAAGGGGAGGGACACAGTATAAAGTCCAACTCAGTCCACCACCCAACAATGCTTGCTATCATATAGTCATGTAACAGCTAATTCAAGAATCCCTTCCATGAGTGACTAGAACTATCACATTTGGTTGCTCCATGCAGCAAGAAACATTTTGTTGTAAAATTCGGCTCATGCAGTCAAGTTGGATTACATACTGACTGTGGCGTCACAGGGATCTTTTCAGTCCTGCAGTCATTAAAGGTGCTATGGAGTCACTGGATAAGATAATTATGAGCAAGAGTTAAACCAGTATATAGAGAAAAACTAATCCAACCCAGAATTACTTGCAGAGGTGCAAAATAAAAACTTGGTCCTTATGAGCTGTATCTTGGCATCATAAGTAACTGCAAGAAAAGAGGCTAATGTTAACTACTCATTTGCAGGTCAGGCTATCACACACTCTCACCATGTGGCAGCACCATGCATACCTTCCCATACCCAAATTGGGAATGTTCTTACATTCCCAATCTGAACTTACACACACTGGTACTTCCTGCCTGTGTCTCATGCAAGTTGGCAGGCAGGAAACTTTGTTTCTGGTGTGCATATACACTAGTATGTATATATATAATTTGCTTATTTGTTTATATACTGTATATACAAGAAGGTACAATGGGTTGTAAAAGTACATATTTTGGTAATTATGTGGCATGTACTTTCTTGCAAAGCAACTAACATATACTGTAGCATGTTAATTGTTACGAGTTTATATTCTTTGACCCTTACTGCCTATTTTCTCTGTTCAATGGTGGTGATGCCTACCAATGATTTCAACAATCTGCTTATATCTTATGCATGTATGTACTTTTGCCTAAGTAAAAAGTTTATTATATGTTTAACATTCCTCTGGAGTCGAGCTCCAGAGAGAGCGGTATTTGTTTGTGTTCCTAGAGTCTGTTTTATGCTGGCAGCTCATTCTGTGTAATCCTCATTCATATTTGGGCAGAGTTGATTTAGATTATTACTCAAAGGTATCTCCAAATCTTTCCTCATCTCTAGTATTGACAGGGATAGGTTATTGGTCACCAAGCACTCATGCCCTGGTACTCGGGCATCTTCCTCATACATTTGGTCATTGGCAGAAAGGTTGTTGAACCATCTTAGGTCATTTCAATTATTTTTTTCTTTCATAGTGTCGGTCATAATGGCATAGCTATACAGTTGTTTTTACCCCTCTGGACATTCCTTACATCATGGCATTCTCCCTGTTAGACAGAAGGTTTTTCACCTTTGCTTGTGCAATGTCACATTTTGGCATCTTTCCCTATGGTAGTTTGAGGCAACTTCTTGAAGCTTAGGGTTCAAGGGCTGTAGTAGTAGCAGTAGTGCTGGTGGTCTCAGTTACTGGCTTTTGTGGATGCGTAGTTGGATTCTTATTAGTTTAAGGATGATCATGTTATTCTTGTGGCCTCCACTTGAGTCTTGATCAAATGGATTAGTTGGATCTGTTCTGTGCCATCTCCTCTAGTCTCTGGTCTTGTCTTCTGCAGTCTTGATGACAACCCCTTCTTCTGATCAAGGAGTAGGTTCCATCAGAGGTAATGATCAATGAATTGGCTTTTGGGTACCTCACTGAGAGAGCATTATCCTAATGGATTTTTCATGCTTAGCATATACAATAACTTCCTCCTTTATGCATCTTCTTTTTCATCAGAGACTTTATGAAAATTGCCTTTTTGAGCACTTCTGTTCCGACCCTTCATTCATGTCTGAAAGTATGTGGGATAGATTGGGTGTGTGGCACTAGGGCTTGGTATGGGGGCCAGCAAAGGTGAAAAAGTGTAGTGATTAGTTATTAACCTTAGCCTGTCATTGACGATCACAGTCCTTCAAGGGAAGGAAGGCTCTGTAAGGCTTGATTTTGTTATTCTTGGTTATAAAGATACTTTCTCCAGCTATTTCCCCAACATCTTGTATGACTATGCAGGGGTGTTTGGAAACGATTTCTGTGGCACTGGTGCGGTACTCATCCTGCATGATTGTACGTGGTCCTATTTGTAACACATGGCAGATTCCTCAAGGAATGGCAGAATAATACTGTATGCTCAAAATGTGCTTTTCATAAGCTCAAATCCTAGTATATTTGCTGTTCATTTATATCTCTTGCATGAACCTGTTCTCTTACTCTGAATTTTTTTTCTAATTTTGTATATGTTCACCAGATCATTGACTCATTTATATAGTACAGTCCTGTACTTTGTAATGCATTGCACTTTTAGATTTTCAGATAACAATGTCTTTATTTTCAGGCGAGGACAATTAGGAAATGGTGAAGTATGCCAAACACACAAGCCTGAGTTAGTGGAACATCTCCAGGGTATAACCATTTCTTCTATTGCTTGTGGAGGATGGCACTCTGTTGGTAAGTATTGCTGCTTTGAAAGTGTCAGTTATAAATTATCATATATTTGTCTGTTCATCTGCATTGTTTTAACTACTCAACGAGATGGAGCAAGTACATTTATCAGCACTTGAGTATTTCTATATTCGGTATACCAAGTATTAACATAGTACTGTATTCATATCTTTGCTTTTGTGTTACAGAGGAATGAAGACAGTATGGTGTACACTCAAATGTTTAATATATTTTGCAGTGTTTAAATTTGTAAATCTAACATTGTTGTTTAGATTAAATGAAGGTAGGGAGATGTTTTAGGCAAATCCTGTGGTTGCATTATGGTTTTGTCCCACTTATTTTTGTATTTGTTATATACAAATACTGTATATAATGTCTGGTCAGTAATGTCCATTTAATAAATCTATAATTATTAAAATGGCTTCAGATTTCGGTGTACAGTCATTACTGTTGAAAATTGTTATAAAATATTTAAAGATTTATATCCAGAGGGCTGTTTGGGAAGATGTTTAAAGACTACTACAGTAATCATTAACTGTTGGATGAAAAATTAATTACATCTTAGAGTTACAACACTGCACTATGGTAATTAAGTTTCATTGTACAAGCAATGAATTGTACCTCTTGAATCAGCAATATGCAATAATTTGTGCAGCGTGTTTTGTCTTATCCAGTATATGCTGCTTAGATTTGTAATACACAAAAATAAAAAATAAGTACCTAGAGATAGCCCTACAATTGTCCAGTTTTCACTAATTTCTCATTATTCTATTATTATTTTTTCTATATTTAATTTTGCTAACTATATAATCTCTTTACAGCACTAAGTAACAGTGGAGATGCCTATGTCTGGGGTTGGAATGAGAGTGGACAGTTAGGGTTTCCAGCTAAGTCTCAAACCAATCATTCAATCTTTGAAACAATTGAACATTCGTGCCAGTGCCCCAAAAGTGCTTCAATAGAAAACAAGGGAGCATGGGGTCCCAGTGAGACACTAAATGATTAACAGTGGCAAGTCATCGTACAAAGTCACGGAGTCTCTGGCTGAATCCCATGGCTCATTCAAGGAAGAGACATACACCCAAGCAGTGAGAGAAAGAAAGGTCGTGAACCCTCCAGTTGGCAGAGTAAACCAAGAGCGCACCAAAGATGTGATAAATGTTCAAGCGTCTCCCAAATTGTTGGACTTCTGGAGTGAAACTGTGAGAATTGAGGATGTCCAGTGTGGAGATAGACACACTTTGTTCCTATTAGGTAAGTTGTTATATTGTGAACTAATAATCTGTAATTAAATTCCTGAATACTGTAACTCTAGCTGTTATTTCAGTAAATTATTCTTTATTTCAGCCTGATATCCTTAAAGCTGCATTATTTATTATATATTCTGTTAATTAGTATACCAATTAAATGTTGATATTCATACTTGTTAAAAATAGATATTTTGCCTTATGATTTAGTTCGATGTAGCTTACAATTCCCTTTTTAATGAAATATCACTAATATATTTACCATCATGTAATGAAGTACCCTGTACCAGTGAATTATTTATTTATTTATATATTATTTCATATATTGGCCAACATTCAAACCAAGTTATAGCACATAGTCACATAAGCAATTGCAAACACAAAATATACTGTATATATACAATTCGTTTTCAGCTACGTAGATCAGTAAATTTGTTCAATTTAGTTTTATGTGTGGCTAGTTTTGGAAATTGTCAACTTGTGAAGTCTGAGATGCAGTAATAAGATACTGTATGTAAATTAGTAGCAGCAGTGTTGTTATCATTATATGTGGATGTGTAGTGTACACACATGCATTTATCTTCTTGAATGGTAGCCAATCCATAAATTGTAATGCTTTCTAATGATAGTATTATAGTGTGATCTTGATTTATAGGTAGGCAAGGCAATTATCAGGAGCAAGCACTAAGCAGTAGTTACCCAAGTGTAGTTACAGGATGAGAGCTACTGCTTATGGTGTCTTGTCTTCCCAGCACTCTATCACATAATGCTTTGAAGCTATTGATGGTTTTGACCACCACCACCTTTTCACTTAACTTATTCCAACTGTCTACCACTGTTTGCGAAAGTGAATTTTCTTACATTTTTTTGGCAGCTTTATTTAGTTAGCTTAAATCTATGACCTCTTGTTCTTTAAAGTTTCAGGTCTCAGGAATTCTTACGTATCAATTTATTGATTCCCGTTACTATTTTGTATGTAGTAATCATATCGCCTCTCTTTTTATCTTCAAGTTTTGGCATATTTAATGCCTCTAACCTCTCCTCGTAGCTCTTGTCTTTCAAAAGTACTACTATGTAGCTCTTGGAATAGATGAGGATAAGGATTTGGGATAGGACAGAGGAAAGGAATAATGCCAATCCCGTGAACGGTTGGGGATTGAATGTCAACCTGCAAGAAGCGAGACTTGATCTAGTTGTTGATCTGGGATTGGCTTGATGTATAGGTAGTAAACAAAATATTGAGGTGCAATGATTCTTTTCAAGACATTAGAATATATTAAAATTTCAATATTTTTTAGAAATTGTGATGTTGGAGTGTCTTCTATTTTTATATTGGAAAGTGAAAGCAATATTCCCCACAGTATTTTAATTTTTGTATACAATTGCAGATGATGGCAGTGCCTGGTCAGTTGGTATGAACAAGTAAGTGTAAAAAGTAATATATTTAAAATTGTTGTCATACTTAAGATTCTATTTCAGGTCTTTTTGTTTGCTTAACCTTTGAAATCTATTTACTTCATTGGGAGTTTTCAGGGACAATTCCAGTTCACATTATGTATATGAAATTGATTTTAGTGCCACGGTTTTTAATGCTGATTGGCATCATAATGTAATTGCATTATCTTTTAGGAGGCTATAAAATTGACATTTGCAAAAATAATATCATTGATGAAATCGTTGGTACAAATATATCCCCCATATTCCAATCAGAATAATTTGTGCAGATTATTTGAAAGTAGAAATAGATTTTTGTGAAATGTTTTAACCTTTAGATGAAGACAGGTTGTGTTTTACTCTATTCAGATCTTAGGAGTGAT
This sequence comes from Procambarus clarkii, assembly GCF_040958095.1. Taxonomy (NCBI): domain Eukaryota; kingdom Metazoa; phylum Arthropoda; class Malacostraca; order Decapoda; family Cambaridae; genus Procambarus; species Procambarus clarkii. The sequence goes on from NC_091232.1 coordinate 4,947,629, forward strand.
CTATCTACATGAATATACAGTATATGGATATATACAATAGTGTATATGGTTTACTATAGTTGTGGGACAGAAAACCTGTTAAGATTGTTGAGTCCCCCTTATATCAACTCCCAATCTCACCCAGGATGCAACCCACAAGTTACCCAAGTCCCAGGTACCTATTGTACTGTACTTAGGCAACAATAGGAGTTGCATTCTTAGTAGGGTTGGGTATGGTATACCCCGTCACTCATAAAGAGTGACTGGGACAAGACGGTGTTTCTTCTACCTGATGGGGTATCAGGTAGAAGAAAATGTTGGCTAAACACTGTCCTACAGCAGGAATCGAACCTGGGCTGTGACCTAATTGCCCTTACATCTTGAATTTGTACATTATACTGTATATATTTCTTCTTGAAATAGAAGCATGCATGTATTTTACACTTGTGTAATGTTAACATATAATTGCAGGTATGGTCAGCTTGGTCTTGGGCACACTGAGGTGAGTGAGGAGCCGGCGCAGGTGTTCAACAGTGGCGTCATAAGGATTTATGCTGGAGGATGGAATTCTGTCTTTGTTACTACATTAATGCCCTCTAAATTTGATGAACATACAACTTAAATAAAAATGGTAATTTAATTATGGTTGTTATTCTTAATTTTATCAAGCCCAAACCTCCTTTTTAGACCTTTGTACAGTATACCTAGTATTCTGTACTGCACTGAGGAATGAATGGAATAAGGTTGATTGACAAGCAAGCATGTACTGGTTTTTTTTATAAAGATATGGTGAAACTATACACTGGCATTAATATATATGGATCTAAGCTGAAGAAATACACATACTCTAAGATTACTTGCATCTCCAGTATGGCTTAAGCCTGTACTAGTCGTGATCTTCCTTCCTATCTCGTGTATGATCCACCTCACTTCATTATTATTGCGATTCCTTTGCTATATATCTGAATATTTATAATCTATCACCACTGTTGTAGATATCTGAACTTGTGGTTTCCCCACAAGGTTCTGTTGAGTTACCTACTTTTTCTTGTTAATCATCACATCTAATATTCACCATTCTTATGCTGGTATCTCCACTTCGTACTTTTCCTTGCATTCCAGGTTTAATTCTCTTCCAGTCTCTACTGAATCTTGCACTTAGTAGTTCTGTCTTATATAAAGCCAACTTGCAAAATGTGTTTGAACATAGATATTAGTGAATCCATGTTATATAAATAATAATGGATGGAGTGAATTTCTGCTGGTATTAGGTACAGGAACAAAACTGAGTGGTAGTACTGAGTACCAGTACTGGTACTGTCGCTCACCACAACTTGGAATAAACAATTACTGTATTCAATGTTTTTGAATAAGCTTCAGAGTATACTGTACAGTATTTCTTAATTTTTATTGCCCAAGGTTCATTTTGTCATATACAGTATATTACAGTACTGTACAAAACCGAGGGATATAGGCAGAGGATAAGTAGAGATTTAACTTATTCTGCAGTCTTGTTTATGATGAACTAGTTAGTTTTGCAGTTCTTTGTTTAGGCTAATATTATGTTGATATCTGTACATTTCATTAATATTAAATTTACAAGTTATCAGCACTTTTACAAAATTTAAAGAAAACTCATATCCAGTTCTTCTCCTCCAAACTGTACATGTTTGGCTTAAAATTTCACCCCGCTGATATTGGCTGACTTTAAAAGACAATATATTAACAGTGTAAATTTTGTGACAATTTTAACAAAATTCATTATCTGGTGGAAGTCTTCACAGCAGTGTTATTGTTTATTAGGCAATTTAAAAACTAAACAGCAATTTCTTCCATTATCTTAGAAAATGGAGTTTGATCTGGTTCTTGAACCATTGTTAACCTTTTTTGAAATGCTTGCACATTGCTACTCGCTGCATCATATGTTCACGAAGGATCAGGTGTTATTTCTTCTGTGACGGCTTGATGTTTTATTATTGATCTACTCATTGAGCCCTCCTTTACCTTGTCTGGCTTAGGGAGTACAGCATGCCTAGGAAAAAAGGAACATTATTTAAAATCTTCAAAGTTAATTGGTATACACAAGGAATTGTAATCCACGACAACTTATATTTACTGTAATTTGTGAACCCTTTGAAAATTAAATATTTTTCTGTAATGTGGGTGGTTTGAATTTTTTCAGTAATGCCATGCAAATTATTTTTGAATATGAATACCAAAAAGAGGTATATATTGCCAGTAAGCCATTATTATTGTATTTTTTCATGTTACAGAACACAATAACTCATAAAAACATGAAAGGAAAATCTAATTTGAAAACAGAGGCAAAACTTTGCTCATAAGGTCTGAAGAACAGGATTTGTCTTTCAAAATCTGTAACGAGGAATTAAGGATGAATCTTTCTAGCAATATTAATAAAGAAATCAAGAGCCAACTTTATTACATAGCTTGAGCCAATAACAGTGTGAAACAGACTGTTTATCTTCAGGAACATCTATTAGCTACAATTCTGCTCTGCAAGCTGACATTTAGTGTATTGGCTGAAAATGCATATAAAAACCAAATGTTCTGTGCTACCACTCAAGTACTGTATAAAGGATACTTGCTAATTATAATATTAAAAGGAATTGTTTAAAACATTTCCTCTACATGTTACCTGAAAGAAAATGTGGAAAGAGTAATCTAGGTAATAATCATGCTATTACCTAGAAGTGTTATATGTATGTACTTATTGTACAAATACATTACTCAATTTGTCTTGAAAAGTTAACTATGTTTTAATAAGATTTATATGTGCAGAGTAAAAATATTTTTGTATCAGAGGACCAACCTAGAGTGCAAGCTGGCAGAGCACACCCAGGACAGAGTATCAGCGCTGCCCCAGATGAGGAACACGCCTATACCGAGGAGGCCAAGGATGGCACTCACCCAGAACACCAGCCGCCATTCTGCACGGCTCCCCTAGTTTGAGATGAAAACGTGAAAGCAAATCATTATTGTTAAATGATTTTTTAACCCTTCAATGTTGGGAGTAGACCTGCCTAACACATTTCCTATCCTCATTTGAATTTTTTATGAAATATATTGTCTTTTGCACATAGATATATGAACAAGTAAAAATGGCCTGAAGGGAGTGTGTTCAGAGAAGATAATGAAGCCTTATTAGTCACAATTTACACAACCTTGCTAACAAGATTAACCAAGATTAACACATGATTGCACTGCTAATAGTATTATTACATATGCAAACAAGTGCAGATCTATTTAAAGTTTACTTTTTAGCATGTGCAGTAAGTTCCTTTCAGTGAATATGAACAGCTGCCAACTAACCGTGGGTGTGAGGTAAGCCACTACCATTGGTGCCATTAAGCCATTGAGGCCCGTGAATGAGTTAGCCAGACCAGAGAGTGTAGCAGCATAGGGAGGTGCCAGGTCAACAGGAGTGTACTGATAACCTCCCACGAACATCATGCAGTTACCCATCACTACCATCAGCAGTGCCACTGATGCCCACCACCGCCACTCGCATGGTGCTTCCACCACCACCAATGGTGTCAGACCAGCCAAAAGTAACCCTATAAAGTAAGAAAACTGTTTTTATTGAATATTTTTTAGTGGCTCATATGAGATACAAGCGCCCTACACATGTCCATTAGATATTGAGCAAAAAGGAGGCCGGTAATGTGTTATCTAACAAGATGTTACCAAGTGTGTTGAAGGTTTTCTTAGTGGTGGTGAGGGAGAGGTGTCGTCTCTTGAGGGTGTCCACTGCAACACCCACTGCCAGTGACAGGGGCACTTCCACCAGCCAGGGCAGCGATGACATTATTCCATTCTGCAGGTATCATTCAAACAAACATTAATGTGCTAGTACAATAGCAGCAGCAATAATATCAATATCACTATTCTGAGTTATACTGTATATTCCAGTCCATTGTTCCACAAGATCCACCTAGTCCATAGAACAGGGTCAGCAACAATCAGGCAGTTTTACTTTCTGACACCAGCACCACAGAAAACCTTCCAAACTTCTTGCAGAAAGATACACTGGTGCAAGGGAGGCAGCCAAGCCAGCATGGCCTACTGAAGGATCATTCAGCAAATTTTTGTATTTTAAATCCTTCTTAGCATTTACAAGTGACCACCATTGGAGTGCTCTCTCGCTATCAATTGGCCTACTCTAGTGATCACTACCAAGTAGAGCCAGGCTTGTAGGGTTCACATAAGATGCATCTATATATATACACATACTGTATATTCACTAATACTATATAACAAAAAACTCACTCCCCACCACTATCTAGTGTATATGTAACAAAACACAAATGCTAATACATGATATAAATGGGGGATACAAAAGCAATAATGAAACATATAATGCAATAGCTCACATTAATATAATGTATTTTTAATTCCTTCCATGCACAGAATGGTCCATAGGATGCATAATTAATGAAATAAAGACAATAAAATAAATAGTATTTCTATGTATTATCTGTGGAAATAGTGATAACAAGTCTTGTAATAATATACTATAATTTAATGATTTACTTCAATTTACCTGTGGGCCCCCCATTTCTAGTGGTCTTGATGGGAATAGGTTGCTATCTCATCAAAGATCTCCCCATTTTTCCTGAGGATTTTTTCCAGGTAAATTTTCAACTGAAGTCTTGGCATTTGCAGCTTCAACGCTAAGTACTTGCATCATGGCGTATTACAAGTACAGTATGTGGATTAGCCACTAAATTTCAGACACCTTGGGGATAAGGGGGGTGTTGGCTCACCTCTCTAATGGAGAAAGCAAAAATGTCCCTCATGAAGAGTGGCTGATGGAGAGTGAAGGCAAAGTAACCGAAGCTGCCAAAAATGGTTGTTGCCATGAGTGCCAGCACTGGCATGCTCCTCAACAGTCTGGCCCATGGCACCCGTCTCCATGGCACGCCACGGCCAACACTCGCCCCTTGGCCATACCGCCGAAAATATCTGAAAGTGTATAAAGATTAGTAGTAAAAGACACTAATTATGGAAAAAAATAACACCTGAAACACTTTACAGTAATTTTATTGAATAATTAAATTGTTTATTGTACAGATAAAAACTGTTGAAAAATAATTTATTGGCTTCAAAGTTAATTTAAAAATAATGATGTACAACAGGTGTTTTTAGATGTATGTCGCTTGGTGAAACAATCTCTAAGAATGGCAACACCGTACTGTTTTGGGTTTTATAGAAAACAGATAAGATGCCAGAGTCAGGTAAAGACTATGATGAATTCCATTTTTTCCATTGAAGCTTATATTCTACATTACTTTTCAAATACAGAAGACAACTACTGTACAGTATTAGGAAACTACAGTCTGATATGGCTGTGGGTTTTCTATTTATATTGTAATTTAGGAAACCAAAGTCTGATAAGGCTGTGGGTGTTCTATTTATATTGTAAAATCTTGTAAGACGAATGTACCTTCTTTCTGCCTGTGAGATGAATGGATGAGTGAAGGGGGAGTTGTGAAGAAGAAGCATGGCAGTAAGAGTCCAGGCACATCCCAGGACTCCCATCAGGTAGAAGACAAAGGGCCAGCCCCCTAAGGGTCCATGGATACAGAGGAAAGAGATGAGGGGGTGAGAGACCATTACCCCTAGCGGGTAGCTGGCATAGATGAGGCTGGTGAGGAGGCTGAGGTCTGGTGATGAACCCCAGCGAGCCAGGAGGTATGGGTGGGCGTTCAGCCCCATCCCCTGTAGCAGCCAGGTATGGATCACCTCTTAATAAACATGTTATAATAATACTGTAATTTGTGTAAACACATCACATAGTTTAATGCTGTTTGACTTTATAATAATAATAATACAGTATGTACACATATAATGAATATGACAGACAATGAATATAGACAGTAAAAAGTGTACAAAACTTCTCGGTGTACAGTATATACACAGAGTTTATTTTAGTTCTGAACTATGTTCAAGACTAAAGTATATGTGCAAAGCGCTCACGAAATGCCAGGCAAGTGTCTTACCACTTCTCCACAGGACTGCAATGCATCAGCCTTGGTAGATTAGGCGGATTAGTTGGATTTGCACATTTCTGATTAAGGTAAACAGTTGTATTTTTCACGGTGTAGCGAATTAAGAGAATGGGCTAGAGCGGTGTAGTGCCATTTTTTCTTTTGAGCCACCTCCCTGGTCCCTCTGGTATGCAAGAACATATTGAATATGTTGTGGTTCTGAATATGTTCTCTATTAGGAATATGTTCATCTGAACTTATTCCTAATGGAGGGACACATTTTCCCGTAGATACCAACATGAAAAAGATCATTACAATTCACAAGAACCTTACAGTGCAGAGGAGGTGAGGTTGAAGTAGGTAACCTCCCTACCTTATACCTTGCTGGTTTGGCCTACCAGTCTTCTATATGCAATGGCTAGATAGTCAGAGTCAAGAGGTCAACGAGGGATTATGAAGAGTGGTTTCCTTTTAAGCCAGAATGGGGTAGACATTTCCCAGCTTACATTCCAGAAACGCATTTGTAAGTCGGCCGTTCGTTGCTTGGAACGACATTTGCTATATAATGGCAACTGTGAATGTGCGATGCTGGACCACAAACAATCTAACATAAAACCCAAATTTGGGGGAAATAATATAAGAAACACTGCTTTATATATACCTTGAATGATGGAATTGTTCTGCTTGTCAGCTTTCCTGAGTTTACCTGAGAGCCACTAACACTAGTGGCCTCGACGAGGACAAGAAGCCAGGGGCTTTTCGAAGGTCCCTTCATTTAAATTAATTTTTCCCACTATGAGGCCACAGGTGTTAGTGGCCCTCAGGTAAAAGTCTTTGGGATTAACATCAGGATATACGGTACGTGCATCATATGTGGTGTAGTCTGACCTCTGTGAAGCCCTGCACAGCCCGGAGAGCATAGAGGGCGCCGTGGTGAATGTGTGCCGCCAGAGGAAGAAGGAGGGTGGTGACCGCGTTGAGGCCCACGCTCAGCACCATGATGAGACGCCCGCCCCAGCGGTCACACGCCCAGCCCCCTAGTATGGTGCCGGGGATGTACCCGCAGAAGAGGCTGGACAGGAGGCGACCTTGCACCACCTTGTTCCAGTTAAAGTGACCCCTTAGCGTCTGTGGCAACAGGAGAAACAAAGATCGTTTTTCATGCGGAATTTCCATGATTAATGTGTTCACGTGTTCAGGGTTCAAGTGATGCTAAGATTATTGTCACACTGTGTTCACTTTATATTCTGTAATAACATCTACTAAATCAAAAGCAATTAAATACTAATGTATCAGTCACGCTGGCTAACGTAACGCAATGCATTGGCGGAAAAAGTATTTATATTCACTTTAAGACGATATTAAATTGTCGTCTTGATAATATCAAGTGCAAAAATATATATTCATGACAAGACTACTTCCCAACTCTAATAAAGCCACGAGTCGGCAAGCTTACAGGAAAAGCCATTTATAATGACAGTAAGACTAGATACAAAAACAATTTCAGTTCACTTTTGTGCACTAAGGGACACCACGAGGGATTACGCCTTTGTTCTGTGGGGATACCATAAGCACAGTAGTCTACATCCTCGGTTTACAACTGAGGGACCTGGGTTCAACCCCATGAAGGGGAGAAACGGTTGAGCATGTTTCCTTTAAACTGACGCCTCTCTTCACCAAGCAATAAAATAGGTACCCGAGAGTTAGGCAATTGTTGTGGGTTCAGTTCCCGGGAAGGTTATCATAGATGGCATAGGGGGAACCTCGATAAGCAGAAAAGAAAACCCTCTAGGATCTTACCTCTTCTGGAGGAGAATCATCATTATATATTAGAGCCACAGAGCCACAGACGCTGAGACTGGTGTGTGGTGTTACTGTGAGGCTTGTGAAGGTCAGGTTGGGTGCTTGGGTGATGAGAGATTCTTCAGTGATGAGAACGGGCTCCTCAGAAGTAATGAAAGACCTTTTAGTACCGAGGACGCCTTCTTGCGTAGTAACAACGTCTCTCTGTGTCATATATGTCGTATAAACAGGTCCCTGAGTGGTGAGGATGGGTTCCTGAGTGGTGATGAGGGCAGTTCCCTGCGTGGCACCGTCACTCAAATGAGTGGTGAGGGAAGGTTCCTGAATTGTGGCCCTGGAAGCTGGGGCCACCATACACACCAGGGCCATTGACAGACTCATGCGCACCATCACCAGCTGTACTGTGCCCATCATGGCCAGAATGATGGTCCAGAACCGCCACGACGCCAACAGAGGACCTGAAAATGATGACAATGTCTTTTATAGCCAACTCAAGCGCTGTATTTTCCAGCGTAGCACCTCCTTTGCAAGGAGATTTGGTGGATATTTTTGTATTATGTTTCATCATACATTTATTATTTTAAAAGTGCTTTTTATACTATTTTAGTATTAAAAGTGATTTTGAAGTGGTTTTGTATGAGAAAAAACATAATTTTTGGGGATATAAATACAAAATATACTCTAGTGGGCTAAAAATATGCATCCTATCCTCTCCGTCAAATATGGCTAGTAACCCATGAACTTAAATTAAGTAGTTGATTGCAAACATGCATTATGAACTATGAGATTCTGCATCAAAAGCAAGTATGACTGGAAGCTGCTTCAGTAAGATCAAAGATAACTAGAAGATGCTTCAGTAAGATCAAGGATAACTATAAGAGGCTTCAGTAAGATCAAGGATAACTAGAAGATGTTTCAATAAGAACAAGGATAACTAGAAGGTGCTTCAGTAAGATCAAGGATAACTATAAGAGGCTTCAGTAAGATCAAGGATAACTAGAAGATGCTTCAGTAAGATCAAGGATAACTATAAGAGGCTTCAGTAAGATCAAGGATAACTAGAAGATGTTTCAATAAGAACAAGGATAACTAGAAGGTGCTTCAGTAAGATAAAGGATAACTATAAGAGGCTTCAGTAAGATCAAGGATAACTAGAAGATGTTTCAGTAAGATCAAGGATAACTAGAAGATGCTTCAGTAAGTTCAAGGATAACTAGAAGCTGCTTCAGTAAGATCAAGGATAAATGGGAGTTGTACCAAGAGCAATGAATTTTAAGAGATACTGAAAGAAAAAAAATGATTTCAGGGAAATAACCCAACTTGAAAAAAGGTTATTGTGAGCTGCTGCGTCAAAAGCAATGGACAGGGGAAAATAACAGATGTGTTATTTCCCTGAATTCAAATCAGGAAAAAACAAAGTGACATTTATAATGACTTGAGAATAAGGGCAACGACGTTTATTAACCCACTGTAGAGTCCTCTGTATACCCAATCACTTCCACTCAATTATTGATCCAGTACCCGACCACTTCCAACTAGGTATTTTTTACCTGAATTTACCTGAGAACCACTAACACTCTAGTGGCCTCGGCGAGAACAAGAAGCCGACGGCTTGTCAAAGTTTCCTCCATTTGTTTTTCTGATAACTCTTTCAAGCTAGATTTTAAAAGTCAGCAGTGTTTTTGGTGTTTACGGCTTCGGCGGGTAGGCGGTTCCATGAGTTTATGATCCTCTGGGTGAAAAAGTATCTCCTGTTTGCTGTCTTATATTGTGGCTCGTTGAGCCTGAAACCGTTGCTCCTTATTTGTGTTACATCTGACTTTTTGAAGAAGTCTGGATGAATATCCTCCAACCACTGATAGACTTAAAGGCTAACACAAAACCAAACATAAGTCATATGATGTACACACACACACACGATACCGAATGGGAAATGGAGTACTTCATAAAACGGACAGAGAGAAAAATGAGTTAGTGTGAGTTGACATCACACCAAACCTGTCTTCTGAAGTCCACATAAAAAGAATTACATCTGCGGCATACGCGAGGCTAGCTTTACTGGAGTCTGACGAATTTTACTGGTCTCGGACTAATTTGAGTCTAAAATAATCTCTGTCTTAATAATAATGTATTATTATTACTTTAAACACTGATCTATACGTCTGGTAGCTTATCATAAGGTTTTATACCGTGCTGGTATTAGGTAACTAGAATTCTGCAATTACTTTTTTATCTACTGTTGAGGACATGTAAGACAAATGTAAGGTTTTGAGGCCAAGTAACGAAGATAGTTACAAGATACGAGCCAGATGGTGTTGAGATTGCAAAAGGGATTATGATAAGAACTTAAGCCAAAAAATCAATGCATAAATGTTCGCAAATATGAGACTGGAATTTATTTATCGAAAAGTTAGCAATAAAATACGCTTTTAGTTCTTTATTTTTAAAATTAAGATCAGGGATTCTGTCTAACGAAGCTGCAAGCTAAATTACCGTTATCCTATAATGTTCGTCTGTAGCTTGACCCTAAATACTCGTTTATTAAACGAATTTATTGTTAGAGTTCATTAGGAATCAACTTTGTTGAAGGCAGTTTCCAACAAATACCTTCCTGTGATTGGCTGTTGCGCGGAATGCCAACGCCTATATGAATAAAATGCAAAATAAGAAGTATGTCCTTTTACTCAATAACCTTGTTGTTGTACAAAAGAACAACAATTTCTGTTTTATACAAGACAGAAATTTCCATCTAACTGAATAATGTAGACCAATAAGAGGGCGGAGGCATTGTATCGCCGATATTATTTACGTGAGGCAATCCCCACTGATGACGTCACAAGCTAGGTAGCCAGCCCATGTTTCTGTAACACTCGTTACATCCTGCAGTATTTAATTATCACTTTATTAATACTTTTAAATACTTAACATTTCACTTTTTAGGGAGATTAAAGTTGAAGCAGAATGTCATAAGCAAGGATTGTGTGCTGAATAAAGATGATTTATTAAGTGGATGGCACCTATAGTTGATTCCTTCCTGTGATTGGCTGTTGTGTGAATGTCAACAAAGAATATCTACCAATGATATGCCATTTATTATTCACCCCACACCACTTGTGGGCGGAGCTTGGATCCTCCTACCCGAGCGCAACAACCCACCTTATGGGTTGCTGTTTGGCTATTTATAGTGCGTTGGAAAAAAAACAGATGGCGTTAGTTGTATTTTGTGGGGTAATTTGTTATAGGTGTAATTTGATGTCAACAGATGGCGTAAGCTGTATCTTATGACTACTATTAACCTGCCAGTTGATAGTGTTCTTATCTGCCGACAGATGGCATCAGCTGTGTTATTATTACTTCCGAATTCCCTTTAAACACTGATCTACAAATCCCTTGGCTTATGATAAGGTTTTATACCATTTATAATAAGTATTAGATAATTGGAGTTCCGCAATTACTTTTATTTATCAACTGTTCAGGATATCATCATATAACGTCTAGTTAGGACGTACTGCTCTCGATTGATGAAGATTAAGCCACCCAAGAGGTGGCACGGACATGAATAGCCCGTAAATACTGCTCTCGTAATATTATTCAGGGATGTGTGGGAACTATCAAGTGAAAGCGCCAAGCCATTGCGACTATATAGCACTCGAAAGGGATCAAAATACGGATTTGGGATGGAACGGGGGAAAGGAATGGTGCCCAACCTCTTGGGCGGTCGGGGATTAAACGCAGACTTGTAGGAAACGAGACCGTTGCTCTACCGTCCAGCCCAAGTGGTTAAACATAATATTATTAAAACAATTTATGCATATAATAAGAGCATTTCACACTAGAAAATACTTGGATATATTGAAATTTGGTAGTGAATTCCAATCTAGGAATCTCCTATGACTAAACTGTACTTTTTAATTATTTTTATGTAATGTACTTACTACTTATTATTAAATTATTAAGTACTTACTATAATAATTAAATAATTTTTTTTATTTAATATTTAAATTAAATTATAAAATAATAGGTAATAATAAATCATTGTGTAGGGGGACAGATTGATTGATTGATAAAGATTAAGCCACCCAAAAGGTGGCACGGGCATGAATAGCCCGTAAGTGGTGGCCCTTTTGAGCCATTACCAGTATCAATAGATGATACTGGAGATCTGTGGAGGTGCGACTGCACCCTGCGTGACGGGAGATGCCTCCCGTCAGGGGGACAGGCAGCCAGTGTATATATATACATGTTAGGCTTATACCAAGGTCCCACAAAGGTGCCAAATTAAAGACTGGGTGCTGCCGGGGCGGGCCCAAGGGCTGCTGGCGGCCCTGGCAAGGCTGAACTTCCGCGCCCTTATAATCACCATTGTTTAATAATCTTCACAGGGAGAAACAACTGTAAATATAGGAATAGTTTATTACAACATACACGGTAAAGAAAACAGCTCGGAAACTAAGGAAATAAAGCTGCCGAAAAAACATTGAAGTCCACTTCAAGTTCAAGTATGTTTATTGAGACAATAAAAAAAATCTCAAAGGGATAGAGTAGCTTAGGCTATTTGTACCCTCTCTACTTCAAGTCCCTCAAGGGGCGCACAAATTCAGTGAGTACAAATATACAAATCACAATACAAGAATCCCTTTTAACATAGCAGGTTAAAATAGGAAGCACAGCATACAAATGATACAAGTGAGTTACAAGTTACAAGGGAACAAGTGAGTAGGCGGTGGAGGCCAAAACCGAAATTGCACACTGATTTTAATGCAGATATGTCGTGATTATCATAATATAAAGATGTTAAGACACGAAAACCTTTTTATTCGTTAAATTGTATAAGGCAATTAAAAGAACCTAACTCACAGCCCCTCTGTTCAAGTCCCTCAACATGCTAAACATATACTCACTCTACACATTCTCGTGTGCTATCTATATGTACAAAACCCTTGTTCCTAAATGCTAATCTTGATCTGAAACTTTTCCTTGATAGGTGTAATAGAACCCATGAGTACCACACCAGAAATAAATATCTATTTGGTATCCCCAGAGTCAGGCTAAATCTGTGTAAACACTCCATGCAAATTAAAGGGGCCCAGTCTTTGGAACTCACTCCCTGATGAATTAAAAAATTGTCCAACCTCTTCCCTGTTCAAAACGCGTTCAAGTGTCGCGTCAGACTAGAAATAAAAATGAATTTTGGAGAATTGATTTTTCAATTACCATCGACAGTGAAAAGAAACATAAGAAATATCGAGAAAATTCGTGTTAGAATTATTAATCTTACTTTTTCGGTCATATTTAATAATATATGTCTACAGGAAAGACTGCTACCAAAATATACTAATATATATATATACTAATATATATATATATATATATATATATATATATATATATATATATATATATATATATATATATATATATATATATATATAAAGTCAAAAAATGAATATTGATACGTAATTAAATAAAACATAAACAAATATAACGATTCTCAGAATGACAACAACTCCAGCTGTTGATACAACAACAAAGGACAGTTTATAATCATTATTCTGTTTGTTCATTGATTTGTTACTTTATTTACCTGCTTCGTCAGTATCACCTCAATATTGGTATATTTGGTAAATGTTAAGAACATTCGAGTAAAGTATGCGGGGCTCCCGCATACTTTTGTGTGTGTGTTGGGTGTGTGTGTGTTGGGTGAGTGTGTGCTGGGTGTGTGTGTGTTGGGTGAGTGTGTGCTGGGTGTGCGTGTTGGGTGTGTGTGCGTGCTGTGTCTGCATGCTTGGTGCGTTCGTGCTAGGTGATCGTTCTGGGTGTGCGTGTTGAGTGTGCGTGTTGGGTGTGCGTGTTGGGTGTGCATGCACTAAAGTTGGAGGCCGTTATTGCTAAGAGTCTTGCAACGTTAATTACAGATTATATCCATGTATGACTAAGTTAAATTCATCGTTACAGCACATTTCCTTCACTAAATTACCTCACTGTAACTCTTCGTCTTGGCCTTAAGTAATAGCTTAATACTAGAGCCATTACACCTAACTTATAACGCCTTCAGTGAAGAAAATTGTGCAGTACACTTATCCAATAAACATTACCATCAATATTACATCATTCCGTAACTCTCTACCCGGCATTTACACGAATTTTTATAGCAACTCTAGATTGTTTTTAATTACGAACGCTGCGTGAGGGGATACCAATGTAAACAATGTAAACAAGTGAGGTGGGTGAGGAAACGTGAGGTGCTTTTAATGTACACTTACTCTTGCATGGGTCGTCACTCACGCTCTCAGCTACAGCGATGCCTTCCACTTCGACTCCCACTTCGACTCCTCCTTCGACTCCCACTTTATATTTCTCTGTGGGGACTCTCAGGGCGATGCTCATGGTGTCGAGAGCAACAAACAGTCCAGTTCACAGAAAATGAAACGAGTAATTTTCACTTCGGCTGGATTCCTGCGTCGATGTGCAGGCTCCTGCGCGTGTGTTTGCGTGCGTGTGTGTGAGTGTGAGTGTGTATGCGTGAGCCGGCGCATACTCTATAGAACCTAGACGCGGGGCCGTTCAGCACCACCAACCCTGCCACATTATCCTCATATAATAAATGCCGTCGTCGATGGCCACACAGTAACACTAACAAGCAGCAAGGCACCACTCTCTTATCAATAACCGCCTCGTCAGTAATCAGTATAAAGTCATCATTTGTATATATTAAGACAAATCTGGAGTACGGCGATTGTTATTGATTTGCAAGGGTCATGAATTATACAGGAAGTGGAAGGTTAGGTTACCTCGCTGCCTCACACTTGTGTATGGTCTGTTCCCGCCACTGAACACCAACCTATACTTGAGAGAATGTCTGTCTGTCCAAAGCTAGCCTCACTGGACTTTGCAGGAAGACTGGTCTTCAGTACAGGACGGACATAGGTTGGTAGGAGTAGGCCTAAGTTAAATGTTTTAAGAAATATTGGATTTATACACCACCCCTTGCAATGACCATCTTTTCGTGGTTGGAGGGGGTAGATAGGGAAGGGTATACAGGGATGAGAAAGAGGAGGGTGGGGAGAAGGGAGATGAGAGGGAAGAGGGGAAAAGAAGGGGGAGAGAGAGAGAGAGGAAGGGAAGAGAGATGGGGCAGGTAAGGGGGAAGAAGGAGAGGGGATGAAGATGGGGGAGAGAGGGGGGAGAGAAGAAGGGTATTTTGACTTGCTGCCGGAGGCGGCTAGTTTATTGTGCACCCCATACTCATCCTGTGAGCGATAGCGCAAAAAGGATTACAGAGGGCACAAAAGGACATTATCAGACCTCAACGGAGATCATTACATTAACAATTTCATCTATCCTTCACACCTTATTATTACAGTGTCAGCTAGTTACAGAAAATGTTTTATTTACAGTATAACATAACAAGGGGAGAGACACATACTGTCCCGGGCACTGCCGGGTACTCCTCCTAGTACACACATAAACACGGCTGACTTTAGGTTCGCCGACTGTAGACTATAGGACGCCTGCGGTGATCGAACCCTAGACAATATCGCCGCCCAACATCACTTCCGTACTCGGTCTACAAGCGTTGAAAATACACCAATGACGTCACATGCAGCGTTGCCACTACCTGAAATGTTACTCTTCGGACTGACTAAATCTAGCTACTTTTCAAGCTACCATGACCAAGCCTAAGTAAATCTAGCTAATACCATGACCAAGCCTAACTAAATCTAGCTAATTTCCAAGTTATCATCACCAAGCATAACCTAACCGACCCCCCCCCACCCCGCCAAGATATTATAGCCAACCCTAACTAAACTTAACTAGCCCCCAAACTATCATAGAACACTGGACAGGGATATTATTACATCTATATGTGTTGATCTTTTAAAACTTGATAAAGGTGAACACACAAAACTATTCAGACAAGTTACGCTGTTATAGTGACTTTATCTCACGTAACGAATGTAGTTTGCGGTAAATTTACTCTATTACAAATGTTCTACCATTTATGAATAAAGTTTTTGATTTGATTAAGTCGATTGATATCGTACGTCCCGTAATTGGTATATAGTTATTTTATCATTCACGTAACTGACGTTACAAATACAACCAATTAAGAACAGAAACGGGTCGCAAATATTTATGTTTTCTATGCATCGGATTCGATAAGTTAGGTGGGTTGCTTAGGCTCACAAGTTTCTGTTAACGCTTAAAGGTTGGATTTTTTACGGAGTAGCAAATCAAGAGAACCTCGGTATTGGAGTGTACTACAAGGGACGGTTCTGAATCCCATCCCGAGTCCTGCGAATCTCAACGGGCACTATTTCATTGACACGGAGTGTGTTTCTGGCTGTCATGTTGGCAACACCAACTGGCTATGTTAGCAACACCTGTTTTCTGGCTATGTTGGCAATACCTGTGTTCTGGCCCTGTTGGCAACACCTGTTTTCTGGCCCTGTTGGCAACACCTGTGCTCTGGCTATGTTGCCAATACGTATATTTCTGGTTGCCATGTTGGCGACACGTGTTTTGACTATGTTGACAACAGGTGTGTCCAAGCATCGGTCGATTTGGTATTTCCTGGCAGAACTAGACCGCTAAATTCAACACAGGTATATACACCGAGAGGTGTACCCCATGTCTCGGTGTATATACAGTGAGGTTACTTTAGCCCTGGAGTGTGTTCGAGACTAAAGTATACCTCCTGGTTGGTCAGTAAACCAGTGTCACGGCCTTAATAACCATCGTGCAGTTGATTGGTCTTAAGCCCTACTCTAAGCCAAAGTTAAATGCGCAGAAGGGCATTTAAGGCTCTACGTTATTCTATTTAGGACACATTTCCCAGCTGTTTTCCGTAGACAATTAAAGGGACTAATTTTTTGGATAATACTCCTGCGAACTTAGTGATTTTTAAAAGCCTGCGCCCCCCACCCTGTTGCTTCTCCTAACACTACGATTACTACTCCCGTCGAATTTGTTCTATTCGTCTCCAGGACCTTCTGCCTGGCGGTCACCTGGATTGCGCCGCTTGGCAAGTAAGGCAGCTGCAGTGAAGCCTAGTGTGGGATAAACAGTTTTTGGACTGTAAAATACAGACGGGTCAACTACATCTCTTTTTATTATTTTATTGTTATAGTGTTTGAGAGTCTGGGTGCAATATGTTACCTGAGGGGCCACCATCTCTAGTGGCCTCGACGGGGATAGGAAGCCGGCTGTTTGTCAAGGGTTCTTCCTCCTCATTTTGTTTTTCCCAGCTGAATTTTAAACTAAAGTATTTCGTTTGTATTTCTAACCACTTGGACTGGTTGGTAGAGCGAAGGTGTCGCTTCTTGTTGGTCGGGGCTCAATCCCCGACCATCCAAATGGTTGGGCACCTTCCTTTCCTCCGTCCTACTCTAAACCCTTATTCTCTTATCCCTTCCCAATGCTATATATGGAACTTAGTGCTTTCTCCTGATAATTACCTTACCTTGGTATTTACAGCTTCAGCGGGTAGGCGGTTCTAGAGATACACATGTCCCTAGGATTGGCTCGTCCGTGAAGGACAAATTATCATCAATCTCTACACCTAATATATTAATCGATGAATTATATATAAAATTTTCCTTGTATAGCCTAATAATTGGGCGGTATTTTTGGCGCCTTATAATTAGACGGTATATTTGGTGCTTTATAATTGGACAGTATATTAGGTGCCTCATAATTAGACGGAACACATGGTGCCTTCCTAAGATTACCGCCATTTGTGTCTAGTTTCTGAGAACGGTAACTTGCCAACTTCGTTCTGAAGATAATGCGGTTTTAATTGGTTTCGCAATGCGATTTTCATTTCATGTCTACAGTATAATTGTGCGCAACCTTTGTGTCAGCTCAAGGCTCTGGGTTTAATTGTCGTCACAGAATGTGCTTCACGGAACTGGATCACATATAATACCTGGGAGTACATTTGCTTGTGTAGCGAGTTTCTAGGAGAAATGATTAATGATAGCCTGAAAGATTTTGGTAAGTAGTAGCAGCAACAGCAGCGGCAAGAGCAGCAGCAGGAGCAGCGACGGCAGCAGCAGGAGTGCCGGAAGCAGCAGCAGGAGCAGCGACGGCAGCAGCAGGAGTGCCGGAAGCAGCAGCAGGAGCAGCGACGGCAGCAGCAGGAGTGCCGGAAGCAGCAGCAGGAGCAGCGACGGCAGCAGCAGGAGTGCCGGAAGCAGCAGCAGGAGCAGCGACGGCAGCAGCAGGAGTGCCGGAAGCAGCAGCAGGAGCAGCGACGGCAGCAGCAGGAGTGCCGGAAGCAGCAGCAAAGTGAAGCGGCGGCAGCAGCAGGAGCAGCGACGGCAGCAGCAGGAGCAGCGACGGCAGCAACAGCAGCTGTAGGATCGGCGGCAGCAGCAGCAGCAACAGCAGGAGCGGCGGCAGCAGCAGCTGCTGCAGGAGTGGCGGCGGCAGCAGCAGCAGCAGGAGCGGCGGCGGTGGGAGCAGGAGCAGTAGCGGCGACGGCAGGATCCTCAGTGGGTCAGAGGGAGCAGCGTGGGACGGTGGCCGGACTACCAGTTCTCACGGGACAATCCTCCCTCAAACTTACTCTCACACCTTCTCTGCCCTGTCTTCATTACATAATATACTTTTTTATATATGTTCGGTAATCGTATCATTCGACGTTTTCTTGAAGAAAATGTACTGGCGGTGAAGATGGACGTTGGAGTGTTTAAGTGTTGAAGTTGCTGAAGGGGACTAGAGTTCACACCACCCAAACTCCGGTCAAACACAGCAACAGGTGAGAATTTATGATGCATATTGTTGTATTTAAAGGTTGTTCAGTTGTCAATAAATCAAGTGATTCGTTATCCTTATTATTGATAATAATAATAATTATTATTTTTACTCATTTATTATTTTTGTTTTTCCAATCTATTAGGACAATGTTTTCCGTGTAGAAGTCAATAGCAACACTTGGGGGTCTTGAGTTATTTTGACACACACGTTGAGGTTTTAATTGAAGTGTTCGATATTTATTCAGTGACATGTAGGGGACATTAACCATTTATTTACAAGATATTTGAATTGGTGTAATGAGCGTAAATTGACCAGTCTACCTGCAACCCGTCTCCAGGTCAGGCTCGTTAAAGCGACAACCGTCCCCCAAAGACGCATTCATAAATTTTAATGTCATATGTTTCAAAAAATAGGTCTGTTCCTATATATAATTTAATGTTATTTTTCATTAAAATTCCATATATAGCTAGGCGTAAGTTAGGTTAGGTGTTTAGGTTCTGTTGGCGATTATTTGTTGAAGCAATCCATCCACGGACTAAGTCCATTCCATCCAGCGGTCGACCCCAAAGACACATTCAGCAATTTTAACATTCTGTTCATTCAAAACAGAACTTTTCTCAAATATAAATTAATATTATTATATATTAGCATATTGTGCATATTTAGGCACTGGTTAGGCTAGGTGTTTAGGTTCTGTTGGCGATTATTTGTAGTACGTGGGTGAAGCATTCACAGCGTTGTGGTTCGAACTAAAGTCGTCAGCGAAACACTTGTTCCGGAAGTGTTCGGGGGTCATCAGTTGTGAGTCGCGTGTAAACCGTTGTTGTTGTTGTTGTTATAGATTCAGCTACTCGGAACAAGCTTCAAGTAGCACGGGCTATAGTGAGCCCGTAACTTACCTGGCACAGGAGCGGGGCAAGTAGAACGGGTTATGGTGAGCCCGTAGTGGACTTACCTGGCACAGGAGCGGTGCGTGATGTGTGAGTAAACCGTTTTTCATTCATAAACGGGGGGTTTGGCGGGTGCATGGAATGGACTTTGAGGTCTTTGTTTAGAGGACGGGCTGCGTCCAACTCCAAATCTCATTTATAAATTTAAACGTACTATCTTCAAACTCTTTTTAATCAAAAAGATATTAATATTATTGTATATTATAATTTGTTAAATTAGATAGGCCTAATTTAGGTTAGCTTGGACGAGCATAGCCTGAAGATGGGGTTAAATTGCAGATAATCTCTTACTGGGATTGTCTATCTTTATTCACATCCATCGCGAACCCGACGGCCATTTAATTAATAATAATTCGTTTTGTCGGGACTGGAAGCCTGTTCATATATATACTTTAAACTTATATCGAGGTCATCCCCCGCCCAAGGTCGAACTACTAACCCTCCCCAGGAGGCAACTTTGCGGTTACCTTGAGATGATTTCGGGGCTTAGCGTTCCCGCGGCCCGGTCCTCGACCAGTTGCTGGACTGACTAACATCTGAGTTTATTTACGTCAACAATAGTTTGATAATGATGTTTACACGATCAAATGGGTTTAAGCGTTTAATGTTATTCATAATCTCATTTATTTACTTCTCTCAGTTGAAGCACAAAGCGCCTTTGGGATTAAATATAGGCTTTCGTCAGAGTTCTTGATCCGCTGGAGTGAGTCTTATCACACTCCCATGGGACGCTCGAACAAAGACACCATGATAGAAAGAGGAATAACTTTGATCCGAAAATCACCCCGTACAGTTGTTGTGTGTCAAGACTCATTTGTGCCAGACTCTGTCACATGCTTCAGTGAGTGATTTGTGTGGCTCCAAGATGTTTGGACATCATTTTTATGTTCAAATAATATATAACTTCTCAGCTACTTCAGTTCTACAAACGTCTTACTCGACCATGAACAGAATACTGCGGTCATATCTGGAGAACCTCAATCTCTCTACCATTACTCTTGGTACAGTTCAAAGGAAAAATGACCTGTCATTTCACATGAACTCACAACTAAAATTATATCATTGGCTATCCGCTGTAAAGTTGAATTTCTCTCTCTTCTATCGCTACTTCACCGGCTGCCACTCTCAAGAAATAGCAAAATTTGTGTGGTCCGTAATAGTTTTGCCATAGTCATAACTCGGCTCCTCCTAGTACTTGCCGAGTCTCTTGCCATTCCAAGAAATGAATGCTTCGCTGTCTCTTTATTTCATCTCCATTGCACAACTGTCTTGAGGAATGGATTGTCCCTCAATAGAATTCTTGGTGACTCGGATACTTTTGATATCGTTCGCCTTATGCGTTTTTGTTCTCGTATTGGCATCCTTGGTGATATTTAGCGCCCTCTGATTATTCTGCACATTTGATGGTGCTACATAGCCTTCCCGGTTTGGTGCCTTCTTTTGATAATTACTTACTTGAGGAATGGATCATCACACTGTGACTATCTCGACACCTCTGATTTTTCAATCATTAAAAAATCCCCTGTGAATTTTGTTTAGCCATTCTACAAATCATGTATCTGGAGTTGGCAAATTTTGCGTTTGTTATCACATTTTACTAACAAAAATATTCCACTTTCATAACATGTGTATCCATAAAATCAAGACTTGGTCCATTTCTTGTTCCTTTGGGGGTAACCAGTCTGACGTGTTTCTGTAATATCAAAAATCAAATTGCTTGTTGCTTAGTAAATCATTCTCTAGTGACGTCTTGCAAGTGTTTGTGTACACAGCTGCGACACAGACGCCATGTTTGTTGTTCACAGCAGGCTTGGAAAAGGGTTACAAAATGCGCTACACGGGAGCTATAAGGAGGCTACATTGCAGGCTACAAGCAGCTACAAAGGGAGCTACAAACGGCTGTTACAAGCGGAGGTTACAAGGGTGGTGACAATGGGGGTTACAAAGAGAGTTACCATGAGGCTGTGCGGTGGCTACAAGCGGGTCTACACGAGAACTACAAGAAGGCTCCAAAATTAGGATGCTACTGCTTACATTTAATACAACACAATACAACGCAAAATAATAAATCAATACAATTCAGTAAATTCCCCCACCCCCCAAAAAATAAAAGTATTTTTGTAACCTTCAACATTAAAATCCCACAATTAGGCTGCGGTATTAAATAAATATCAACACAATACAATAGTGTCAATAAATACAATAAACTCAATACAACACCAAGGCTTACACATTGAGAGCAATACATAGATTTAAATTTATTCAACACAATCAATACACAATAGAGCCAATAGTAATGCAAAAGACCCAAACAACAGCTGAGTACAATTGCTTCTGTGCAACAAAAACAATGAAATACAATACAAGTGTTTACAAACAACTATACAATAGTTTGACTAGAGGAAAACAAAGCTATAGAATAGAGAGAGAGAGGAGGCAATACCCGCAGCTGTGACACGGACTGCGATAATTATATTGTATTGGGTATAGCCTAGTGTCATCAGGGAGAAAGTTATCGCCTCTTGTGCGTGGGAGGTGGGAGAGAGGCATGGGAGAGAGAAGAGAGGCATGGGAGAGAGAAGCATGGGAGAGAGAAGAGAGGCATGGGAGTAGAGAGTCATGGGAGAGAAAAGAGAGGCATGGGAGAGAGAAGAGAGGCATGGGAGAGAGAAGAGAGGCATGGGAGTAGAGTCATGGGAGAGAAAAGAGGCATGGGAGAGAGAAGAGAGGCATGGGAGAGAGAAGAGAGGCATGGGAGAGAGAACAGAGGCATGAGAGAAGGGAGAGAGGCATGAGAGGAAGTGGAAGGTGGTGGAGAAGAAAAAAAGGCATGAGCGGATAATATAAGTTTAGTTCATTTTCACATGCACCCCCATACCCACCCTGTGGGCGGTACATACCCACCCTGTGGGCGGTACATACCCACCCTGTGGGCGGTACATACCCACCCTGTGGGCGGTACATACCCACCCTGTGGGCGGTACATACCCACCCAATGGGCGGTAATGGTTCCAGAAGCACATAATGGGGCTCAGGGACTGTGCCCCAAAAGTCATTTAGCTACACAAGTTACAGTCTTGGTAAGCTAGTTGCACAGTTTTTGCTTTTAGTGAACTGTTAAATCAGCAACGGGATCGTTGAATGAAATTCCCAGCGATACTTATAACGGATATAAGAGGATATAAACTCAATACAACACCAAGGCCTTCCTCCGATCCAAGAGTCTATAGTGAGCATCGGATGCTCCTTAAATGCGCAGCTCCTCCTGCGTGACAGTATGCTAATAGTATGATAATAATGTAAGATAGAAGTCTTGCTAATGTGTACATTTCACTTTGCCTCAGATCTACAAAGTTTTGTTGAAGTTCTTGGTGTATTATTTTTATCAGGTTGCTTGCCTAGGTGTTATCTGGAGAGTGTCTTGAGAGTTCTTCTAATCCCCGAGCCCGGCCAGAGGCCAGGGTCGAGATTTTCTCCAATCAATCCTGCCTTGGATTGATTGAAGAAAATCCAGGAACTTCTTCCTTGAGGCCATATTCTTCGGGGTAACTCTCCAGCTCATCACACATTCGGAGGCCAACATGAGACGGCATCTACGGGGAATGGATTTTGTTACCAACGTTAATAATTGTATTGCATTTGTGTCTAGTTTTAGACATGAGCATGTTAAAAATTGTGTTTTAACTACTCGAATGCAATTTAGGAAGATAAATGATCGTCGACAATTAACGTGTCAAGTATGGAGACGTGTACCCGTTGAGTGCCTGAAGTACGGCCAATAGTTCCAGGTGAAGGGCATAGGCCTAGTTGGCCACACGGCCTCCACACTCAATTGCAAATGACCCGTTGTCAGGATATGGGGGGGAGGTGGGGGGGGAGGGAAGAAGAGTGGGTGGGGCCTCACACGTGAGTGAGAGAGAGAGAGAGGGCCTCACACGTGAGTGAGAGAGAGAGAGGGCCTCACACGTGAGTAAGAGAGAGAGAGAGAGAGACTCACACGTGAGTGAGAGAGGGAGAGAGAGAGACTCACACGTGAGTGAGAGAGAGAGCGAGAGAGGGCCTCACACGTGAGTGAGAGAGAGAGGGCCGCACACGTGAGTGAGAGAGAGAGGGCCTCACACGTGAGTGAGAGGTAGAGGGCTTCACACTCGGGGGGCCGAAATGTACCATTAGAAGGGGACAGTGACAAACCTTAATCCCTTCCGGATCACCAAGACGGTCTTGCCGCGTCGTAGAAGCACAATGGGGGGCGCCCCTAAAATCTACGTCGTCGACTAACAACCGAGGGAACCGGGTTCAATCTCCCCGGGCGTGACAGAAACGATTAGGCACCTTTCCTACCCACCTGATGCCCCCCCTCTCTTCATCTAGCAGTGAAAATAGGCACCGGGAGTTAGACAGCTGTTGTGTTCTGCATCTTGAGGAAGGCCAACAGTTCTTCTAAGGCAGCGATGGTGAGCCTTTTTGAGATCGTGTGCCATCTCGCGACCTCCTGGAACTCAATGTCTTCGAGAACCACAACAAAGTCTGTTTATGCAAGCATAATATATTTATTTATTTTGGTTAGGGATTAAAGCATTCAGGGACGACATTGCATGCCGCGTGCCGAGAGTATTCTTTTGGTATGGCATCTTGGGCACTCCTGTCACACGTTCACCTCGCTCGCTCCAGGTTAATGATGAATAATTTAACTACAGCATTGAGGGGGTGGGAGGGTGGAGGGGGAGGGGTCGTAATGCAAGCCTGGGAAACAGCTTCTTCCACTTCAGAAATGATTGGATAGGTATTTTTAGATTCTCACTCTCTCTCTGTGTTTCAGTCTCTCTGTTTCTATGTCTGTCTGTCTGTCTGTCTGTCTGTCTGTCTGTCTGTCTGTCTGTCTGTCTGTCTGTCTGTCTGTCTGTCTGTCTGTCTGTCTGTCTGTCTCTCTCTCTCTCTCTCTCTCTCTCTCTCTCTCTCTCTCTCTCTCTCTCTCTCTCTCTCTCTCTCTCTCTCTCTCTCTCTCTCTCTCTCTCTCTCTCTCGAACAAACCACAAGTGAAAAATAGATTCCCTTTCCAGCAATCCATTTAATCCCAACAAAGGCAATTTCGGAGAACGATGGAACCAACTTAAATATGAGAGAGGAGGTGAGTGAGAGGCTGAGTGTGACCCTTGCTGTAGAACTGCGGCTTTTGTAGTTCCTGCCAGAGGCTGCAAAAGTAGAAAGGGGGAATTCGTGGCACCCGGAAATACAGCGAAGAAAGGAGGAAGGAAAGAGGTCGTGATGGAAAGTTAGGGACATAAAGAAGGAAAGTAGGAATGGTGGTGTTAGGTGGAGGGAGTGAGAACGGTGAGAATGAAGGGGGAAGGGATGAGATCATAACGCAGGGAGGGGAAACGGGGTGTTGGAATAGGAGTGGTTGGAGGAATCAGAGAGAGAGAGAGAGAGAGAGAGAGAGAGAGAGAGAGAGAGTGAGAGTGAGAGTGAGAGTGAGAGTGAGAGTGTGAGAGTGTGAGAGTGTGAGAGTGTGAGAGTGTGAGAGTGTGAGAGTGTGAGAGTGTGAGAGTGTGAGAGTGTGAGAGTGTGAGAGTGTGAGAGTGTGAGAGAGTGAGAGAGGATGGATGGAGGCGTGAGGTAGAGGTAGGGGTCCGAGACAATACCTCCACACACACACAAGCATAGCAGCAATCTTTCAGCCTTCATGAGCGGATAAACATATAAAAACAAATTACGTCTTCTGTTAGCGCTGACAGTGTTAGGGATCGATGCGTTCTTTCTGGCCTGGAGATCAAAGGTGTCAGGAGAGATATAGGAGAGTAGTTTGTTGCGCACGATGGCTCTGGAATGAACGTGTGAGAGTGAAGCTCTATTCTTGGATCACTAACACAGTGACTCTGGGGAGAAAGGGTATACGTGGCGTTGTGAACAGCGACACTCGGACAAAACACAGATGGTGTCCGGTCAGTACATGGTCAGGTAACAGCACCAAGTGTCCAATTTTCAGTCACGTTATTGTGACTCACTGTCCACATAAAATAATAACGAGACGAAGCCTTCCTGTCCTTAACAACCATATGCCGTACTAGTCGTAAGTTCCTGAGAACAGTGGCAAGGGAAGAAGAGTGAGGTACAAGAAATAAAATTTTACGACAGGAGGCCAACGATTCCAGCTAACATATGAGGCCAGGCGAGCTGATCAAACGAAGAGCTTATCTCTAAATTAGAGCAGTGGGTGTGTAGGAGAAAGTTACCCCAGGTGTGTAGGACTAAGCACGTACAGGGGGTTGAACTTCGGCTCTTTGGTACCGCCTCTCAACTTTGGTACTGCCAATCAACTAGTGTGCAGATTCCTGAGCCTACTGGGCTCTATCATCTAGATTTGAAACTGTGAATGGAGTCAGCCTCCACCACATCACTGCATAATGCATTCCATTTACTAATTACTCTGACACTGAAACGTTCTTTGTAATGTCTCTGTGGCTCATTTGGGTACTCAGCTTCCACCTGTGTCCCCATGTTCGCGTACCACCCGTGTTAAATAATCCATCCTTGTTTACCCTGCCAATTCCCCAGAGAATCTAGTATGTGGTGATCATGTCTCCCCGGGCTCTTCTGTCTTCCAGCAACGTGAGGTGCAGTTCCCTCAGCCTTTCCTTGTAGCTCATGCATCTTAGTTCTGGGACTAGCCTAGTGGCATACCTCTGAACTTTTTCCAGTTTCGTCTTGTGCTTGACAAGGTACGGGCTCCATGCTGGGGCTACATACCCCAGGATTGGTCTTACATACGTGGTATACAAGATTCTGAAAGATTCCTTACACAAGTTTCTCAAGGCAGTTCTAGTTTTTTTTGCACAATCTTCTCCATCACCTTGCATGGTATGCAGGTTAGTAACACTGGCCAGCATGAATGGGTCAGTGCCTCCTGTCTATCACCCTTCTTGATTATCGGGACTACATTAGCCGTCTTCCAAGTTTTTGGCAGTTACCTGTCACCAGTGATTTGTTATACACTATGGCGATTGGCTGACACAGAGCTTCAGCTAATTCCTTCAGTACGGAAGGGGAGATTCCATCCGGCCCTATAGCCTTTGTCACTTGCAACTCTAGCAGATGCTTCCTCACCTCCCTACTGGTAATTATAAACTCATCTAGTCGTGTTTGGTTAGATCTTCCCTCTCCTATCTCTGGGACTTCCCCTTGCTCACAAGGGGACCTCCCCTGTGTGTGTTTACTCACCTATTTTTACTCACCTATTTGTGCTTGCAGGATCGAGCATTGACTCTTAGATCCCGCCCTTCTAGCCATCGGTTGTTTACAGTGTTGTGTGTGTGTGTGTGTGTGTGTGTGTGTGTGTGTGTGTGTGTGTGTGTGTGTGTGTGTGTGTGTGTGTGTGTGTGTGTGTGTGCGTGTGTGCGTGCACGCGCGCGTGTGTGTGTCTCTCTCTGGTATGTATGTATGTATGTATGTATGTATGTATGTATGTATGTATGTATGTATGTATGTAATGTATGTATGTATGTATGTATGTATGGATGTATTAACGTGGCGGCCTCCATATTTAGAACCCTTGAGGTAAAGTAAGGAGGTCTACGGGTCGTGGAGTCTTCACCCTCGCATATTTACCTGGTGAGATTCCCCTCTTATGTATTCAAGCTGAGCCCTGATGTGCCTTCAGCGGTGGCAAGAGGCGAGCTGTTCCACCAGCTTATTAGTCTATGCAACAGGAAGATATAAGCATTTCCTCTGTATGTTCAACAGTTAGCGTAACAACCGACTGAACCAAGGTTCGAATCCCAGGCAGGGTCATATGTTTGAGATTTTTTTTTTACATGTGATGCTTTTGTACACATATCAGTAATATTAATACTAATAATATTTAATAGGCATC
Organism: Procambarus clarkii; assembly: GCF_040958095.1. Lineage (NCBI taxonomy): Eukaryota > Metazoa > Arthropoda > Malacostraca > Decapoda > Cambaridae > Procambarus > Procambarus clarkii. The sequence continues at coordinate 4,975,000 of NC_091232.1, forward strand.
TGGGGGTTAACAGGCCGTTGTGCCTAGCAATATATATAATATGTAAGTACATATGTATGAATGTATGGAGGAATGCATCAATGTATGTATAGATGTGTAGACGTCCTCTGCCTCTATGCCACTCATACGCAACTTGCATCTCACAACCAATAAGGAGAGAGAACAAAAAATGTTTACCGTTTCAAAAAATATTACCGCGCCATCAGTGTCTCATTTTAGCGGGCGGGCCCTAGGTGCCCCCTGGTGGCTGGCGGGCGCCCTCAGCGCCCCGTGGTAGCGGGCCCTCATCTCCCCCCCTGGTACCTGGCGGACCCCTCTACACCCTCGGGTAGCAGGCGCCCCCTGGAGACGGGCGAGGGCCCCCCTGGTGATCGTGCTGACGAGCCGGAAAGCTGTAACTCCTGCTCCAGTCTGAGTTGTGGACCATAGAGGCGGGAGGAATTTAACATAATCACGAAAGGGAAAAACTTGGAGACACTTGCCTGTCGGGCAGTTTCTGGAAAAATGCTCAAACATAATATATAAATTTCATTTTAGTATTTGTTGTAACGAGTTAAAACGACTTAATAAATCAGAGAGCCAAGGTTGCATCATCCAGAAGCAGGAGAAAATAGACCTTTGCAGTTTCTTTTTAAAGAATTCAGTTTTGTCTTTTGGCCAATTTAGGCGATAAAAAGAAAGGTGTTTGAAGGCCTCGCGTGATGACACATTTTAGACCAGGCATTTCACGTCTCAGGCAGGCACTTCAGGACAATTTATCGTATTCTCAAGATAGGATTAAGATTTGTGTCGGCCAGGCAGTTTACAGAGAGAATCCGAAGCTTTTGCAACTAACGAGGAGGTTATAGCCCTTGAAAGCGAAAGGGTCAATATATATATATATATATATATATATATATATATATATATATATATATATATATATATATATATATATATATATATGTTAACCTATTAACACTTTAACATATGTTAATAGTATTACTGTGATAACATGTGTTAATCGGTGTTACTGTGCAGTGTACTGTTATACTATGCTACAGTAAGGTATTGTGTGCTGTCATTGGTTATCATATCCGGTAGCACAGTGGTCTACGTCGTCGACTCACAACGGAGGGACCCCCGGGTTCAATTTCCTGGCAGGACAAAGATGATAACTGGGTACGTTTCCTTTCGCCTGATGCAACTGTTCAGTCATCCCGTCCGTGACAATGGAAAACCAATAATTTGCCCGCTTCTTGCTCAGTCGGTTAAATAATGGGTATCTGAACAGTAACTGGTTAGGTGACCGTGCTGGCAGCCTTGCCCTTGGCTAGGGTGGACCTCCATGGGAAATGTACTGGATATCAAAGGTACTTTGTTATCCAGTAATTGGTTCCTAGCTATTATTATTATTATTATTATTATTTTCAGTATGGCGAGCCCAGCACCGTCCCTGACCTTCCCTGACGGGAGCCTCGCTGCTACTGTCACTAAAAGCAGCATCACGGATGATCAGTTCCTGAGTCTTCCGCTAGAGGGACAGAAATGCCTCGAGGATTTTTGGAACAGCAGCTTACCTCTTGACGGTAAGTGTAGAGACTTTATAATTATGCTAATGGGGGTACAAAAGACCTTTTGTTTCATAATACTGTGGTTATCGGTTAATATATTCGTGCCTCGCCAATGCCACTATACCTTGAGTATATTTTGAGTTGGCTTCGGGGCTTAGCATTCCCGCGGCCCGGTCATTGCCCGGGCCTCTGCGTTGCTGTAACACAAGGTCACAACCGAGGGACTAGGGTTCAATCCCAGGGCAGGACGAAAACAACTGGACACTTTATCTTTCACCTGGTGCCTCTGTTCACCTAGCAGTAAATAAGTACATAGGAGTTTGACAATTGTTGCGGGTTGCATCCTGGGAAAGGTCGGTAGGTACTCACCTAATTGTGCTTGCGGGGGTTGAGCTTTGGCTCTTTGGTCCCGCCTCAGCCTTTGGTCCCTTTGAGGTATATTAGGCTTAGAGGGCCCTCGATAAGTACGGGCTTCCTGTCCCCGATATTGTGAATACAAGAAAGGTACAAGAAAGAGGTAAGGGCCAGGTGGATCAAGATAGCAACTTACAGTTTTATAAATGATATCCAGGATTATAAATGGGGACAATAACGGTTATCAACCCCTCATGCTATAGACCCTTGACGAGCTGCAAAATGGACCAATTGTCAAAACTATATTAATAAATGCCTAAAGTTAAATTCAATGCCTTAAATCCAGATTGGAGATATTTTAACATATTCTCCAGCATAACATCTAGGACCTTACAACTAACGCAGCATCTCGGGAGCCGCATTTCTCGTCAAGAACGACTCTCGTGAGCCGCATTTGTCGCGTCAAGAACGACTCTGTGAATCCTGCTTTAGCGCTCACGAAGGTACTGACTTGACCTGAAAACATAAATAAACATCATTATCAATCCCATAACCCACCCCAACAGCCAGGTGATAAAATATCATGGGGAACGGGTCGATAGCAGCTCAGTTGCGTGCTTATATGTATATACATAAAAAAATAAACTATGCGTTTAGAAAGGGCTAACACCTCAGGTGCAATTGTGGGGACACACAGCCTCGGAGATGGGAATAAAGAGCAGTTAGAGAAAACTTGTCATTTGACTCTAAATACGCATGAATATTTTCTAGGGGGACAGCTAGAGGCCTGGGGGACAGCTAGAGGCCTGGGGGACAGCTAGAGGCCTGGGGGACAGCTAGAGGCGTGAACGAATACGCCAGCTATTTACAATCCGAATATTCATGTTTCCCAGAAGATTAATTCAATTTCTTTCTTTATTATGCACCCCATACCCATCCCGTGGGCGGTGGTGTAAAGGGTTACAGAGGCACATGATTGGTTCAGGAACTGAACCCCATAGTTCACGATGTGATCACTTTAATATAGCAGATCGTCTAAATGCTGAGTCAGATTGCAGGTTATCTTCTTGAGATTATCTTGAGATGATTTCGAGGCTTAGCGTCCCCGCGGCCCGGTCCTCGCCCTGGTCTCCTTTTTTTCTTTACACATCCCAAGGAAGCAGCCCGTAGCAGCTGTCTAACTCCCAAGTACCTATTTAATGCTAGGTGAACATATGCATCAGGGTGAAATAAACTCTGCCCATTTGTTTCCGCCTCCACTGGGGATCGAACCTCAGGACTACGAATCCGTAGCGCTGTCCACTCAGCTGTCAGGGCCCCCCCTGTCAATATATTTGTAAAATATTTTTGTGCTCAGTAGACTTTTCATTTCTTAAACGTTGATGATTGAGAGTGACGTATGAAACGTCTCCATGTAAATAATACATCTAGAATTAAATAGTAAATTAATATATATATATTATATATATATAATATATATAAAATATATAATATATATATATATAATATGGAAGAAAAATTAGGTGATAGTCTTGCCAATTTAAGCCGACGTGAACAACAAACCAATTATCGTATTACGGAAATTATCGGAATACTCCGGCAAAGCCGGCCATGAGAGAGAGAGAGAGGCTTGAGGAGACCTCAAAAACATTCCAAAAATGTAAAGCCGCTTCTGCATCAGAAAATGAGAGAGGCTTGGGGGTGTGTGTAGACATAACCTCAAATCAGACTCCAGAGCCACATATACACAAACCCGCAGCGACAGCATATGCCTCGCTGGCCAGAGTCGAGAGAGAGAGTCTTCAAGATCTTAGAGAAAGGAGCTTTCTCAACGCTATTTGTAACCTATGTCAGGCCCAGTTTAGTGTGTTGTCATTCGGCGTGTATTCCCTTCCTAAAGAAGCACCAAATACAATCGGAAAAGGTCTATATTAACTCGTTTTTGAGCTGAGAGGACTGAGCTACGAAGAAAGAGTACAAGAACTGGACCGCTTCACACTGAAGGAAAGAATGAATAGAGCAGATACGATAAAATTCTAAGGGGAATTAGATATCAAGTTTGGAGATTCTAAGGGGATGAAGTGGACAGAATAGCAACGTTAATGAGAGGAATAGTAGAATGTAGAAACACAGGTGGAAACTAAGAGTCACATAGAGGACAGAGATTTTCCTCAGTCATAACTGGAGTGGAAGAACCCGGAACCTCAGGACTACGAATCCGAAGCGCTGTCCACTCAGCTGTCAGGCCCTACTTGTTTGGGAAGAATTACAGCATTAAAATCTAACGATTCGAAAGACGGATCTTTAAGAGTGGACACTTGATCCTTCAGGTGCATTTAGGTAAGTACATCTAGATATCCAGCCAATCGGAAAGTCCTTAAGAAACCTCTCCGGACGAAAAGATAGCACTCTCCTCTGGAACAACGGCTATTTCTCCCGTTTTAGTCAATACTTGTCAGCCTTCCTCTCGTTCTGTGGGTCCGTTATCTTTCTCCAGTGACCTGCGTCGTTACCTGCTCTCGGAGAGGTCGCTTCTCGCTCTCTAACTGCTTATGAAGATTGTATCAGTCTCCCCTGGTCGCCGTAAGGCCGGGCGGCAGTGGCCCTGACGCCTTCAGAAGTTGACGAAGCAAAAGGAGCAAGTAGGAGAGAAGACAAAAGGAGTAGAAGAAAAAAAAGGATCGAAAATATACGAAGATGAATAAAGCAATATGATGATGTAAAAATAATATAGGAAGAATATAATTAACAAGAATAATATAACATAAGATGAAGTCAGTTTAAAAATAATTAGAAACCATAAGAAAATCGTCTGTAAACATTAAAATAAAACCTACGGGCTCACCATAGCCCGTGCTACTTGAAACTGTTTGTTCCAAGTAGCGAATCTTTAACAACAATTAAATTAACAAGAGTTATACCTCATTTCTGTTCACATACACAATGCGTGTTTACTTAAAATCTTAATTATATTCGGAACTAAAACTAAATATCCTGGTTGATCAGATAGCTACTGCAATAGCCTTAATAGCCTTCAGAGGTTCTTAAGCCTTGCACTCAATGCCAATCCAAGAGTATTCAGTTCATCAGTACGGAAAATTTGTTTTAATTTCACAAATTACACAAACAAGATATGAAAAGTTTTGTCTATCAGTGATGCACAAGGTACTCTCACCCTACCTGAACAATTCCTGTTCACTAGTAAAGTTGTTATTATAGAGTTAGCTACTCGGAACAAGTTCCAAGTAGCACGGGCTATGGTGAGCCCGTAGTGGACTTACCTGACATAGGATCGGTGCGTGATTAGTACAGGGAAGGGGGCTAGTGTTCTGCAGGAGTGTACTGACCCCGTCCCTCCCCACCCGCAGGAGTGTACTGACCCCGTCCCTCCCCACCCGCAGGAGTGTACTGACCCCGTCCCTCCCCACCCGCAGGAGTGTACTGTAACGCCACCTGGGACTCCCTGTACTGCTGGCCGGCCACCCTGGCTGGGAGGACGGTCAACCAGTCCTGTGCCACAGTGTTCAGCGACGTGCCGGACCTCCTACACTATCCCGATGGTGAGTCCCTGCCTTCTCTTCCCCCTCAACTTCCCTCTTTTTCCATCTTCTTCTGCCCATATTTTCCCTTGTGTCATCATCAAAACACCATCAGGAATGTCCCATAGTGAGCTATAGCAGAGGGTACCATCATGAGTGTATGATGACAAGTGTACCGTGTACCGGCAGCGTTGGCGTACCGTGAGTGTGACGGGTCGGGGTCCTGGTTGTGGGGCAACTGGACCAACTACTCCCAGTGTCTCAGCGTCATCGAGCAACAGCAGGTCAGTGTAGGTCACTACAAGGGTTTGTTTACATGTCACGCCATACGCCACACAAGGGTTTGTTGACATGTCACGCCATACGTCACACAAGGGTTTGTTTACATGTCACGCCATACGTCACACAAGGGTTTGTTGACATGTCACGCCATACGTCACACAAGGGTTTGTTGACATGTCACACCATACGTCACACAAGGGTTTGTTTACATGTCACGCCATACGTCACACAAGGGTTTGTTGACATGTCACACCATACGTCACACAAGGGTTTGTTTACATGTCACGCCATACGTCACACAAGGGTTTGTTTACATGTCACGCCATACGTCACACAAGGGTTTGTTTACATGTCACACAATACGTCATACAAGGGTTTGTTTACATGTTACGCCATACGTCACTACACAGTTACAGGCCCACGTCACCGTCAATTCTCCATAAACAGAAAATGGGAGGTAACAGTTGGATTCATTTTCCAACTCACACTCGGGAATCCCGGGTTGGAATCTTATGCTAGGCAGAAATGATTAGCCACGTTTCCTTTCACCCCAATGCCTCTGTTCGCCTAGCAATAAATAGGGACTCTGGAGTTAGTCAACTGTTGTAAGGTTACATCTTGGGGAAAGATCGGTCGTTCGACAATACGAATTGAAAATCAAAACAGCTGTACAATGGTAACAAATATGTGTTATTCAACCACAAAGAAAATGGGAGAGAGTTGAAGCGCATTAAAAGAGAAAACAGGAAGCTGAAAGTCCTATTAAATCACTTATAGATTGAAATATTGTGGCGGGAAATCCTATTAATTTACTGCAAATGGGGAAACAGAAAGTTCTGTTATTAACGGCCGCGCTAAAACGAGAGGAGGCAAACCAAATTAAACCACAACCCGAGGCCCTCTCATAACACCCTCACAACCCGAGGCCCTCTCATAACACTCTCACTACCCGAGGCCCTCTCATAACACCCTCACAACCCGAGGCCCTCTCATAACACCCCTCACAACCCAAGACACTTGAGTCAACAATAAGTGGCCAGAGGACAAACACCGTGTTCTAAAGTGCATTTTGAGCCCTTACTCAAGCATTCGCGTGACGTTAATCACGTTCCTGAGGGAGCTATTATCCCAATTTATTCTCATGCAGCATTTAAAAGGACTATTATATCTATTAGGTGGTCAATATAGACAAAGTTTATTATTGTGGTCGTAGCCAAGATGTGAAGTAGGGGTGTCCGAGTGATTGCCAGGTGTGTAGCCAGGTAAGGGACAAGTATATATATATACATGTATAGCTAGGTGGAGGCAGGTGTGTTGACTCAAGATGCAATATATTTGTGGGGCGTTGTGAGGACACGATCACCAAATTCCAGGTGTATAGTTGGACCCCCACGTGTATAGCTGTATGAGAATGAGATGTATAGTTCAACAAGGACCCGGTGAGGACCACCAGGTGTTTACCTCGACAAAGACCCAGGTGAGGACAAGGGTTTAACTATCGCCTCAAGCACCAATTACTACCACCTGTGCTTAAATATAAACACACGACCGTAATCAACTAATGGTAGTCGGCGCTATAACATAACCCTCCCCTGTGATCCAATCATTAGATATATCCGGGTCAAACACCCGTGGCCGCTGGGCGCGGGATCACAGCCGATTGGGCAAACACTCATTGATCTGATCTTCGACCAGCCTGCGGGGCTAAAACTTTATGGTGAAAATTTATGCTAATTACAGCTCCTTGAAATCCCTCGCAACTTCCGGCCATTAATTAGATAAAGAAAACTAAAAAGTGGAATTCCGGATAAAAATAGGGAATCACTTGATGGCCGGGAATTGCCCTAGACCCCTAGCCACTAACAGGGAGCCATTGTTCACTGACGCATTTGAGAAAGCTCGAGTTTAATTGTAGATGGTTTGGGTAGATTTACAGATAACTCGGGTTAAGAGTTGTTGCATACGCCTCTGAATTTAGTCATTCCAGTAGCAGGCACGCGGGCACAGACGCAAGTTATTTATAGCCATTTATGTCACGGATGTCAGAACCATTCTGGAGTATGCAGCTCCAGCATGGAGTTTTTATCGTCATACACACAACGAAACTGAGAGGCCTTACCTGAGAGACAGACATTACTAGCAAAAAAAAAGTACCGACCTTCTTGGTACTAGAAGAGAGAGAAAAACTGGGGAGATCTGATCACGGCATATAAAATATTCAGATGAATCGACATTTGATATAGGGATTAGCTATATGACATCCAAGGGTTGCATGAGCCAACACATAGGGGAAACTATTTAAACATGGCACAGATATGGTCAAAGTAGTGTCTTTAGAGACCAGTTAGTACAGACCACAGCAGTCAACGGAGAGGTACCAAAACAATTGTCTTCACATGCTTCTGAATTATCCTTTATTATTATTCATAAAGGACACGTTTGACGTCAGTTCAACACACCAAGGTTCATCAAATGTTACCCAGTATCACTCCTGTGTAATGTTTTATATTATTATTATTATTATTATTATTATTATTATTATTATTATTATTATTATTATTAAATAAATAGTATCATATTGAGTGTCATGATTTTATATTACAATAAGTGGCCGTCTCTTTCCCTGTTTCTCTCTCTTTCAGCGGGTTCTATTACTATGATAATTATTCTCTCTTTCATGTCCTTATTCTCTCTCTCTCTCTCTCTCTCTCTCTCTCTCTCTCTCTCTCTCTCTCTCTCTCTCTCTCTCTCTCTCTCTCTCTCTCTCTCTCTCTCTCCCTCTCTCTTCATTTAATCTCTTACATTTTACCTCTCTCCCTCCCTGGCTGACCAACCCCCCCTCCCCACGTGACCAACCCCCCCTCCCCACGTACCCCCCCCCTCCCTCCGTGACCACAGCCCAGATCGTCCAGGCTGGTGGAGGCTGTGAGGTACATCACCTTCATTGGCGCCATCTTCTCCCTCTTCACCCTCTTCCTCACTGCCTTCATCTTCACCTACTTCAGGTGAGTCACTCAGTCACTCAGTCGGGTGGCCGTTGTGTACCGTTTCGTGTAAATTGCCAGTTATTTATTTATCTTGTAAAATGTAGATGATAAGACGTACCTAGGTGTACGTTGGTCTTTGATAGGGTCATATTTATGCATTGCCAGGCGCCTATTGTCTTGCCTATATATGGGAATCATTGGGGCTGATAGTTCCAAAGTGGGCATGTAAAGACATAGGCATCATTCGTCCCTATCAAAGCCCTAAATCTCATTGGAATATCATTCTTAGCATAGTAGATTATGTCCTGATTTATATCTACACCAAGTGGCAAGGTCCAGAATCAATATATTTATCAACTGATCAGTCAATAATAATGTGACAAAGGCTGCATGAACGCCTGAGTCATTAATCACCAAGAAGTCTTTTGACCCAACCAGGATTCGAACCCCCCGTACCGTATGATCCTGGGCGGCGGGGGTTCGAATCCTGGTCGGGTCTAAAGGAGTTCTTATGTATATGTGTGTGACGATATGGTGACGCCCCACAGGACGCTGGAGTGCGACCGGCTGCGGGTCCACAGGAACCTGGTGGGGTCTCTCATCGTGAACTTCCTGGTGATGCTGGTGCTGATTGAACCCTTCATCTTCCACCGCCTCACCAATACCTACCGTGACGTGGTGAGTCGGACCTCTGAGGGCCTGCTGGTGCCTGCAGGCGCGGGTTCTAGCTCTCGGACCATACACACTATCATATCCAGGTGCAGGCGATGAGTCACAATAACGTGGCTAAAGTATGTTGACCAGACCACACACTAGAAGGTGAAGGGATGACGACGTTTCGGTCCGTCCTGGACCATTCTAAAGTCGATTCTCAATCGACTTGAGAATGGTCCAGGACGGACCGAAACGTCGACGTCCCTTCACCTTCTAGTGTGTGGTCTGGTTAACACTATCATATCTACTGGTGTTGGTAACTACATATGCCAACTATTCTTACATTAAGCAAATGTTTTCACACAGTTCATTTCACGCACTTAGGCTCTAGGAGACTCGAACTCTCGACCCCAGGAGCGTGAGGCAAAAACTCTACCTCTAGGCCACGCAAACGGCTACAATAGTAAGATTTCAGAGGCAGCAAACCGCTATGCAACTGAAATCTTATACTTCCCCCAGCCACTGCTAAGGTTCAAGGCATTTAGTGAGCCCCGCCCGTGTCAATTGTCAACTACACTATCGTGGAAAATCAACTTTTCACGATAGTGTGGAAAATAATTCATAAAATATACTGTTATACTTTCACACAGTTTTGTCTCTGATTTTTGTCTTAAACTTGCAACTATTTCCTCGTATTCTGTTGATATTTATTGTGAACTTTTCTATTTTCAAGCCGTCAATTCTCCAAATTTATGTTTTTATCTTATAGATATTGTGTACTTACCTAATAACCTAATTGCCTAATTGTGCTTGCGGGGGTTGAGCTCTGGCTGTGTGTGTGTGTGTGTGTGTGTGTGTGTGTGTGTGTGTGTGTGTGTGTGTGTGTGTGTGTAATTACCTAAGTGTAATTACCTAGGTGTAGTTACAGGATGAGAGCTACGCTCGTGGTGTCCCGTCTTCCCAGCACTCTTTGTCATATAACGCTTTGAAACTACTGACTGTGTGTGTGTGTGTGTGTGCGTGTGCAACACAGGTGTAACAAGAGTAGTGTTGGTGTTGCAGGACTGGTTGTGCAAAACCCTTTTGGCACTCAGGATGTACGCCCAGATGGCCTCCATCAACTGGATGTTCGTGGAGGGTCTCTTCTTGCACTCCAGACTCACCTCCAATGTCTTCGACTCCGGCGCTCCCTTCACCATCTACTACACTATAGGCTGGGGTCAGTCCTTCACTATCTACTACACCATAGGCTGGGGTCAGTCCTTCACTATCTACTACACCATAGGCTGGGGTCAGTCCTTCACTATCTACTACACTATAGGCTGGGGTCAGTCCATCACCATCTACTACACTATAGGCTGGGGTCAGTCCTTCACCATCTACTACACTACAGGCTGGGGTCAGTCCTTCACCATCTACTACACTACAGGCTGGGGTCAGTCCTTCACCATCTACTACACTACAGGCTGGGGTCAGTCCTTCACCATCTACTACACTACAGGCTGGGGTCAGTCCTTCACCATCTACTACACTATAGGCTGGGGTCAGTCCTTCACCATCTACTACACTATAGGCTGGGGTCAGTCCTTCACCATCTACTACACTACAGGCTGGGGTCAGTCCTTCACCATCTACTACACCATAGGCTGGGGTCAGTCCTTCACCATCTACTACACTACAGGCTGGGGTCAGTCCATATCTAAGGCTGTAGGATGGGCCACATGCCAATATTTAAATGAAATATACGGTGTATATCAATAGACAGAGATAGATAGATAGATAAATTAATGTCTATTAATATTATTCCTGTACCCTTCTTGGTGTTGGTGATAACAGAGATTTTGTTCAGCTTGTTCATACTGTTGTGTACCATTTCAGGCGCGCCCCTTGTGTTCATCCTGGCATGGTCGATCACCATGTCCCTCCACTACCATGTTCACTGTTGGCAAGGTTATGGTGGACTCTTATATGCTTGGATCCTCGTGGCTCCCATGGTCACTGCCCTCATGGTAGGTGGCTCCCATGGTCACTGGCCTCATGGTAGGGGGTTTTCATGGTCACTGGCATCATGGTAGGTGGCTCCCATGGTCACTGCCTCATGGTAGGTGGCTCCCATGGTCACTGCCTCATGGTAGGTGGCTCCCATGGTCACTGCCTCATGGTAGGTGGCTCCCATGGTCACTGCCTCATGGTAGGTGGCTCCCATGGTCACTGCCTCATGGTAGGTGGCTCCCATGGTCACTGGCCTCATGGTAGGTGGTTCCCATGGTGTGTAGGCATGGAAATGCATCACAACAGCTGCAATGTTTCCTGTTATTGCAATATACTATCGTCCTGCCAAACTAAATGCCTCATTTCCATCACAGACAAATTGAGGGTCACCCACATACGCTGCTGCCCAGGAAATCGAGCCATAATATATTACTCAGGAGTCCATTAATTCTGGTTCGATCTGGCTTATGTGTAGGACCTTTCCTTACACACACACACACACACACACACACACACACACACACACACATACACACACACACACACACACACACACTACTCAGTCATGTTTGTTTTCCATTAGCTTCGAATAATATTAACCCGTCATAAATATTTCTAATACTCTCGCCCCCTCTCACCCCATTCTTAAAACCCGTTCATTTTCCTAATAAATCGAATTCTGTGCGGAATCAACCAATGCGTTTAAAACATTGTATTTTTCAATTTAAAGCACCATAATATTGGCTTTTTTTTTCTCTCTCTCTCTCTCTCTCTCTCTCTCTCTCTCTCTCTCTCTCTCTCTCTCTCTCTCTCTCTCTCCTCTCTCTCTCCTCTTTTCACTTGTCGGTCATTAAGGAGAGTTATGGACCAAATAAATTCCAGCAGCCGCTTCCTCTGTCAGTCACAATCTGGACAAGTTGCCCCCAAAAGAGCCAGTTGATAATATATTTCCCGTCCCAGACGTGTTTTGTACATCATGCTTCCTCCAGTGTGATGGTGACCACCATGGTGACCATAAATTGATATAGATGGGGAGATAGGTGAGATGATGATGATGATGATGACACTAGCAACATCTATTATTATCATTATTATTAGAATTATCATTATTATTATTATCCTATTTATAATGACGTGTTAGCATTCTACAGATAAACTTGGTGTTCCTGGCGAACATCATCAGGATCCTGGTGACCAAGTTAAGAGCCAGTGACGCAGTTGAAACCACCCAAGTCAGGTAAGACCCCCCCCCCTTATCCCAGCTAAGTCCCCACTCATCCCAGCTAAGTCCCCACTCATCCCAGCTAAGCCCCAACTCATCCCAAATAAGTTCCCACTCATCCCAGCTAAGTCCCCACTCGTCCCAGCTAAGCCCCCACTCATCCCAGCTAAGTCCCCACTCATCCCAGCTAAGTCCCCACTCATCCCAGCTAAGTCCCCACTCATCCCCCCCCCCAACCAAACCACCAAGGTTCAATACATCCTCGTCATCTTATCTGATTCTCTGCCCAGCGTAGCCGAGATGCTTTTGTTTTTCCTTGTGTAATACTGGTTGTTTTTGTCGGGCCTTTCAGTTATCTATAATGTATTTCTATTTTCCTTGTTCTGTGCGCTTCGCGCTCTCCTGTACTTGTGTATCCTTGGTGTATGTATATTTTATTTGTATCATAAACTATTTATGTACTGGTCTGTGTATGCTTCCATGCTATTATTGTACATGTTTGTTGTTTTATAATAATAATAAAGAGGGTGACCGTAATCACCCAAATAATTTATCACTTGAAAACGGTAGTGTAATCGTACGAGTGACAGTTCTAGCTGAACAATCTCAGTGTTCAAAATGTAAAGTTTTGCTTTAAAATTGAAATCTCAGCTTTAAAATGTAAAGTTATATACGATACCTTACAGCTATCGAATGTAAAGTTGTGGAACAGATCACCAGGCTACGTAATTGACATGGCATCATTTAATTGTCTCAAATGTAGGCAATATATATATATATATATATATATATATATATATATATATATATATATATATATATATATATATATATATATATATATATATTATATAAATGTTTGGGTGGATATACATAGGAGTTGCCTAGAATAAATCCTTATACAATTGACTTAATCCGTTTGTCATGTTGTTAATTTCATATATTAATTAATCATTAAATATTATACAGTTATTAACTAATCATCAATGCAATTAATAATACAATTCATATTAATCAGTAATACAATTATAAATACAATCCTTATTAATCAGTAATTCAATTATTAATTAATTACAATTGTTATGGTGTGGAGCAGGAAAGCCATCCGGGCGGCAGCGGTGTTATTCCCGCTCCTGGGCATCACCAACCTCATCTTTGCTGTCAACCCTGGCGACAAGGGCGACCTGGAGGACGCTTACATGCTCACTAATGCCCTCCTCCAGTCCTCTCAGGTGAGTCCCGCCCTCCTCCAGTCCTCTCAGGTGAGTCCCGCCCTTCTCCAGTCCTCTCAGGTGAGTCCTGCCCTCCTCCAGTCCTCTCAGGTGAGTCCCGCCCTCCTCTAGTCCTCTCAGGTGAGTCCCACCCTCCTCTAGTCCTCTCAGGTGAGTCCTGCCCTCCTCTAGTCCTCTCAGGTGAGTCCCGCCCTCCTCTAGTCCTCCCAGGTGAGTCCCGCCCTCCTCCAGTCCTCTCAGGTGAGTCCTGCCCTCCTCCAGTCCTCTCAGGTGAGTCCCGCCCTCCTCCAGTCCTCTCAGGTGAGTCCCGCCCTTCTCCAGTCCTCTCAGGTGAGTCCTGCCCTCCTCCAGTCCTCTCAGGTGAGTCCCGCCCTCCTCTAGTCCTCTCAGGTGAGTCCCACCCTCCTCTAGTCCTCTCAGGTGAGTCCTGCCCTCCTCTAGTCCTCTCAGGTGAGTCCCGCCCTCCTCTAGTCCTCCCAGGTGAGTCCCGCCCTCCTCCAGTCCTCTCAGGTGAGTCCTGCCCTCCTCCAGTCCTCTCAGGTGAGTCCCGCCCTCCTCCAGTCCTCTCAGGTGAGTCCCGCCCTTCTCCAGTCCTCTCAGGTGAGTCCTGCCCTCCTCCAGTCCTCTCAGGTGAGTCCCGCCCTCCTCTAGTCCTCTCAGGTGAGTCCCACCCTCCTCTAGTCCTCTCAGGTGAGTCCTGCCCTCCTCTAGTCCTCTCAGGTGAGTCCCGCCCTCCTCTAGTCCTCCCAGGTGAGTCCCGCCCTCCTCCAGTCCTCTCAGGTGAGTCCTGCCCTCCTCCAGTCCTCTCAGGTGAGTCCCGCCCTTCTCCAGTCCTCTCAGGTGAGTCCCGCCCTTCTCCAGTCCTCTCAGGTGAGTCCCGCCCTTCTCCAGTCCTCTCAGGTGAGTCCTGCCCTCCTCCAGTCCTCTCAGGTGAGTCCTGCCCTCCTCCAGTCCTCTCAGGTGAGTCCCGCCCTCCTCTAGTCTTCTCAGGTGAGTCCCACCCTCCTCTCAGGTGAGTCCCGCCCTCCTCCAGTCCTCTCAGGTGAGTCCCGCCCTTCTCCAGTCCTCTCAGGTGAGTCCTGCCCTCCTCCAGTCCTCTCAGGTGAGTCCCGCCCTCCTCTAGTCTTCTCAGGTGAGTCCCACCCTCCTCTAGTCCTCTCAGGTGAGTCCTGCCCTCCTCTAGTCCTCCCAGGTGAGTCCTGCCCTCCACTAGTCCTCTCAGGTGAGTCCCACCCTCCTCCAGTCCTCCCAAGTGAGTCCCGCCCTCCTCTAGTCCTCTCAGGTGAGTCCCGCCCTCCTCCAGTCCTCTCAGGTGAGTCCAGCCCTCCTCTAGTCCTCTCAGGTGAGTCCCGCCCTCCTCCAGTCCTCTCAGATGAGTCCCGCCCTCCTCTAGTCCTCTCAGGTGAGTCCCGCCGTCCTCCAGTCCTCCCAGGTGAGTCCCGCCCTCCTCCAGTCCTCCCAGGTGAGTCCCGCCCTCCTCCAGTCCCCTGAAGTGAGTCCCACTATTATCCACCACCTCATGAGGTATGGTTCTGTGCTCATAAATGTTTATTATTGCAATTCTTGCGACGCTGATCTGTAATATGTAGGGTTGTATATATTATTAATAATATTTATATTATTATTATCAGTAGCAGTATTATTATTATTGCAGTAATAATCAATAATTACTAATAATTACAATTATGATTATTGCAGTAATATTAATAGCAGAAATAGTTTTAGTAGAAGTAGTAGCAATGGTAATAGCAGTACTACTAGTAGTAGTAGCAGCAGGAGCAGTAGTAGTGGCGGAAGTGTTGACTATCACAGTGCTCATCTTCCTCGGCCTCTCCAGGGCGTGTTCGTGTCGGTGCTGTACTGCTTCATCAACAGCGAGGTGCAGGACCTGCTACGGAAGCGTTGGCGCCAGTACCGCACCAGACGCCTGGGCTACCCGGCTCTCCACCACCACCGCCGCAAGAATACCAGAACCACCAGCGTCCTCGACACCTCCATCTACGTCAGAGCCAGCCCGCAGCCTAGCCCACGCCAGCCTGGCTCCCAGTCCCTCGGCAGAAACCACACCCTCAGAAACATCCAGCGACACCCTGGCTCCTACACCCTCAACACCCAAGGCAATAACGGCAGCCACGACAACCAGGCTCTAGATACACACTCCTTCAGCATCCCCGCCCTCGACAACCACGCTCACGATAATCGCGCCTTCCATACTTCGGCGGTGTAGTTGGGGTCTTCCGTCCTCACCCTCGAGATATCTCTGTTGTATTAGTACCGTCAACACCGTCCCTCTTCATCAGGATCGAGAGACATTTAGTGTGTAGCTAACGCTCTCAACCGCTATAGTAATTATAGAACGTGTGTAGCATAGCAACTATATAACTATGGCTAGGAGACGTGTGCCGGTTAATTATGATGTTGATAATTCTACAACTTAACCAAACCCAACTAGGCAGATAGGTAGGTGGTGAAATCCGAACTCCGTTTCGGGATGGAGTTCATATGCGAACTCCGTGGGGGATAGAGTTCAAATGCGAACTCCGTTTTGGGATGGAGTTCAAACCCAAACTCCGTTGGGGGACGGAGTTCCAATATGTACCCATAGAGGTTGTCTTCTTCCCCTGGGTAATGCCGACCTGGTCTTCACACCGCAGACAGCAGACATCTGTGGTGTGGAGTGGTCTCCTCCTCTTATGTTCAACTAGAGCTTCACAGACCACGGACAGGAGACATGTGTGGTGTCTGTTAAAGCTCTTGTTAATTTTCCAATTATGATTTATACAATAGACTTTTGGCAGTAACTGTTCTATTGTGGAAACTTTAAATAAAGTTCCGTTGAGCAAAGCTAGCGTAGTATCTAGAGAGACTGAAAAAATATGCCACAAGCATGACAAAAAATGTTGTCAAATAGATGTTAAAATCTTGGTTTTCTTACATTTGTAAAGTTGAGACTGATGACAGTCTCATCATCCATAATGATGGAATACAACGGAATACACATTACTATGAAGTATTAATTTCTTGGCTAATAGAAAACGATTGCTTCAGATTCGTATGTTAACTTGCATTTGATTGATGTTTCGTACATAATAGTAAAGCATATTGAACTATAATCATTAAGGGACACCAGTAAAATAAGGTGGCTGACACATTTATTTATTTATTTGTTTGTTTATTTATTTATCTTGTTAAGTCGATGATCAGGAGGGGAAACATTGTGGACACAGCTTGTTTTCAACTACTAACACACTTAATTGCCAGAGTCGAAAGCCTGTGATGCTAGGCAAAGACGTTAGCATGCAATGCTAGTTTCAGACACTAGCCCGAGACGCTGTTCTCAGACGCTAGCCTGGAATAATAGTCTGGAACACTAGCAAGAGAAGCTAATAGGATAATCTAGCCTCAAAGAATAGCCTCGGACGCTAGCCAAACACTTGCAAAGTTCTGAAACAATCACATTTCTGTTGACATGAGATGCTCTTAATTTCTCAACAATTCTATAATGTTTATTCATTTATAATTTTCATATTTATAATTAAATATGGTAAACAAAATGTACAATATTTAGTTCTCCCCATAAGTATTTACTTGTGTAATGTTCATTTATTTGCATCGAACTTCTATAATGATTTAAAATGTTTTTAATATTAAACGAGTAACAATGTACACTAATTTAAGAGACATATAAGCTATGAGTGGATTGTTTTTCCAAGACTATAAGCATCAGGAGACATCGGAACACATATAGATGGATTAATTCGAATTTTGACCGTAAACACTAACTTTAGGATAAATACAATATCCTTATTTTCAAATTAAATCCAAATTGTAACAGTATTAACATGTAATGCCGTTATTTATTTAATACTGACGAGAAAACAATACATAAATAGGGCGCCATACAGTCAAATAAAGCTCAAAGTGACAACCTGAGATGAACTGTGAGGTTCATCTTGTTTTGTGAGCCCTAGATACGGCTTGTAATACAGTCACTGATCTTAATACCTGTCCATTGCTGGGATAGGGAAGAGAAATTCATCTCGAATCACCTGATTGACCGATAAGTTGTCTCATATGTAAACACATTAAATACATCTTCCTAATGAGGTGCCGAGAAACCAGATAATCTCTCTATTATACTCTCCACAAATTATGCTTTTCTGTTCGTCTCGGCGGTCCTGAGATTAAAACAACAAACAATTACGTCTGCTGTTGACCAGACCACACACTAGAAGGTGAAGGGACGACGACGTTTCGATCAGTTCTGGACTATTCTCACGTTATTGTGACTCATTGCCTGCAATTACGTCTGCTATTCAGATCCTTCAAGCCCCATCATTTCCCGGAAAAAAGTAGCATTTGACGTACATTTGCTACCAATAAATATTATGCTTTCTTTGTCCCTCTCTAAAACGGAAGGAGCTCCGAGTCCAACCCGTCCTCAGTCCAATTCCATTCTATCCAGCGGTCGACCACAAAGACGTATTCATCAATTTTAACTTGCCGTTCATTCATAGAGTTCACTTTGGCTCTTTGGCTGAAAACACAAATTTCCTCATATAAAAATTAATATTATTATATATTACCACACTGTTCATATTTAGACACTAGTTAAGTTAGGTGTTTAGGTTCTGTTGGCGCTTATTTGTATTTGTAATACGTGAGTGAAACATTTACAGCGTTGTAGTTCGAACAAAAGTCGTCACCGAAGCACATGTTCCGGAAGTGCTCGGACGTCATCAGTTGTGAGTCGTGTGTAAATCGTTTTTCATTCATAAACAGCGGGATTGGCTAGCGCATGGAATGGACTTTGGGTCTTTGTTTGGAGGACGGGCTGCTAAGTCACAACCGAAGCTAGGGAACGAGATACTTGCGGTGAACCAGGAGCTTCAACCACCAAGACTTTCTGGAGCTTGAAGGCTCGAACCACACCATCAACCTACCTAAATCCTCTTCGATAATGCCTTCTCTCCTGACGTACTGCTTCAGT
Organism: Procambarus clarkii; assembly: GCF_040958095.1. Classification (NCBI taxonomy): domain Eukaryota; kingdom Metazoa; phylum Arthropoda; class Malacostraca; order Decapoda; family Cambaridae; genus Procambarus; species Procambarus clarkii. The sequence continues at coordinate 4,993,805 of NC_091232.1, forward strand.
TTGTTGGAGCGTCCAACGACGGCATACTTGGCCAAGACGCCGGTGATATAAACATCGTCGACCCACAGGAAGGGGGCAATGCTGGTAGCTTCAAGAAGGTGTGAACCAAGAGGCGTGGACATGACCCATGCTCCTCCAGCGCAGTATGGCGGGTAGAAGGGCTCTGGGAACTCCACTGACGGCACACACCAGCGCCCCGAACGCCTGACCATTGATTTCTCCCAGATGTAGCATATAATTTTGTTGGTGTAAGAGGTAGTGTTGGTTGTGAGGAACTTGGTGAGGAAGAACGTGTCAATGAGGACGTCGTCATCGGCATGCAGGGTCCAGGGAACATGGAGGCAGTGTCGCGACACCCACTGAAGCGACATCAGGGCCTTGTGGCTCAGCAGGTGATACGTATCAGTGTAGTTACCCTGAGAATTAAAGAAAACATTATGGAACACACATCGTGCTGCAAATATAAACGTCACATTAGTATTAATTCTCGCCCACACTTATAGACTTTAAATAGTGTTACATATCATTCGTGACCAGAGGGAGAGAGCAGTTTCAGGCAGGCTAACAAGTGTGTCAGTAGACCGCAGAGAATACGGTGTGCGAGATGTGAACCACTCGCCCAGTGTCTCTAACACTGACTAGTGTGTTCTGGAGGCATAGATACGCTCGGTGCAGGGCACACGGCGATTCAGAGGCATTGACCAAATAGTTTGCATAGTTACTAGGTGTTACCTGGCAACCACTTCACGTGGTCCCCACAACACCAGACATGGTCCCCACCAGACCACATTAGCTTTCCCTGAACGTTCAGTTGAGGGGTAGAAATAGCCTACTCTATCCCTTTGAGATGTAATTTTTTCTTGTCTCGATAAACATACTTGAACGTTCAGTCCCAGATTAATCTTGTGTAGTGTTACTATTATTAAAAGGCAAACGATGAACTCAGAGACGTATATTGAGTTCATACATAATTGGATGTGGAAATGTTAATTCGGTCTTTCCACTTGGTGTCAATCACCTGGGCTTACAGATTAAACCCTTCCCCTGCTCCTCCTTCCACAGTAAAACGGTGTAATTAATATTTTTTTGTGACGTTTAATTGGTATAGAGCAGCTTCGGCTACTAATTTGTCCTGTCATTTGTATATGTCGGAACGATCTTTTTTTTCCATTATTTTTGTTCTTCACTTCAGAGTTTATAGGGTAGGTTATCTTGATGATTTCGGGGCTTAGTGTTCCCGCGGCCCGGTCCTCGACCAGGCCTCCACCCCCAGGAAGCAGCCCGTGACAGCTGACTAACTCCCAGGTACCTATTTACTGCTAGGTACCACGAGCATCAGGGTAAAAGAAATTTTTTTCCCATTTGTCTCAGCCTCCACCGGGGATCGAACCCGGAACCTGAGGACTACGAATCCGAAACGCTATCCACTCAGCTGTCAGGCGCCCTTGCTCGCACCTCTGTCACTAATGTTAACAACTTCGCACGGGATGGCAAATTGCCCTGACTCCTATCAAAGACTTACAAGGTTGTTTATTAATATTGTACACATTAAGTTTGCACTGCCTTCACGTGTCTTACTCGCCTGCTTCACAACCGGCTGTTGGAACATTATCACACTCTTGTAATTAGATAATTACGGTGCTGTAATTAGATAATTTCGGTACTGTAATTAAATCACTACCCTTGTAACTTTATCGTAAATCAGGAGCAAATGAAACCTGTTGACCAGACCACACACTAGAAGTTTGAAGGGACGTCGACGTTTCGGTCCGTCCTGGACCATTCTCACAATCGACTTGAGAATGGTCCAGGACGGACCGAAACGTCGTCGTCCCTTCAAACGTCTAGTGTGTGGTCTGGTCAACATACTTCAGCCACGTTATTGTGACTCATCGCCTGGAAATGAAACCTGTTTTTAACAAGTTCACCTCAAATGTAAACAGTTAGCTTATATAACATGTGCTTGAGTTCCTGAGATAAGATAACACGTGGTTTAGTTCCGGAACTCATTATGTGACTAATATACCCTATCCGCTCCTCCCACATGGTGGGTATTTGGAATACATAATAAACTAATTAGAATGACTCGCCCAACCCTACCTCATGTGTTCGATTCCCGATTGTCCAAGTAGTTGGGCACCATTCTCGTATCCCAGCTCCTTGTCCCAGTAGTGACCTAACCTATCCTTGTCCTAGTTGCCAGTAAGGCCAGAGATGAATTGCAGGAGGGGAAACAACGTGAAACTTACTCCGAGACACATTAGTACTTAAATCAAGAGAAAACACTAATATCACAAAATTGAAAAATAAACTGAAATGCAAGTTGACCAGACCACACACTAGAAGGTGAAGGGACGACGACGTTTCGGTCCGTCCTGGACCATTCTCAAGTAGATTGTGAGAATGGTCTTGAAATGCAAGACAAAACAACTGTGTTCTATGACAGGTGTCACTGCACCTGTATACATAACAGGTGTCACTGCACCTGTATACATAACAGGTGTCACTGCACCTGTATACATAACAGGTGTCACTGCACCTGTATACATAACAGGTGTCACTGCACCTGTATGCATAACAGGTGTCACTGCACCTGTATACATAACAGGTGTCACTGCACCTGTATACATAACAGGTGTCACTGCACCTGTATACATAACAGGTGTCACTGCACCTGTATACATAACAGGTGTCACTGCATCTGTATACATAACAGGTGGCACTGCACCTGTATACATAACAGGTGGCACTGCACCTGCACAATATCGTGGAAGCGTCTACTCTCATCTGTGATGACCCTCTGCTCGTGGACAGTCTTGGCGCGCCCCACCATGAAGACCACGCCCATCCTGACGCTGGCGTCGTGGGCTCCCGCCGACGCCCACGTCTCCCTCGTCTCCATCCTCTTCTCGACGGAGGAGATGGACGAATGGACATAGGCCACGATGGACAGGTTGGGACGTCGGCGGCAAAAGTCGGCCTCTTCGATGAGAAAGTGACCCGGGGAGACGTACCGCAGGGCTTCCTCGGCGCCTGTTGACGGTGCCTGCAACGATTAGATGCTTTAGATTTATATGTCTGTCTATTCAGCCCGTCCCCAACGTCACTAAGTTGTTGTACTAAATTGTTCGAACTTAACCTTCACAACGGCCCATGAACAGAAATCGGAATATCACGGCTGTTTGGTGAGCCGCTGCCATTTTCAGTGCATTAGTTTATGGCCTGTGGGAAATCATGCGTCAAAATGTTCAGGAGAACGGGTTGTCTATTAGCCGGCCCCTTGGACTGGACGGTACAACTATAATGCCTCTGTTCACCATTTGAATTTGAAAAATGGGAAACCATTAGCTTGAAAAGATGTGCAAAACTTCACCTTATGAATTTTAAACAATTCAGATTAATCCCTTTTATATAACTTTTGGTGTAACCGCCCTTTAAGCCAATTATTGTTGAGTCTTCATAACGTGTGTTTCAATCTTTCTGTGGAAGCCTGTCTCCATTCTCTTTATCGGGAACAGTGTTGAAATCCTTGGTAAAGCCAAGATAAATGTGGCTTGGGTCATCACCACATTAAAAATCCTTACAAGTTCAAAATCTTCACAAGCTACTGCACCAATTCAATTTCTTTCTTTATTATGCACCCGATACTCATCCCGTGGGCGGTGGTGTAAAGGATTACAGAGGCACATAATCGGTTCAGGAACTGAACCCTCTAGTTCGTTTAGCTAAGGAAATAATAATCTTTTGACGCTAGTTGCAAAGTTAATAATGTCATATATACATGTACACATACTCATGCATACATGTACATATACATACGTATACATATATATACATACACATGCATATTTAATCACCTACACAAATACACATATCAATAATCTTTTGTGTCACAAGTGATTCAACAAGAGGCTCACAACAGTCACTATACAAGGCACTTTACATCTATGGTGAGTCGCACAGTTACTAGTCTTGCTGCACACCCACCCAACTGGGCGGCAGTTTTACAGTCATGTGCTCCACACCCATCCAACTGGGCGGCAGCTTTACAGTCATATGCATGCATTACCTACAGTAAGCCAGTTTTACTGCATCAGACATTAATAATACACTCTCAATACCAACAACAAAAGGAAAAGGAAATTTATAACAAGTTCATTTTGTAATTTTATATATTCAACTTAACTTACCCTTATATAGCCCAGCCTATTCAATCCTAATATGTATTAATCATACTTATCAAACATAAACTAACCTAATTTATCTTATTCTAGCCTAGCTTAATTTACTATAACATAACCTATTCTAGGACATTAACCTAACTTACCCTAACTGAACCTAACTCATCCTAACATACCCCAAGTTATCCTAACATAAAACAACCTAACTTACCTTAGCATAACTTAACTCGCCCTAACATATGTGACTTAAATCACATTAATAATGTCATAATTTATTCCCCAACCAACTGACTCAGTTACAATGTAGTGAAAAATACTTTTGAAGACATGAATGGCCGCTAGTCGACTCTTGGTGTGGACCATCTATCGAATTCTGTTTTTCATATTGATTGCAAGTTAAAAATTATAGTAATGCTTCAAGTAATTAATGAGTACATGTTGGTGAGTACATGTAGGCGAGTACATCCTATTCAGAACGGAAGTACAGGACACACATACACACACACACACACACACACACACACACACACACACACACACACACACACACACACACACACACACACACACACACACACATAGTAACAGGAATTGATAAAATCGACAGGGAAGACTTCCTGAGACCTGGAACTTCAAGAACAAGAGGTCATAGATTTAAACTAGCTAAACACAGATGCCGAAGAAATATAAGAAAATTCACCTTCGCAAATAGAGTGGTAGACGGTTGGAACAAGTTAAGTGAGACGGTGGTGGAGGCCAAGACCGTCAGTAGTTTCAAAGCATTATATGACAAAGAGTGCTGGGAAGACGGGACACCACGAGCGTAGCTCTCATCCTGTAACTACACTTAGGTAATTACACACAGAGTAGCGGAAAAATGAAATACACTTAAGGAACAGGTTGTAGAAGCAAATACTATTCATAATTTTAAAACTAGGTATGATAGGGAAATAGGACCGGAGTCATTGCTGTAATCAACCGATGCTCGAAAGGCGGGATCCACGAGTCAATGCTCGATCCTGCAGACACAAATAGTTGAGTACAAATAGGTGAACACACACACACACACACACACACACACACACACACACACACACACACACACACACACACACACACACACACACACACACACACACACTCACACACACACACACTCACACACACTCACACACACACACACACACACACCATACCTCATCGCAGTTCGGCAGGAGGAAGTAGAGTGATTCTGGTTGAAAGTAGAGAAGGCACATATAAGCCAGCGCGGTGACCACAAGGAACCATGCGAATATCACTCCCTTCTTGAAGGTAACAAGGTCTGTGGGGATAAATTACAATCAATGACGATATAATCTTAAGTATGAGTGAGTGCACAATGAAACCACAACAGCGTGATGTATCTGAGAAAATCACTGAAGTATGGGGGTGGGCTCGAACCGGCGTCCTGGGTCACCCCGGATGTCGTTGTTGCTGTTTTAGATTTAGCTACTCAGAACGAAATGTCCATGTAGCACGGGCTATGGTGAGCCCGTAATTGAGTTCGGTTATTCGCGATAACTTTGTTACTGTGATATTTGGGCCAAAGTTTTAATAACGTTATCGTGGTGGCGGATATAGATGCTCAGTGTTCACTAGTGTGTCCCATTGTTCAACTGCTTTTCTAACCATTGTTGTCCCTGTGGATTTTCATCTAATGCAACTGCTCTTATGTGTTGAATGTTGAATTTGATGCGCAGAGCTTCAGTTGCTTCACTTAACAGTAAGTAGTGTTATAGTGGCTATCTTGAGGTTATCTTGAGATGATTTCGGGGCTTTAGTGTCCCCGCGGCCCGGTCCTCGACCAGGCCTCCACCCCCAGGAAGCAGCCCGTGACAGCTGACTAACTCTCAGGTACCTATTTACTGCTAGGTAACAAGGGCATAGGGTGAAAGAAACTCTGCCCATTGTTTCTCGCCGGCGCCCGGGATCGAACCCGGGACCACACAAGTAAAGTGTGCTGTCCGCTCGGCCGACCGGTTCCCGGTGGCGCTTCTGCTTCTGTTCCACAGATATGACACTTTAACTATTGGGTTTATTACCTCCCAGCAGCACTTGTAACCAAGTCTGAGTCTGTGTATGGCTACTGCAATGTCTCTGGATATATTTTTGTCAGACTTAAAAGAGTAGTGCCCAGTGGCTTGTTCGTATCACATTACAGCGGATTTCCTTTTCGCTACTTTGGCTCTGTGGCGACTTTTGACAGTTGGGAGTATTTTCCTCTTGATTTGCTCCTTAATCTGTGAAAAACTTGGAGGTATTTGAACCTGTACAACAGGGAGAGCAGTGGCAGTTTTTGCTAGTGAGTCTGCCTTTTCATTACCATCTATGCCAATGTGACTTGGTATTCAATTTAAGATGATTGGCAGCCCTAGATTATGTGCTTCTTTTCCTCTATGTAGGATTTCTGTGATGAGTTGTACATTATCTCTGTGCTGGCTGGATAACAATGACTGGAGTGAAGATTTAGAGTCGGTATGAATAATGACGTCATGTAAATTATTCTCAATTGTATAGTTTATGGCCTGCTTCAGGGCATATAATTATGTTTGCAATGTTGAGCACCCACTATTCATGCTCCAGTAAGCTTCATGGTTGTTAGTGTAAACTGCTGCCCCAGCAGAACCTCTTTCTTGATCGACTGATCCGTCTGTGAAGATGTGAGTCGTTGTAGATCTTGAGATAGTTTCCATTTGTTGTTCTATGACTGCTTTGAGCCTCTGCGAGTCACATACTGATTTTGTACCAGGTAATCCTTCAATGATTATCTTTAGACTCGATTCTTTCCATGGAGGAGACTGCCGAAAGTGTTGATATGGGCTGTCTTCTCCTTTGTTTCTAATGGTCTGTTTTAAGTCCAGTCATCCAGGACCCACACCTTGACTATCAGTCACGATGGGAGTGACCCCGAGCCGCGAGTTCGATCCCACCTCCCTACACCAAAGATTTCGTGTGTGTGTGTGTGTGTGTGTGTGTGTGTGTACTCACCTAATTGTGCTTGCGGGGGTTGAGCTTTGGCTCTTTGGTCCCGTGTGTGTGTGTGTGTGTGTGTGTGTGTGTGTGTGTGTGTGTGTGTGTGTGTACAAATAAGCTTCAATGGTCCCCAAGCCAATATGCAACCGAAATCTCCTCATCCCTGAAGCTCGTAAGCTTAGAAGTTCCTAAGCTACTTAATAAATGTAAACAAAGCCGCCATGATCCAAGAAAAAAATGTACAAGTTTCGTAAACTCGAGATGAAATCGTGGCTCTGCTGTTTGATACCCCGTGATAACAGAAAAAGATATCCTTTTATAAAATATAAATAGATATCCTCCAGGACATCCTCCAGATATCCTTTATATCCTCCAGATATAAAGATATCCTCCAGGACTTTTCTTTGGTACGAAAATCACGCTTCTCTCTAAGGTCACTACAGCTCTATAGCATCCATACTTTCAACGCTCTGGCGGAACCAAAATAAATTATCTTTTTTTTTTTTATGCAAATCCGCCCATTACAATTCCAGAAAATATATACTGTCTTACAACTTTGAATTTTAATTACATTATAAACTTTGAATAACCTCCGTTATTGTAAATACATTTATATTAATTGATTTAACATTTTAATTTATCTGTTCCAATTCCCTATACAAGGTAGACGAATTGGTAGTCAGAAATAAGTCGCCTTAAACACGTTCTTGAATGTTCAATAAACAGCTTATTTAATTAAATTTACAGTTATTGACTTACTCGGTTATTTAAATCTATATTAGATACAAATTCAAAACAAAATCAACGCAGTTGCAACACTTTTACGTCTACCAAAAAAGACGCATTTATGGTAACTCTAAAAATATACGGAGTTGCAGTACTTACGTCTAAACATGCGGAGCGCATGCGTGACGCGCAGACTATGGGTTATAGGCAGCAGAAAGTACCTTGTCTTAAATAACATTCCACCGCCTTGCGTCCAGATGACATTGACAGGTCGGGAAGGTAGGAGGAAGCGTCTTGAGTCTGTAAGTGTGGAAAGACCTCGTTAGCCGGTGTCTGTTGCTCTTCTGGCTACAGTTACAAGGGGGGGGGGCTCTGAGTGCTGGGGGGGGGGGTTAACACACACACACACACACACACACACACACACACACACACACACACACACACACACACACACACACACACACACACACACAGGAATCTGTACACCTGTTGATTGACGGTTGAGAGGCGAGACCAAAGAGCCAGAGCTCAACCCCCGCAAACACAACAAGGTGAGTACACACATACACATAGCCGGTGGCTGAGTGGACAGCACGTTGGACGCGTAATCCTGTGGTCCGGGGTTCGATTCCCGGCGCCGGCGAGAAACAATGGGTAGAGTTTCTTTCACCCTGATGCCCCTGTTACCTAACAGTAAATAGTTACCAGGGAGATACAGCTGTTACGGGCTGCTTCCTGGGGATGTGTGTGTGGGGGGGGGGATTAATTAGTTAGTTGAAATTGAAATAAGTTTATTGAGGTAAATCAAATACACACAAAGGGATGAGGTAGCTGAAGCTATCCTCACCTCATTCAGTACATCGTGTTAATACATACATAGACACACATCACAACCAATAAACATATTACCGAACATTCTGAGTGATAAATTTAGTTAGTAGTTAGTAACAGTTGAGAGGCGGGCCGAACAGTAAATGGTAAACAGAAAATGGAAAACAGGAGATGCCTTTTCGCCCGTAGAGTCAGCCCATGGAACCGCCTACCCGCCGAAGCGGTAAATGCCAAAACGCTGCTGAATTTCAACATTGAGCTAGACAGAAAAGACAAATGGGGGGATGTTAGACAAGCCGGCGAGGTATGCAGCAACATTTGTGCCATAGTTAAGGGGGTTAAGCTATAAGAATAGACTACTGGAAATAAATCCCACAACCCTTAGGAGCCGGTGGCTGAGCGGACAGAACGCTGGACGCGTGATTCTGTGGTCCCGGGTTCGATCCCGGGCGCTGGTGAGAAACAATGGGCAGAGTTTCTTTCACCCTGATGCCCCTGTTACCTAGCAGTAAATAGATACCTGGGAGTTAGTCAGCTGTCTTGGGTTGCTTCCTGGGGGTGGAGGCCTGGTCGAGGACCGGGCCGCGGGGACACTAAAGCCCCGAAATCATCTCAAGATAACCTCAAGATAAGAAGATAACTTCTATGGTGTATAACAGGTCAGTAAAAACAGGAGACCTACCAGAAAGCTGGAAGACAGCTAATGTAGTCCCAATATACAAAAAGGGTTACAGGCAAGAGGCACTGAACTACAGGCCAGTTTCCCTAACTTGTATACCATGCAAGGTGATGGAGAAGATAGTGAGAAAAAGGCTCATAGAGCATCTGGAGGGAAAGAGGTTTGTAACATCCCCCACCAACATGGGTTCAGGAATGGTAAATCGTGTCTGACATGCTTAATTGAATTCTATGACCAAGCGACAAAAATTTGGCAAGAAAGAGAAGGGTGGGCAGATTGCATTTTCTTGGACTATCAGAATGCCTTTGAAACAGTACCCTATAAAAAGCTGTTACAGAAGTTGGAGAAACAGACAGAAGTAAAAGGTAAGGTGCTCCAGTGGATAAGGGAGTATCTAAGCAACAGGAAACAGCTAGTAATTGTGAGGGGGGGGGGGGAACATATCAGAGTGGTGAAATGTCACCAGCGGAGTCCCACAGGGCTCTGTACTTTGACTCATCCTGTTTCTGATATAATGTAAACGATCTGCCAGAGGGTATAGACTCATTCTCTCAATGTTTGCTGATGATGCAAAAAAATTATGAGACGAATCAAGATAGATGAAGATACAGAGACTACAGGACAGCCTGAATAAACTGGAGGAATGGTCTAGAAAATGGCTACTAAAGTTCAACTCAGGAAAGGGTAAAGTAATGAAATTAGGCGAAGGGAGCAGGAGGCTGAACACAAGGTACCACCTGGGAGGTGAAATCCTGCAAGAGTCAAATAGAAAGATCTAGGGGCTGATATCAGATTGTTAATATCAGTCTGGGGGTTGATATTCCGTGATATCACGGAACCTGTCGCCAGAAGTCCACATCAAAACGATATCATCAGCGGCATATGCTAGATTGGCCAACATAAGAACTGTCTTTAGAAACTTGTGTAAAGAATCGTTCAGGACCTTGTATACCTTGTATGTCAGACCAATCCTGGAGTATGCAGCTCCAGCCTGGAGTCCATACCTAGGTAGACACAAGACAAAGAGAAGATTCGGAGGTACGCCACCAGACTAGTCCCAGAACTGACTGAGAGGTATGAGCTACGAGGAAAGGCTACGGGAGCTAAACCTCTCGTCCCTGGAAGACAGAAGAGTAACGGGAGAATTGATAACCCCCTTCAAATTTCTCAGAGGAATTGACAGGGTGGACAAACACAAACTCTTCAGCACGGGTGGAACACGAACAAGGGGACACAGGTGGAAACTTAGTACCCAAATGAGCCAAAGAGACATTAGAAAGAATTTTTTCAGTGTCAGACTAGTTAACAGATGGAATGCATTAGACAGTGATGTGGTGGAGGCTGACTCCATACACAGTTCCAAATGTAGATACGATAGAGATCTATAGGCTCAGGAATCTGTACACCAGTTGACTGATAGTTGAGAGGCGGTACCAAAGTGCCAGAGCTCAACCCCCGCAAGCGCAAATAGGTGAGTACACACACACACACACACACCCCACCCCCACATGTGTGTGTGTGTGAAATATCTGTAGTAGACATAATTGAGGAAAAATAAAATTGGTTAGAAAGGCGGGGTCTAAGAGCTAATAGGTCGATTCTGCAGACACAAATACACACACATACACACATACACCATACACCCCCCCCCACACACACACCCCACATTGATAACACTTGCACTAAGCTTCACTCCCTTCACCCAGCCTTCTCACTCCCCAAACAACAAGAGTCACACTATAATGTTTAGTGAGGTATTCGACAAGTTTGTGTTGGTCGAGTGGTGTCGGATGAGCTTATTGGTCGAGTGGTGTCGGATGAGCTTATTGGTCGAGTGGTGTCGAATTTGAATTTACTCTGGTGGATATAAGAGTAGTGTAGTTAGGTGCCACTAGTTTCCCCTGGCACACAAGCCGCCATTCAGCTTACAACCAGGTCCCTAAGTGCTGTTGGATAAACAGGCGGTGAAAATGTAAGGATTGGTGCCCAGTCATTCCTCCCTGGCAAGAGCTCTCCAACTCGGACGAAGTCAATCACAAGGCGAGACCCGTGGCGCCTCTCTTTGTGTGTGTGTGTGTGTGTGTGTGTGTGTGTGTGTGTGTGTGTGTGTGTGTGTGTGTGTGTGTGTGTGTGTGTGTGTGTGTGTGTGCACTCCTATTTGTGTTTGCGGGGGTTGAACTCTGGCTCTTTGGTTCCGCTTCTCAACTGTCAATCAACTGATGTACAGATTCCTGAGACTACTGGGCTCTATCATATCTACATTTGAAACTGTGTATGGAGTCAGCCTCCACCACATCACTGCCTAGTGCATTCCATCTGTTAACTACTCTGATACTGAAAAAGTTCTTTCTAACGTCCCTGTGGCTCATTTGGGTACTCAGTTTCCACCTGTGTCCCCTTGTTCGCGTACCTCCCGTGTTGAACAATTTATCTTTATCTACCCTGTCAATTCCTCTGAGAATTTTGTAGGTTGTGATCATGTCTTCCCAAACTCTCTTCTGTCTTCCAGTGTCGAGTCTTCCACACTCGTACCTCTCCAGCAGTTGACTAGTGCACCTTGCTGCTTCCTGTAAGGTAGCTGCTTTCATGGCTACTTCCTTCACTTTGGACATTGCTTCTTTTATTAATTATTTATTATTTATATATATACAAGAGTTCTTACATTCTATACAGCCACTAGTACACATAGCACTTCGGGCAAGTCCTTAATCCAATGTTCCCTGGAATACGACCCCGAGAAAAATCGTTTAACAACCAGGTACCCATTTTACTGTTGAGTTAAACAGAGGCTACAGTTAAGGATTTGTGTCCAGTGCCCAGGATACGATCCCAGGACAAAGTGCTCGCGAAACGCCAGGCGAGTGCGTTACCACTACACCACGGAGACTGCTAAACTCTTCTAAACTCTTTCTAAACATTTTTGCAACATCTGAACGCTTTCTAAGCATTTCTGCAATGGCAGTCCCTTCCATTGATACATTCATATTTTTTTTTTATAATCCAGTATTGTAATTCCGAATATTGTTTTTTCTTATCTTCTTATCTCATTTCTTGCTCTCCCCTTCCTCATCTATACCTCCCTATCTTCCCTTATCCTCCCCCTCTCTCTCACACAACTGTACACCAGTTAGGAAACAGTAAACAGGTTTATCTCGGCCCAAAAGAAAAAAAAGAGAAATAAAAGAAGAATCCATGGTTTAATAGGGCATGTTTGGAAGCAAAGTTAAGGAACAAAAAGGCGTGAAGGAACTTCCGAAATAACAGATCAGCAGAAAGCAGAGAGAGATCTAAGAGAACCAGGAATGAGTATGTCAGTGTGAGAAGAGAAGCAGAAAGACACTATGAAAATAATGTAGCAAATAAAGCCAAGACCGAACCAAAAGTGCTCCACGGCCATATCAGGAGGAAAACAACAGTGAAAGAATAGGTGATGAAACTTAAAACGGGTGAGGACAGGTGCAGAGAGAATAACAAAGAGGTATGTGAAGAACTCGACAAGAGATTCCAGGAGGTCTTCACAATAGATTGAGATGAAGTCCTTGAGCTAGGAGATGTAGCAGTAAACCAGGAGGCCATGGAAGGGTTCGAAATTACCAGAGATGAGGTAAAGAGGCATCTGTTGGATCTGGACATGAGAAAGGCTGTTGGTCTGGACGGAATCTCACCATGGGTACTGAAAGAGTGTGCAGAAGTACTTTGCTTGCCACTCTCCAAGGTGTATAGTAGGTCACTGGAGAAGGGAGACTTACCAGAAATATGGAAGACGGCTAATGTAGTCCCAATATACAAAAAGGGTAACAGGCAAGAGGCACTGAACTACAGGCCAGTATCCTTAACTTGTATACCATGCAAGGTGATGGAGAAGATCGCGAGAAAGAACCTAGTAGCAAATCTGGAGAGAAGAGATTTGTGACACCCCACCAACATGGGTTCAGGGATGGTAAATCTTGCCTCACAGGTTTAATAGAATTCTAAGAACAAGTGACAAAGATTAAGCAAGAAAGAGAAGGTTGGGCAGACTGCATCTTCTTGGACTGTTGGAAAGCCTTTGACACAGTACCCCATAAGAGGCTGGTGTATATGTTGGAGAAACAGGCAAGAGTAACTGGCAGGGTGCTCCAGTGGATAAGGGAGTACCTAAGCAATAGGACACAGAGTTACTGTGAGGGGTGAGACCTCAGATTGGCGTGAAGTCATAAGCGGAGTCCCCACAGGGTTCTGTACTCTGACCCATCCTGTGTTTGATATACGTAAATGATCTTCCAGAGGGTATAGACTCATTCCTCTCAATGTTTGCTGATGATGCCAAAATTATGAGAAGGATTAAGACAGAGGAGGACAGTTTGAGGCTTCAAGAAGACCTGGACAAGCTACAGGAATGGTTGAACAAATGGCTGTTAGAGTTTAACCCCAGGCAAATAAAATGTAATGAAGATAGATGTAGGGAGCAGGAGGCCAGATACAAGGTATCATTTGGGAGATGAAATTATTCTAGAATCAGAGAGAGAGAAAGACCTGGGGTTGATATTATGTCAGTCCGGTCCACCGATGCCCACATACCTGGTTGATGGGGTTCTGGGAGTTCTACTCCCCAAACCCAGCCCGAGGCCAGGCTTGACTTGTGAGAGTTTGGTCCACCAGGCTGTTACTTGGAGCGGCCCGAAGGCCTACATACCCACCACAGCCCGGTTGGCCCTGAACTTCTTTTAGAAAACAAACTAGTTTTCTCTTGAAGATGTCCACGGTTGTTCCTGCAATATTTCTTATAGTCGCTGGGAGGATGTTGAACAACCGTGGACCTCTGATGGTTATACAGTGTTCTCTGATTGTGCCTATGGCACCTCTGCTCTTCACTGGTTCTATTCTGCATTTTCTTCCATATCGTTCACTCCAGTATGTTGTTATTTTACTGTGTAGATTTGGGACCTGTCCCTCCAGTATTTTCTACGTGTATATTATTTGATATCTCTCTCGTCTCCTTTCTAGAGAGTACATTTGGAGAGCTTTGAGACGATCCCAATAATTTAGGTGCTTTATCGCGTCTATGCGTGCCGTATATGTTCTCTGTATTCCCTCTATTTCAGCAATCTCTCCTGCTCTGAAGGGGGAAGTGAGTACTGAGCAGTACTCAAGACGGGACAGCACAAGTGATTTAAATACTACAACCATTGTGATGGGATCCCTGGATTTGAAAGTTCTCGTAATCCATCCTATCATTTTTCGGGCTGATGCAATATTTGGTTGGTTATGCTCCCTAAACGTTAGGTCGTCGGACATCATTATTCAAAAATCTTTGACATGTTGTTTTCCTACTATGGGTAGATTTGATTGTGTTTTGTACCCTGTATTATGTTTAAGGTCCTTATTTTTCCCGTACCTGAGTACCTAGAATTTATCACTGTGATACATCATGTTATTTTCTGCTGATCAATCGAAAACTTTATTAATATCTGCTTGTCGTTTTTCAATGTCTTCAGCCTGAAAAATGTCTTCTCCAATGTCTTCAGCCTTCTTATGCCAGGCTAGCCAACATAAGAACGGCATTCAGAAACTTGTGTAAGGAATCATTCAGAACTTTGTACACCACATATGTCAGGCCAATCCTGGAGTATGCAGCCCCAGCATGGAGTCCATATCTAGTCAAGCATAAGACTAAACTGGGAAAGGTTCAAAGGTTTGCCACCAGACTAGTACCCGAGCTGAGAGGTATGAGCTACGAGGAGAGACTACGGGAATTAAACCTCACTTTGCTGGAAGACAGAAGAGTAAGGGGGGACATGATCACCACATTCAAGATTCTCAAGGGAATTGATAGGGTAGATAAAGACAGGCTATTTAACACAAGGGACACACGCACTAGGGGACACAGGTGGAAACTGAGTGCCCAAATGAGCCACAGAGATATTAGAAAGAACTTTTTTAGTGTCAGAGTGGTTGACACATGGAATGCATTAGGAAGTGATGTGGTGGAGGCTGACTCCATACACAGTTTCAAGTGTAGATATGATAGAGCCCAATAGACTCAGGAATCTGTACACCAGTTGATTGACGGTTGAGAGGCGGGACCAAAGAGCCAGAGCTCAATCCCCGCAAACACAACTAAGTGAGTACAACTAGGTGAGTACACACACACACACATACACACACACACATTCTAGGGGCCTCGTAGCCTGGTGGATAGCGCGCAGGACTCGTAATTCTGTGGCGCGGGTTCGATTCCCGCACGAGTCAGAAACAAATGGGTAAAGTTTCTTTCACCCTAAGTGCCCCTGTTACCTAGCAGTAAATAGGTACCTGGGAGTTAGTCAGCTGTCACGGGCTGCTTCCTGGGGTGTGTGTGTGTGTGTGTGTGTGTGTGTGTGTGGTGTGGAAAAAAAAAGAAAAAAAAAAGTAGTTAGTAAACAGTTGATTGACAGTTGAGAGGCGGGCCGAAAGAGCAAAGCTCAACCCCCGCAAAAACACAACTAGTAAACACACACACACACACACACAAACACTTAATATTCTCTCCTCTTCCGTTTGTTCTCGTATAATTAAATCAAGTATCACTGTAACTCACTGTAGTAGAGATGTAGCGATGTTGTAGCTCAGATGGTGATGTATAATGATGTATGATGATGTGTAGGGTCTCCTGCTCCCTGTGTGTTGAACATATAGTGTTGCGTGGTGCTGGTGGTTGTATGGTGGTGTATGGTGATGGTGGTCGTATGGTGGTGTATGGTGTAGATGAGGCAGATGTGGTGGTAGTACCAGCGTCGTCCTGGCTGCTTGGCTCCACCACCCTGGCTGTACACACACCACAACGGGCGCCACCACACTACATGGGAGCGCCCAGCCACCCCACCTCCCACGGCGCGCGCTCTCTCCCCCCCCCTCCCCTCCCCCACCCACACACACCCACGCGCCTGCTAAGTGGGGGAGGAACCTGGCCAGAACTGGAGACGGTTGGGGAGAGAATTATGAGGGGGCGGGGAAATTCCCATTGTCGGGGACAGGAAGGCCGTGTATATATATATGAATTATATCCTTTACACTTGTATCGAGTTCCCATCGCTAGATCGAACTACCGACCCTCCCCAGGATGCAACCTTGCAATAATTGCCTATCTTCCGGGTACCTATTCACTATTGGGTGAAAAAAGGCATTCGATGAAAGGAAACTTATTTTTTTCACTTCCGTCCCGCTCCGGGATCGAACCCCATAGTCCCTGATTGTAAACAGAGAACGTAGAGTCTTAGACCACTGATTGGTCAGTGGGAAATTGAAATTGAAATAAGTTTATTGAGGTAAAATACACACAAAGGGATGAGGTAGCTCAAGCTATTCTCACCCCGTTCAGTACATCGTGTTAATACATACATAGACACACATCACAAACAATAAACATATTACCAAACATTCTGAGAGATAAACATCTACATTTCCTAGGTCGGTGGGAGAAATTTAATAAAGAGATGAGCTGCCACGAGAATGAATAATAATAATAATAATAATAATAATACAATAGACTACATTAGACACGTTAATTACACACTGGGCAAAGTAACTGTTTAATAAAGCCACCAGTTACCCACAGCGTTGGGAATGATCATTGCATGACCAATATGCTAAGGTTCTATAAGGTCCATATTCATAGCTAGAAAGAGCATAAAACAATGCTAGTTCTTCCCCCTATACCCCACTCACCCCACTCACACCACTCACCCCACTCACCTCACTCACACCATGGGGTATCTTGACCTATATTTAATTCATTCATTCAGTGCTTGAGACCATTATATGCCTCTGTATCCTTTTCTGCTACTCCCACAGGATGGGTAGGGGGGTCTACTACTCCCACAGCATGGGTAGGGGGTCTCCTACTCCCACAGGATGGGTAGGGGGTCTACTACTCCCACAGCATGGGTAGGGGGTCTCCTACTCCCACAGCATGGGTAGAGGGTCTCCTACTCCCACAGGATGGGTAGGGGGTCTCCTACTCCCACAGGATGGGTAGGGGGTCTACTACTCCCACAGGATGGGTAGGGGGTCTCCTACTCCCACAGGATCGGTAGGGGGGTCTCCTACTCCCACAGGATGGGTAGGGGGGTCTCCTACTCCCACAGGATGGGTAGGGGGGTCTCCTACTCCCACAGGATGGGTAGGGGGGTCTCCTACTCCCACAGGATGAGCGTAGGTCGGCATAGCAAACTAAATTTGTGAAACAAACATGACATTTGGTACAGAAATAAGCCAATCAATTTAAACTATTTCTGGATATTGAAACATCACAAATTTGAACCAAGAGGACCACTGTAACTATTTCGTAAAATGTTTGCTAAGCGACCAAGTTACTTTGTGTAATTGACTAAGTACGAAGAAGTGTTTTGTGTTGAGTTAATTAAACAAAGAATGCTGAAAGAAGGCTATTTTTTGACAAGCATATAATTGAAGCACCTATAACATGCTCATAAGGTGCAACAGTCATGGCTTTCCCGTTACACATACACACACACACACACACACACACACACACACACACACACACACACACACACACACACACACACACACACACACACACACACATTCACATATACACATACACATACACATATACACACACGCGCGCCCGCAACAGCTATGGTCGAGTATGGAAGTACAAACTTTTTATCAATTGTTATCAAGACTATTATCAAGTCTTACACATTAGTTCGTTCATGGAGCACAGCCAGGTGACCCAAAAAGTCTTTGACACTATAACAAGTAAATCTGGACCCGGCTGTTTGCTCTATGTTGTCGCAAGCCCTAGTTATGACCACAGTTACACGTATGTTGGCACTCATGTTGCCACGTATGTTGGCACGCATGTTGGTAGTGCAGACTACATGCTCTCCTGGGTCAACCGAGGCACCTAAAGACTCAGCTATTTAAGGGTCATCCCTTTAAACCTGGGTCAATCGGGTCAACTCCACCAGGTCAACCCGGTGCTCGGGTTGACCTGGTGACCTCGTTCGATCCTTAAAGGTTGCAGAGTTCCCAGAGAGCAATATACATACGCATATATATGTGTAATTGCATATATATATATAATGTGATGATGATACGCTGGAAGAGAAGTTGCATCGACCTCAGCAAATCCATACATATGAAAACAGAGAAGCAGGCAGGCAGATATGCAGGCACGAGCAGGCAGGCCAGCAGGCAGTCAGACAGGCAGATACACGTAGACAATTGGGTTGACTGGCAGGCCGATCAACACTGGCTGTCACAAGATAGATGTATTTCCTCAGGGAGAGACATGAGTACCGGACCAGGACCTGTACTGTATCTTCAAGCAAACACTCGCCAGCCTCTGGTTAGTAAAGCAGTGGATCTAGTCAGCCAACAAGCCAGCCAGTCAGACAGCCACTCAATTATCCAGCCAGTTAGCCAGCCACTCACTCAATTATCCAGCCAGTCAGCCAGCCTCTCAATCAATTATCCAGTCAGCCAGTCACTCATTAAATTAACCAGCCAGTCACTCAATCAATTAGCCAGCCAGCCAGCCAGTCACTCAATCAATTAGCCAGCCAGTCACTCAATCAATTAGCCAGCCAGCCAGCCAGTCACTCAATCAATTAGCCAGCCAGCCAGCCAGTCACTCAATCAATTAGCCAGCCAGCCAGCCAGTCACTCAATCAATTAGCCAGCCAGTCACTCAATCAATTAGCCAGCCAGCCAGTCACTCAATCAATTAGCCAACCAGCCAGCCACCCACTCAATTAGCCAGCCAGCCAGCCACTCAATCATCCAGTCAGCCAGTCACTCAATAAATTAGCCAACCAGTCAATCAATTAACCAATCACTCAATTAGCCAACCAGTCAACCAGCCACTCAATTAGCCAACCAGTCAACCACCCACTCAATCAATTAGCCAGCCAGCCAGGCATCTTGCCAATCAACCAACCAACAAATGAATCAACCAGCCAGTCAGCTAACCAGTCTGGCTCTCCCTGTGCACTCGTAACAATATACCAGTTGATACCTGCTGGTTGAGCGAGAGCAGCTGCCGATCTGTCAACAACAAGGAAGTCATATATTAAGAGGAGGAGCAGCCTTACAGGCGGAAACTACACAAACGTATCTCAAATATTATTTTTAATTGTTAATTATATTTAGAAAAGCAAGAGTTGGTTTTTAACACTGCTTCATTTTAAAGATATTTGTGTTTTGGGTGGATTTCTTAAACAAAAAGAAAATCTAAATTGAGTAAAGAGCACTATTGGTCGACCTAGTGGCCTTCACACTCTTTTTAATCTCCGAACTTTGACCTCCACACCTTGGCGTCCATAGCAAATACTGTGACTTCCACACATACATTTTGGCCTTACCACCGACACACACATAGGCCACCACACTCGCAAACCTAGGTTTCTACACTTATACAGTTTGGCCTCCTCATTTTCACACGAAGGCTTCCACACTTACCTACTTAGGTCTCAATAACCACACAATTAAACCTCTAATGCCATACACTTGGGCCTCCACACTCACACGTGGACCTCCACACTCACACGTGGACCTCCACACTCACACGTGGACCTCCACACTCACACGTGGACCTCCACACTCACACTTGGGGCCTCCACACTCACACTTGGGGCTTTCACACTCACACTTGGGCCTCCACACTCACACTTGGGCCTCCACACTCACACTTGGGCCTCCACACTCACACTTGGGCCTCCACACTCACACTTGAGGCCTCCACACTCATACCTGGGTCTTCACACACTCATTTTTACCTATACACTTTCTGTTTACACGTTTCATATATGAACTGTTCATCATGTTGACTAAAGTTGTGTTACTAAGTTGAAGGTAATATAACTGGGTATAATTTTGAGTGTAGGGATTGTGAGTGTGGCTGTGGCGTCATGCAGTCCAGAGGGTATTGACTAGCGTGCGTGGGAGACCCCTTTTGCATGGCTCTCTTCCCTTCTCTCACTCTGATCTTCTTCAGCATTGGCAAAGTTCCCGGCTTTTGGTCGTCTATTGCAATGACTCCCGATCTACACGTGGTATTTCTAATTTGTGAATAGACGGATTATTTTATTATATTTCTGTTTGGTACATTCTGTTTTCCTATTTTCGATAAAAAAATATTAGTCTATTCACAAATTAGAAATAACACATGTAACACTTTTAGTTTTTTTACATCACTATGGTTCTTGTGTTTCTAACTTCCTAATGTGGTCTCTCTGGGTTATTGTTATATATATATATATATATATATATATATATATATATATATATATATATATATATATATATATATATATATATATATATATATATATATATATATATATATATATAGGGGAGGGAGTACCACCTCTGGCAGGAAAAAGGGGGACCCATAGCCTCGGAGGAAACCATACACTACGCATTAGAGGGAATGTAGGTGCCATCCAACACAGTTTCTGTGTGCTTTTCTCCTACCATCCCATTCCTTTTTTTTTTTGCTTTTTTGCTTTATTGTTTATTTAAAGGTTACAAGACATACATTGGTTGATACAAAAAATGCCTATACGTTATATAGGCATTTATATATATATATATATATATATATATATATATATATATATATATATATATATATATATATATATATATATATATATATATATATATTATAAAAAAAAATTCTCGATTTTCGCCTTGTCATTACCTTGAAATAGTTGATGTGTCTATCATGGCTTCTCTGTTTCTTTCTGCCAAATAGTTTTGAAATCAACCTCGTTGCAGATTTTTGCTCCTTTTAAATTTTTTAAATTTTGCTCCGAGGGGCGAGTTTATTGGGCAGCGCCACTCATCTTGTGAGTGAACACACCGCCATAGCAGCATGTACAACACTCCCCAATAGGAAGAAAACCCGCTGGGTTGTTCATCCTGTCACTTGTACCCAGACACAGCTGGGACTTGCTTAACTGTCTCAAGTGAACAGCTCCTCAAACAAGAAGATTAACATTTATCAACCCTTAAAAGCTTACGTTATCTTGCGGGTGCAAAATGGGGAAATCTTTTAAGAACTGTATCAATATTTGACAAATAGTGTTTTCCTAACTCAAACAATGTGGGTTTTTTTATTCTACACATATTCCTAATGTCTCTCAGATGTCTCTTTTGCTCCTTCTCAAGTTTAATTTTGTGTTTCTGAGGTCAAAATACCACACTAGAGTTTCATACTCTAGAATTAGTCTCACGTAATATCATACAATGTTCTGAGTGCCTTCTTATCGACTTGGTTTAAGGGTGTACTAATATATGTCAGTTTTGAACATACTGTTCTTAGCGTATATATGTTATCCACTGTGATAAGACTTAGTGTTATATCTTAGTCCTCATCTTTTATTGCTTCAAGGGTGTGGGTTTTTTCACTGTGTACTATCTTGAGTATCTGTATATATATTTTTCCTGTACCCTGTCTCATCATCTTACACTTACAAGTATTGAACTCTAGAAGCCATTTATTGGATCAATTTTGCAGTTTGGGTCTTCTTGTAGCCTTCATTAGTCTCGACTCTTCTCATTAATTTTGTCTACTGAACTAACGTATGTTAATCAAAGTAAATAAATATGATTCAATAAACAATGTTAGATGTGAAAGAACAAAGTTCTTCACCTCAAGGAGGAAGATCTGTTCCCTTGCAAACGCTCTCACTTTATTACCTGCTGGAAAGAGTACAGCGCTAGTTATAACTTCATAATTATAACTTGGTTATAAGTTATGAAGTTATAACTTCATAACTTAGTGAAGACAATTTTATAACCATTTATACATCAACAGTTGCAACTGCAGGATAAAATAACCACGGAAATCAATATAAAAAATTAGACAGGCAAATTGACAGCTCTGTCAGGTTAACAGGTCATAAGCTCAGCCATGATTGACGGCTACTTCTCTCTACATACTGTGTAACAATAGTTTATGAGGCCGTGATTCCACGCCCGACCGTCGGAGGGGGCGGTCACTGCTGTGTACTGAGTACTCCAGTATTAGCCTGTCCATGGTTGTGGGCGGTCGTTGGTGGTAACTGTTGCGGGGCCTTGTGGCCGTGCTGGCCGGCAGGATGGGCTGCCCGTACCCCCTGTTCAGCGGGCTTGGACAATTGGTATGGATGACTTTACTGGAAAAGCGGATTACCCAACAGTGGAAGTGGTGTTGGCTGACGTCCTGCGGGTTGATGTGACCGCTTTCTGTGGTGTGCAGGTTGTCTCCGGTCACCGGGCAGTGGTCAAGTTGGACCGCCTGGATTTCTTGAGAGATTTTGTCGACCGCTATGACGGGCGCTTCTTCCGGTTGCCTGGAGATGTTGGATTCACGACCATCTTGAATCCTAGCGGCGCGATCATGTGGGCCGTTCCCAGACGACCTGTTGAGGCGCTACTTTAACCGCTTTGGGCGTGTGTTGCACGTCTGTATGAACGTCATCTCCTCTGACAGACTGAAGGGCGTCTCGAATGGGACCCGGACATTGACCATGCGCCTCAAGACTCCCATCCCATTCTCCGTCATGCTCATGGGGTTTTACATCAGGATCTTCTATGCTGGCCAGCCCCGTACTTCCTTCCGATGCGGGTTGTCAGGGCACCAGGCTGCCGGCTGCCACGCTGGCGGTGTGGACCATGTTAACCTCTTCTGGGAGGAGGACTTCCTCCTTCTGGAGGTCCCGGGGGCCTCTGTGAGGCTGTGCCTGGGTCTTCGGATGCTCCGGTGGTGACAGAGGTGTCTGCGGACCACTCGATTGGCGGTGAGTGCGTCGAGTTGGTGTGTGTGGTTCCTCCCCGCCTCCAGCTGCTGCGGCCGAGGTCACAAGGGCTGTATCTTCCGCGGGAGCGCTGTCTAGTGCTGAGGGGTTGTGTGCAGTACATGTGCCCGTGCCGTGTCCCCTTACAAAAGATGTCGTTTGTTGTTCGTATGCGTTACTTAAGGCAGAAAATTTTCATACTAAAAAATAGAAGCGGCTTGCGAAAGTGACGTACTCTCCTGTTTTCTGTATTGGGTCCTCTGGTAGGTTAGGAGAGAACACTTTAAATTAATCGTTTCTTGACGTTGGTAAGCCTTAGGAGGACGGGGTGCGTAGTGATGGTTGTAGTGGTGGTTGTGGGGGCAGGGGGCTACAAGGGCCAATAATAACATGACTCCTTCATTCACCACTAGTCTTGAAAATTTCAACCCAATGCACGAAGGCGTTTTCCAGTTGACACAAGAAACTATAAGTATTGAAAAACAAAACAGAAATTGTAAAGTATTCTTGTGGGGTATCACCCTAACTAAAATTCATGTATAGGATTAATAAAAATAATGCAAAATTATTCGAATTATTTGTTTCATGTTTTAGTTATGTGAGAGCTACAGTGACATAACAGTCTTCATTAAGGCAAATAGTTCAGCAAATTGTGTAAGTTAAACGAAGATTATAAATATTTCCTATTCGTCTCAAAGTTTTATCTTTCATACTGTGAATGAATGAATTATCAGGGGAAAGCGCCAAGCCATTACGACTATATACCAGGATAAGGATTTGTGATGCGACCACTTGGTGGGAGGGGCCAGGATAAGGATTTGTAATAAGACGGGGGAAAGGAATGGTGCCCAACCACTTGGACGGTCGGGGATTGAACGCCGACTTGCATGAAGCAAGACCGTCGCTCTACCGTCCAGCCCAAGTGGTTGTTTTCATACTGTGAGAAATTAAATCATTTTATTATTCAAACATTAAAGTTACATGTTTTCAATACATTTATAAGGATGCCCAGGCATGGAAAGTTGTATTAGCAGCAGCGTCGTCGTCGTCAGTATGTGTTGAGCTCCTTCAGTGTCGCGGCCACACACATCTCCAGCAGGAACACCAGCGTCCCTGCCGCCAATCCTGGAAAAAAACATTATTTAATATGCATAATATAAACACGGAAGGTGAAGGGACGACGACGTTTCGGTCCGTCCTGGACCATTATCAAGTCAATCGACTTGAGAATGGTCCAGGACGGGCCGAAACGTCGTCGTCCCTTCACCTTCTAGTGTGTGGTCTGGTCAACATTCTTCAGCCACGTTATTGTGACTCCTCGCCTGCATATAAACACGGACTTCACCTCATGACAGTCTTATACAAGTTACCAATTGTGTCTTTGAAACAATATAATTTGTTTCGATCTTTTACTACATTTATGCATTTAATATATCTTGTCAGCAGGTTTGACCTCCAGCCAACACCAGGAAGGAACCCATGAATGCATCGAGATCGAGGGCCGAGGCGTGGGTGGCGGCGCTGGCGGAGGGCGGCCGGAGGCACTGCGAGATGTCACCGATCTCATTCTTCAGCCACAGGTTGATCAGACCAGACTCCCTCAGCCTCAAGATCCTGGTGATCATATGGTCAAGAATTAAAGGGTAATGGTAGTGAGACAAATCAATAATGATGCACAATGTAACCACAACAGCGGTATGTATCAAGGTGAGTGCGCCCGTGGCGTTCACGAATGCGGGTTCCATCTCATCTTACGGCTTTAATATTGTTTTAAATTTAATAATGTTTCCAAATACTAAGGAATGGGACATGTTAAATAAATGCCAGATGACACACACACACACGTATATATTAGCACAAGGGAAGCAATATACGAGGCCTCGCCTCACCAATAATCGACTCTTTCTTTGTAGGGAGAGTTTGTCTTGAAAGCCACAGCGATCATGACGGGGCTGTAGATGGAGTCTCCAGTGATGTAGAAGCGACATTGTCCCGTGGAGCTGCAAAGTATCGAGTCCTCTTGAATGTAAGTCGTTAATATTTATATTATTTTATATACATGACTATATGTATCATATCTAAGACAGGTAAAGTTGTATACTGTGAACGTTAATTAACAGAGTAGTATTTACTCTATGGCCGACTGTTTGTCTAGCCTTCATCAGCCTCTACAAATGAACAAATCCACAAGGGCCGTGCCGAGGATTCGAACCTGCGTCCGGGAGCATCCCAGACGCTGCCACAATTTGTTTGTGGATTTGTTCATTTGATGCATCACGTTATTGTGATTTCTGTGTGTAGCCTCTACAAATATTATTTGAAGTATAAATCAACCTGGCCATCCTATTCCATACTACCATAATACCTTTTACCAAAGAAATGCTGGTTAACTATGGATTTACATATTTAAAATAATACCTCATGTCCCAAGACATGTCCATCTTCATTGTGGTCTTGTCGCAGATGCCGGCAAATTGGCCTTGGGCAATCAACTTCCTATCGGTCCAGCAGTCATTGAAGGTCCCCGCGCTGCCGTCAAACACGGCCTTCGGCAGCCCCTCCGTCGCTTCCTAGGATGAACAGATCATAATTTTTTCCCTCACAATATATCAATATGAATAATAAGCAAGTGTATCCCGCATGGGGATCAGACCAGTTCCGTGGAACATTTACTGAGACGACATCTTGAAGTTAACTACAGAGACTTGGGCCTTTGCAATAGCCAGTCCCCGGAGGTTTAAAACTCATCTGAAAGCACTCCGGACCCAGTCAAACCAGCTTTAGAGTTCAAGTACTGACCTGATAATATTGAAACAAGAGTGTGCCGAACTCCAGGCGCCAGGGCATGGCGGTCTGCGACACCAGATCTTCCACTGAGTTGATGGGAATGACGACTCGAGGCACGGTGAGCTTGGCTGTCAGGGTGCTGCTGTAGGAGGACATGAAGACAAAGGAGACCAGGAGCCACGTCACCACCAGCAGGCGGCTCCCGTCAGTCTTGGGAAGTTCCTTCATTCCTGATTAAAACACCATTCTTGTTTTTTTGCGAGTTGGTGAGCCGGTCGATTCTTATTTATCAGGTAATCACTCATAACGATGAAAATACATTTTTTTCGCGCGGGCGTGTGTGTACTTGTGTGTGTTTACTAGTTGTGTTTTTACGGGGGTTGAGCTTTGCTCTTTCGGCCCGCCTCTCAACTGTCAATCAACTGTTTACTAACTACTATTTTTTTCCCCCACACCACACACACACACACACACACCCCAGGAAGCAGCCCGTGACAGCTGACTAACTCCCAGGTACCTATTTACTGCTAGGTAACAGGGGCATTCAGGGTGAAAGAAACTTTGCCCATTTGTTTCTGCCTCGTGCGGGAATCGAACCCGCGCCACAGAATTACGAATCCTGCGCGCTATCCACCAGGCTACGAGGCCCCGGTGTGTAATTACCTAAGTGTAATTACCTAAGTGTAGTTACAGGATGAGAGCTACGCTCGTGGTGTCCCGTCTTCCCAGCACTCTTTGTCATATAACGCTTTGAAACTACTGACGGTCTTGGCCTCCGTGTGTGTGTATGAGTGTGTGTGTGTGTGTGTGTGTGTGTGTGTGTGTGTGTGTGTGTGTGTGTGTGTGTGTGTGTGTGTGTGTGTGTGTGTGTGTGTGTGTGCGGATTTAGTTCACGCGTTTGTGTATGTGTGTATTGCTTTGATGCAGTCGTGTGAGAGTATCTGTTGCATGCGCACGCGCGCGTGTGTGTGTGTACTCACCATCCTGTGTGAGCGACTTCAAAACCCACAAGACAGCGGTAGCCAAGGAGTACCTAATGATTGGAGAGACAGAAACAGTACTAGTTCCCTCCTCAATTAAAAACACCTCCTTTTCTGCTTACTGAAGACTGTTTTATTAATACACGAAGACCAAAACAATACTCATCAAGGTGTAGGGATGAAAACTGAGCTGTGATAGAATGCCAAAGTTAGAGACAACATTTTAACATTTTTAATTGGCTTATCCTAGTGGTTCAAGGTATTGAGTTTTGATCAACATTGTTGTGTCTGGAGCACCTGTAAGGAGTGCTGAAGATCTTGCTCTCCTGCCGGGCGATAAAAGTCAGCATCACGCAGGTGATCACAGAAGCCATCAGCACCAGCAACCACACCTGGAACCGCAGAAGGGTGAGTCAATCACTTGTTTGAGTACTTATCTGTACGAGGTCCTAACTTCTGGGTCATTGATATTGACATGTTAAGGTTAAAGTCATGTTGGTATGTTTGGCGAACAGTTTTGCGGTTATGAATAGCCTTTACATAGACATTAATTGACAATCGACTTGAGAATGGTCCAGGACGGACCGAAACGGCGTCGTCCCTTCACCTTCTAGTCTGTGGTCTGGTCGACATTAATTGAACTTTCCAGTTTATATAGAGTATAAAGAAAATGGAGAAAACAATAAGTACATTACAGAAGCAGGAAAGAGAAGACAAAAGCGGAGGAAAGCAAGTGAAAGGATAATTAATACTGACGTTGGAGGTGAAGGGTTTGAGAAATCCGGACCAGTCACTCTCGAGACGGGGTCGGGTTGTCAGTATGGCATAACTGTCCACGTATATGGGCTCGGAGAAGTCACACACAGTTTCCCGCGCTCGAGAAACACCGAACGGACCCAGCGCGATCTCTACCTCCTGCGGCAGACAAAAGCAGACGTTGAATTCCTGCTCGTATCAAACATTTGAAGTTGAATTAAGTAAGTGTTACTTTCGATGCAATCCTCATAAAACAGAGAGATCTCACTCCCTTGTCCACATACAATCTCAGCCAGGGCATTCCGTTCACCCGAGCCTTCACAAAACAAATAAAAGATGGCATGTTTCCCTGTGTTAGCGACAGGAAGCTTCTTAGGGTTATCGAGGTCCACTTACGGCACACGACTGACATTTCCCATGGTACACACCAAGACAATTGGCCGTCTACTTGGGTACCGATTAATTACCGGTTGAAAAAGACATCGGGTGAAATAATACGTATACAAACGTTACCATCCTTCGCGGAAATCGAACCTGGAACCTTTAGGGTGTGAACCGGAGTTTACCCGAGGAGCCACTATAGCACTCTAGTGGCCTCGACAGGGACAGGAAGCCGGCGGCTTATCAAATGTCCCCCCCCAATTTGTTCTTATTTTTTTGTCAGAACAAATTCTTTCCATATGATATTTTTCAAGCTGGATTCAAGCCTGATTCAGAAAGGAGTAGGTATCATGCCTTCACACCCTGCCCTCTCTTCCTCCTTCTCTTCCTAAGATGTGACGTGGCACTGTCAGCCTTGGCGGTGTGTTCCCAGGCACTAGACGGTGGCATCATGGTTCCTGGGGTTGTACATGGGTGCCCAGCACCTCAGGAACTGTTCCAGTGACGTGCCCTCTGTCCTGATGTGTTAACTACTTGATATAGATGTTATTTCATGGTCCCTCTTACTCCTAAACTTGTTGGACCTCTACACTACCTCATTACAATAATTATATTAAAAGATAAAAACAGATACAGTGAAAGAGAAACGTAATATATAAGAGATTTTTTTACTGGAAAGGGCAAAAGTAACAATCTGGCGGTGAAGAAGACAGTTAAGAGAGACAGACAGACAGACGTGTGTGACCATTCACCTCCCGCTGCAGCATGCCCAGCATCCCTGTCCAGTTTCCGTCGCGGGTCAGGATGCCCCACACGCGGTCCGGCGGATGCACCAGCTCGTACCTGTCTCAGGGGGGGACAGGTATAGTGAGCTGAACCCCTGTACAACAACGCTGAGCTGCTTCCACCTCACACCTACAATACAACACGCGGGCAGGCGAGGAGTCACAATAACGTGGCTAAAGTATGTTGACCAGACTACACACTAGAAGGTGAAGGGACGACGACGTTTCGGTCCGTCCTGGACCATTCTCAAGTCGATTGTGAAATGTGAACACAATCGACTGGAGAATGGTCCAGGACGGACCGAAACGTCGTCGTCGCTTCACCTTCTAGTGTGTGGTCTGGTCAACACAACACGTGTATTACAACACCTCTGCTCTAAGACAATTACAATAATAATACTAGGATAATACAATAATTCTCCATTCCTACAGTACCACAAAACCACAACACTACTGGGGGGAGGGGGGGGGGGGGGTAGAAATAGCCTAAGCTACTCTATCCCTTTGAGATGTATTTCTTTCTTGTCTCAATAAACATACTTGAACAACACTACTATAACACCACCGTGAAATGTGAACAGTTTTATTTTTTTTTTACGTCGCTGGGTCTTAAGAGCAAACTCCTGTTAACGGACTTATAATGTTCCCCCCCCCCCCCCCCTCCCCATATATTAAAACAATCATTGAAACATTTGGTGTTAACCGCTGGGGCGGTGATTACGACACTGGACAATTAATTGTGTAGATAAGAGACGCCTCGGAGCCATAGCTCCGTATTCAGGGTTTAAGTAAAGAGCAAATACAACGCAAGATTAGCTAACATATTAATATATGGATCAAAATTATATTTAAATAAATGACTTAAAATGACAACATTTAAACCTAAAATATATTATGCAAAATAGGAATAAAGATGTATACACAAGAAAGATAAAAATATATACAAACTCTACAGCATCAGAGAAGACGAGACTTATCGGATAAGAGGACGTGCCGCTGTAAGCAGTCCATCCTAAGACCCAAAAGTGATTCCATGCACCCGCCAAACCCCCCGCTGTTTATGAATGAAAAACGGTTTACACACGACTTACAACTGTTGACGTTCGAACATTTCCGGAACAAGTGCTTCACTGACGAATTTTGGTCGAACCACAACGCTGTAAATGCTTCACCCACGTACTACAAATACACAGCCCGTCCTCCAAACAAAGATCCAAAAGTGATTCCATGCAGCCGCCAAACCCCCTGTTTATGAATGAAAAGCGGTTTACACACGACTCACAACTGCTGACGTTCGAACATATCCGGAACAAGTGCTTCACTGACGAATTTTGTTCGAATCACAACGCTATAAATGCTTCACCCACGTACTACAAATACAAATAATCGCCAACAGAACCTAAACACCTAACCTAACCTATCCTATGCCTATATATACACAATATGCTAATATATTATAATATTAATTTATACTTGAGAAAATTCCCGTTTTGAGTGAACAGTATGTTAAAATTTATGAATGCGTCTGTGGGGTTGACCGCTGGATGTAATGGACTTGAGTCGAGGACGGGTTGAATACAAATAATCGCCATCAGAACCTAAACACCTAACCTAAACGGTGCCTAAATATGTACAATATGGTAATATAAAATAATAATTTATATATAAGAAAATTCCTGTTTTGAACGAATAGCAAGTTAAAATTGATGAATGCGTCTTTGGAGTCAACCGCTGGATGGAATGGACTTGGTCTGAGGACGGATTGCCCAACTTGTCCCTCGATAGAATCCTTGATGAATTAGATATCTTTAAATGAACAAATCCTTGGTGAATCAGATACCTTTAATATCGTTCGCCTTGTGCGCTTTTGTTCTCGTATTGGCATCCTTAGTGATATTTACCGCCTTTTGAATATCCCTCAACTTTGATGGAGCTACATAGTCTTCCCGCTTGGCGCCTACTTTTGATAATTACTTATTGTATAAACAACTGAGGACTCCGAGCCGTTTACCTCGAGTCTCATTCCTACGACTGTGACACTTTCCAAAGTGCTGAGTTCCAAACGCGACGAGCTAGAAAACAGAGCAGTGAAATCGCTGTAAGTGAAAGGATAGCTCATTTCCTCCCAGTGATCCCAGATAGCAGAGGACACGACTTGCCAAGGGACGGCCCAGTGCGGTAAGATAAAGCACCATTTAGTTGCCAAAGTTGTTTTAGTTACAGGGTGAGAGCTACGCTCGTGGTGTTCCGTCTTCCCAGTATTCTTTGTCCTATGATGCTTTGAAACTACTGACAATTGACAGTTGTCAATTGTTTGAACGAATAGCGTCTTTGGAGCCCCGCTCCTGTGCCAGCTAAGTCCACTAGGGGCTCGCCATAGCCCGTGCTACTTGGAACTTTTTGTTACGAGTAGCTGAATCTAAAATAACAACATGCTGACGATTTTGGCATCCACCACTTTCCTCCCGTGTTCTATACGCTGTTTGGAGTTTTGTGAGATATTTCCCTCAGTTCAGACATTTAAAAATATAAAAAAAACAGATATGAGGGTTAAGGATCTCTACGTTTAAAACAGTTTCTAATGGTGTAGTTGGTAAACACGAGTTGAAAACTAATTTGTGGATTGTTTCAGAAGTATGTTTTAGAATATTACGAAATACTATTAAAAAGTATGTTTCTAAAGTACGATAAAGTATATTCTAAAGTATGTTTTATAAATATTACGAAGCTCCTTTCTAATAATTAATACGGAAATTCCGTAATACAGAAATTTTAACAATTTCTCTTTGGGTGCTGTAGGAACTTTAATGGGTAGAAATTTAGTATTTAAAAATTCCCCAGAATTCTATCAAATACTTTGCTAGAAACAGCAATTGGTAAAAGAAAAGATTCGTGCGAAAACTTGACCTCGATATCAAATATTCTATAATTAGAACAGTTTATATATATAATTTATAAAGGCTCTATTTAGTAGTTTGAATAGTATTCACTTTATAAAGCTTGAGGGCAAAATTAAGATAATGTAAAGGTAATCCTGTGAATGCAGGTTTACGATAAACAGTCGTAGAAAATTGACCTCCAGTATTTGTAATAGTCGAGAATATTTTAGAAATTTCTTCAATTTCGCAAACGAAAGTCAAATTGAAATGTTTTTGGAATTTAAATACGAAGTACACATCTCGATGCTCATTAAAGAAAGTCATCCACATAATGACGATAACAAATTGACTTGAACTCTGCGGGACAAGTTTCTACACAAATTTTTTAGAAATTACGTAGGTTCGGCCCCAAGCTGAACCCCTTACAACCCCGTATATTTGCGTACACATGTTTCGGCTAAATCTTGCGTTGTTTGTTCTTTATTTTACC
The DNA here is from genome assembly GCF_040958095.1 of Procambarus clarkii. NCBI lineage: Eukaryota > Metazoa > Arthropoda > Malacostraca > Decapoda > Cambaridae > Procambarus > Procambarus clarkii. The sequence goes on from NC_091232.1 coordinate 5,026,067, forward strand.
TCTGAAGATGGAGCTATGACTCTGAAACGTCGGTTTAAGTCAACTGAAGATGTGTATATATCTATATAATATGATTCAAGCAGCGGCGCAGTACGGCTATATGCCTAACAACCAGGGGTTCCGAGGGCCAGCATATCAATACAGTGGCACATGTGCCTGTCGCTCCAGGACCTGAATACCCAAATTAGTCTGTGGCTCGTAGCTGAACGAGTCAAGTTAATACATGTAATTAACAACCCAGGGAGGGGGGGCATTTGGATATGTATATCGTCGGAGGTTACTCACTGGAAGTCGAGCTTCAAGGCCAAGGTTTGGAGAAGGTTGTCCATTGGGCCGTCGAGGGTGAATGTCCCGTTGTCGTGTTCCACCGCCCGCACCCAAGGCACCCACTGTCGCCATCACAGCAGTTAATAAGTATATTATATAAATATATAATCGGTATATTATATAAGTAAACAATAATTATACAGTCGAACGTAGTTGCAATTTTCTTTAAATTCTGTATAGTTAAAAATCCGGGCAAGATTTATTATGGCATGACACGGACTAGATATGAAATGTCAGTTCCACAATGGGCCTCACATGGTCCGCAGCGATCCTCAACAAAGTGGTCCCCACCATGGCTGTTTATGCGATACACGACGCTGCTGCCTCGCCTGGCTCAGCGTCTTCTTCAGCACCTGCGGTCCTTCACAAGTCAGGGAGCCCTAAAGATATACATTTTCTTAGTGTTGGAGGTATGCTCAGTAACATCTTAAGCGACACGTCTAGCAGGGAGGCCCAGGCCGTTCTTTTAGTAAAAATGTCACCGATAATTTACAATCCCAGATACATATTTAACTCTCACATTATGCATCGCTGACGTCAACAATTATAAGGGGACTAAACATTCATAGATGAGTGTCATTCTTATATTTATGGCGTGCTTGGTGACGATTAACGCGGAGCAATTTTCTTACGAATAGGACGTGATAAGAACATGATGTTACCACGCACATACGCGTTGCACACACGCCTTGCACACACACATACACGCCTCTCGCACACACCACACGCCTCACACAACACGCAGTGATCTAGTTGACTGACGGTTTAGAGGCGGGATCATAGAGCCAAAACTCAACCCAGACAAACGCAACAAAGTGAGTACAACTAGGTGAGTCACAGGCCAGGCAACACACAGGCCCACCCACCTGTTGAAGAGCCTCGTGTTAGTGTCTCAGACCTCGCTTGACAAGGGTTTAAATAGCTCTCTTGAGATTGTTGACATTGTCCCGAGTATGAACGGGCTGGTCAAGGGAAGGTAGGTCATACCTCACTACACCACAGAGACGCGTATTGTCATCACAAAATATACTTGTTTTACTATGTAGATTTGAGGATGGTTCAACCTTTACCTGATCTACTGTGGCGATACTTGATGACTCAAGATGAAGCGGTGCACCTTAATTCCTCTATCAGCTGTCAGCTTCTACATAGTTGATATGTAGGAGAAAACAAGTGGTGAGTCTCGGAGCCAAGTCTGATATGACTTGTGGAACAGATTTGGCGTTTGAATCAAGTTGTTTAATTTTGTTGGGGGGACAGGTGGCCAGTAATATATATATATATATATATATATATATATATATATATATATATATATATATATATATATATATATATATATATATATATATATATATATAATGACTGAAAACTCACACCCCAGAAGTGACTCGAACCCATACTCCCAGGAGCAACGCAACTGGTATCTACAGGACGCCTTAATTCACTTGACCATCACGACCGGACATAAGGAAGTGATAGCCGAAGCTATTTGAACCATAGCTGCAGAACCCCTGTCGTAGATACCAGTTGCGTTGCTCCTGGGAGTATGGGTTCGAGTCATTTCTGGGGTGAGAGTTTTCAGTCGCATATAGTACTGGGGACCATTCAGGCTTGTTCACATTTGTGTTCCTCACATGTGCCCCAAAGAATGAGATGATTTGATAAAATGCTATGCCCAAGATTACCATCCGAGTGCCGGCGGGGAAGTGGTTCAAATGGCTTCGGCTATCACTTCCTTACATCCGGTCATGATGGTCAAGCGGATTAAGGCGTCCTGTAAATACCAGTTGCGTTGCTCCTGGGAGTATGGGTTCGAGTCACTTCTGGGGTGTGAGTTTTCAGTCATTATATATATATATATATATATATGACAATGTCAGACCACGGAGGAAAAATGAAACAGGAAATTTCCTTAAGTACTTTCGTATATTAAATACATCTTCAGAAGGTCATTTTACAGATCGAGTGATGGGTATAAATAGGCAGGAAGGAGTGGTGAAGTAAGGTGAGGTACAATACTTGGACAACGCAGACGGCCCATTGGCCCATCAGATGCACCCAATTGGCACATCCGATGTAGCCCAATGGCCCATCTGATACAGCAGACATACAAGCATAATATATAGGTAATTATAACATAAAGAAGTAAATATATACAATAAATTAGTGAGACAAATGTTTTTCAATGATTCTACTTAAATCGCCCTTTAGCTGATCTATTAGAAATGGATCTAAGTAATATATATATATATATATATATATATATATATATATATATATATATATATATATATATATATATATAATATAATATAATATAATATATATATATATATATATATAATATATATATATAATATATATAATATTATATAATGGTCGGTTTATATAGATCGGGGTCCCTTCCCCCCTCTCAAGGTTGAATTACTGACCCTGCCCAGGATGCTACCCCACAATTAGAAGCTGACTAGCGTATGGGTACCTATTTTACTGCTAGGTGAATAGGAGCATCAGGTGATTGGAAACACGCACCCAACCATTTCTGTCCCGCCCGGGATTCGAATCTTAAATTCCCGATTGTTAGAATGAACCCGACGACATGCTTCGAATCACCAAAAGTAGCAATTATCCCGCTCCTTTGAGCCGGGAAAATATAAGGTGGGAAGTGGGGAGTTACTGTCGTTGTTGTTGTTGTTTAAGATTCAGGTACTGGGAACAAAACGTTCCAAGCAGCACTGGCTATGGTGAGCCCGTAGTGAACTTCCCTGGCACAGGAGCGGGCTGTCAATATGAGTTACTGTCAATATAGTGGGGAGATATACCCCTGTTATAACCCCTCTCACGTCACCCCTACCACCACTAACTAGAGTAGTAGGAGGGGGAGAGAGGACAATCACCACCCGCTCACCACCACCACCCAATCACCAATCATGGCTGTGGGAGGGGCAAATGGCCAAAAGCGACGTTCTTTTTAAGAGGACAGATTGGGTGAAGCTTATCCATTCCCCGTCCCTACTACTGTTGCTGTTTATTTTATTTTTTATATATTTGTTTATTTATACACAAGAGTTCTTACATTCATGTAAGGCCACCAACACGCGTAGCGTTTCGGGCAAGTCCTTAATCCTAATTTTCTCCGGAATACGACCCGCCAAATCGTTTAACAACCAGGTACCTATTTTACTGTTGGGTAAACAGAGGCTACAGTTAAGAATTGGCGCCCAGTAAATCCTCCCCAGCCAGGATTCGAATTCGGGCCAAAGCGCTCGCGAAACGCCAGGCAAGTGTTACCGCTACGCCACGGGATGGGGGGGGGGGGACTTAATGGCTTGGCGCTTTCTTCTGATACTTCCCTTCCCCCGCCCTACTGCCTGAATTATTCTGCAGGAGGCAGATCATTACACCAACACGACGCAGGTCCCTGATGGATGTGTTGTTGCATCTGGGTTACCTAAACAAGCCCCGAGCAACACACACGAGTTTGATCCGGCTGGTACTTCCTCACCCACAGTCAGCTGACCTTCGGCCACCCACTTAAAGCTTGAAATTGAAAGTCTTTAAAGCTCTTATTTTAGTATTTCTTCTTAATCGTCGATTTTCCAGGGTTCGTGTAATTTTAATAAATAAAATATAAGCAAACACTATTCATGCTGGATATTTTTTTTGTATATTTTCTGCTGCTGAGAAAGTCGGTAATGAAAGGTAAAGGTTCGCTTGATTATTCTCAGGGTTTGGTTAGCTTTTTTTGTTTACTGCCGCTCCCACCTATTGTGCAACTTTTAGTGACTGATGGATTCTGACACCAAGGTTCTTTACTTCATCAATCTGTTGTAAGGTAGTGCTGTCAGTTTAGTAGTTGTGACGGGGATTGTTGCGCCCACACATGCAATGTCTTGCATTTAACGACATTAAAAAGCATTTGTCAGTCGTCAGACCATTTGTGGAGTTCATGCAGATCTCTTTGTAAGGTCTCGGTATCACTTTCACTTCCCACTTTACCATAGATCTTTGTGTCATCAACAAACTTGATGATGTGGTTTGTAAGTATTCTCATTTGTCACTGATGTATATGACAAAAGGTTGGCCCCAAAATGGACCCCTGTGGCACCCCACTGAGCACATTTCCCCAGGCAGATTCATTCCCATTTTGCACGACCCTTTGTTTTCTGTTTTGTTTTCTGTTTTAACCATTGTTTTATTCATTCCAGTATTCTCCCATTTATTACATGTGCCTGTAATTTCCTTGCCAGTCTCTCATGTGGTATCGTGTTAAAAGCTTTAGCAAAGTCCATATAAGCTACTTCTACCGGAAGTCCTTTGCCTGAATAGCCGGTTATCGTTTCCCGAAATGTGAGAACAAACCAATTTTTAATGCATAGTATGTTAAAATTGATGAATGCGTCTGGAGAGGACGGCCGCTGCTTTAAACAGCCTAGTGTGAGGACGGGTTAAATACAAATAATCGTCAACGGAATCTAAACACCTAACGTAACGTAACCAATTCCTAAATTTGCACAATATACTAATATAAAATAATATTAACTTATATTTGAGAAAATTAATGTTTTGAATGAACATGTTAAAATTGATGAATGCATCTTTGGAGTCGGCCGCTGGATGGAATGGACTTGGTTTGAGGACGGGTTGCGTGTGCAAACCGTTCTTCATTCATAAACAAAGTTTGGCGGCTGGATTAACCAGCATTTGCCCTTTGTTTAGATCTTTTGATAATTACTTGGCCTTTGAGGACGAGCTGAGGAGGGTGACTAGACTCGTAGGCTTCAAGATCATCTTCTAATTATACACTTCTCTTGTCGCTTCGGCGGAAACTACTGAGAAGACGGTCTGAATCACCATGAAATGACCACATCACGGTATACCAGAATTTACCCGAGGGCCACCAACTCTAGATGCTTTTTCGGGGACAAGAAGCTGGCAGTTTGTCAAAGCCCCCCTCCACTCTAATTTCCAAGGATTTTTTTAAAGGATTCCATGGGTATATTAGCCAATGGGAGAAATAGTAAGAGTTTGGCCCGTCAATGTGGCTTCTTGAACGCGAAGCTCATAACCTTAGTGTTAGTTACCTACCTCAAGGTAGGTAAGGTAGTTATATTGGACCTGGCCAGCCGGACCTGGCCAGTCGGGCTTGGCCACGGCACAAAACGTATATAAATATACACACATCGCATGTTTAACGCTACACTCACATACATAATAGAGTGATCACCAGTGTGTTGTATGTTGCTACCATGAACGCACCTAGCAACGGTCACCTCAGCACTTGCTCAGTCTCCCCCCCCCCACCTCAGCACTTGCTCAGTCTCCCCCCACCCACCTCAGCACTTCCTCAGTCTCCCCCCCCCCACCTCAGCAGTGCCTCACTGCAGCAGGTTTCTCATAAATTACTGACCTCCAGTGAATTGTAACAGGCTAAAATATTGCTGTGTTACCTTGTGTTTCGCAAAGTTATTTAGAGTGCTCTCGATATATTTATTGCCAATATTGAGTATAAACGATGTATATCGCTAACCTAATATATGCGCTGAACATACTTGTGTGTTGATCGAGGACTTGGTGTATATATATATATGGAAGTTCACATATAGAAAGAAGATCGTGACAACGCTATGGTGATATTAAAATCTATACTCAGTAGTAGGTCCAACTTGCGATATATCTTTTGTTATATATATGTGTGCAATGAATTTTAAGGGTGATTTGAGGCTTAATTTGACGTATAATTCAATTTAGAACAAGACTATGCCTCAAACTTTGACACGTTTAGATTATTGTATGAGTAGATTACATTTCAGGCGTGCTCCGTATTTTGAAAGAAATTATAAACATGTATGCAGATGTTTTTAAGTCTTAAATACGCTAGAAAGTGAGATTGGAGCCGTTGGATCAAGTACTTATCAGTACGTTATCAAGTACACAATAAACGTACTTGAACCGTGGGGAGAATCACCTGACTGACCTGAATGATCTGGCTGACCTGAATGATCTGGCTGACCTGAATCACCTGACTGACAGAGGGTTGGCCCCAAAATGGACCCCTGTGGCACCCCCACTGAGCACATTTCCCCAGGCAGATTCATTTCCATTTTGCACGACAATTTGTTTTCTATATTTTCGTCACCAAGACCACACCCTTAATTTGGTCTCCAAACCCCCCTACCCGACCTCCAGTACCAAGACCCCCCCAGACTTAGTCACCAAGACCTAATATTGTATTCCATTTCAGAATGCACTTAATGACCACAGTGAAGCCGTGAATTTTTCATTAACTTGAGCAAACGGTCAATAATCCTCCCTTTAGGGCTCGGGACGAATGTCGTCTCTCCTTTACTTCCCTTAATATGTGGGGCTTGTGTTCATATGATCGCTGTATTCGTCTTAGTAGCAAAGTAATCATCGGTTTATCATTACAGCATTATTGTGTGGTCATCTCGACCAGGAGTGGTTTGTCATTATCATAATAATTGAATCATTATACCCACCACATTGCATAGTATTGTAGAACTTGCATTTTTCATTATCATTTGTTGTATTAAAATATTATAGATGGTCATTATCTGTCTTGTTAAATGTATTTTTAATATAATGAAAATTTGTATTGCATAATCAAATTCGTTATAATTGTACGATAATTATAGTATCATAAGCGTTAGCATCACAATCACTGTATTAACATTATCACGATTCGCTAATAATAATAATGTTGATAATCATAAAACCGTTTTTCAAGTAATTCAAAAGTATTCTAATTATTTCCAATGTGTTACGGGGTAGAGGCAGGTGTTGAACCCTCGACGTTGATGAAGCAGGCTCTCGATCACCCTCAGGCGAGGCTAATTATAGCCTAATGGCTTCCATGCATGACAAACTAGGGTACTCGTGTAGTCATTGCGGCATGGATCATGTACTCGAGGGGGGGGGGCAGCTGTGGCATGGAGCATGCACTGGGCAGGGGGCCAGCTATGGCATATCTCGTGTATTCACCTAGTTATGCTTGCGGGGGTTGAGCTCTGCTCTTTCGGCCCGCCTCTCAACTTACAACCAATCTACTAATATTTTGTTTTTACACACACACACACACACACACACACACACACACACACACACACACACACACACACACACACACACACACACACACACACACACACACACACATTACACATAGTAAATAGAGTGGTACACGGTTGGAACAAGTTAAGTGAGAAGGTGGTGGAGGCCAAGACCGTCAGTAGTTTCAAAGCGTTATATGACAAAGAGTGCTGGGAAGACGGGACACCACGAGCGTAGCTCTCATCCTGTAACTACACTTAGGTAATTACACACACACACACACACACCCAGGAAGCAGCCCGTAACAGCAGGCTGACTCCCAGGTTACCTATTTACTGCTAGGCAGGGTTGCCAGATCTCAATTGCTGAAAGTAGCGAGCTGACAGTCTAAAAGTAGCGAATTTGTAATAAGAGTAGCCCAATTTTTTTTTAGTGAATAATATGGGTTTCAAAGTAATATATTTTGATATATAGAGCACACTATACGATGTTAATTGTTTTATTAATATTATTTCCGCACACACACACATATACACATACATATATATATATATATATATATATATATATATATATATATATATATATATATATATATATATATATATATATATATATATATATATATAATGTCGTACCTAGTAGCCAGAACTCACTTGTCAGCCTACTATGCAAGGCCCGATTTGCCTAATAAGCCAAGTTCTCCTGAATTAATTTATTTTCTTTAATTTTTTTCTGATGAAATGATAAAGCTACCCATTTCATTATGTATGAGGTCAATTTTTTTTATTGGAGTTAAAATTAACGTAGATATATGACCGAACCTAACCAACCCTACCTAACCTAACCTAACCTATCTTTATAGGTTAGGTTAGGTTAGGTAGCAGAAAAAGTTAGGTTAGGTTAAGTTAGGTAGGTTAGGTGTCGAAAAACAGTTAATTCAAGAAAACTTGGCTTATTAGGCAAATCGGGCCTTGCATAGTAGGCTGAGAACTGCGTTCTGGCTACTAGGTACGACATATATATATATATATATATATATATCCTCTGAATACTTTTTATTTTCTTCTCCGAGGCTATGGGTCCCCACATTGGCACCAGAGGTGGTACCCTCACAAACTTTTATTAATATATATATATATATATATATATATATATATATATATATATATATATATATATATATATATATATATATAACTATATGGCAGTGTCAGACCACGGAGGAAGAATTGAAACAGGAATTTCCTTAAGTACTTTTGTATATTAATACATCTCTCTCTCTCTCTCTCTATATATATATATATATATATATATATATATATATATATATTTTATATATATATATATATATATATATATATATATATATATATATATATATATATATATATATATATATTAGTATATTTTGGTAGCAGTCTTTCCTGTAGACATATATTATTAAATATGACCGAAAAAGTAAGATTAATAATTCTAACACGAATTTTCTCAATCTTTCGTACATTTCTTTTCACTGTTGGAGGTAAATCAAAAATCAATTCTCCAAAATTCATTTTTATTTCTAGTCTGACGCGACACGAACGCGTTTCGTAAAACTTATTACATTTTCAAAGACTTTAGTTTACAAATACACAACTGAATAGAACTTACGCATCTCCGATTTTATATCTACATTTGAGTGAGGTGGATGGGGTGAGGTGGCATTAATAGGGTATTAATTTCATCAACACAAGACAGAACAAGAGGTGGTATTAATAGGGTATTAATTTCATCAACACAAGACAGAACACGAAACAATGGGTATTGAATAGAAGTGTTTGTAGAAAGCCTATTGGTCCATATTTCTTGATGCTTCTATATTGGAGCGGAGTCTTGAGGTGGGTAGAATATAGTTGTACATTAATTGGCTGTTGATTGCTGGTGTTGACTTCTTGATGTGTAGTGCCTCGCAAACGTCAAGCCGCCTGCTGTCGCTGTATCTATCGATGATTTCTGTGTTGTTTACTAGGATTTCTCTGGCGATGGTTTGGTTGTGGGAAGAGATTATATGTTCCTTAATGGAGCCCTGTTGCTTATGCATCGTTAAACGCCTAGAAAGAGATGTTGTTGTCTTGCCTATATACTGGGTTTTTTGGAGCTTACAGTCCCCAAGAGGGCATTTGAAGGCATAGACGACGTTAGTCTCTTTTAAAGCGTTCTGTTTTGTGTCTGGAGAGTTTCTCATGAGTAGGCTGGCCGTTTCTCTGGTTTTATAGTAAATCGTCAGTTGTATCCTCTGATTTTTGTCTGTAATAATAATAATAATAATAATTTTTATTTAGGTAAAGGTACATACATAAAGAGATTTTACAAAGTTTGTTGGCTTTATAGATAGAGCTAGTACATACAAGGCCTAAAGCCACTAATTACACAAAGCGTTTCGGGCAGGGATAACGTTTCTATTAACAATATCTTTCAGGACCCTTTCCTCCGTTTTATGAGCTGTGGAAAAGAAGTTCCTGTAAAATAGTCCAATAGGGGGTATAGGTGTTGTGTTAGTTGTCTCTTCAGAGGTTGCATGGCGTTTCACTTTCCTTCTTATGATGTCTTCGACGAAACCATTGGAGAAGCCGTTGTTGACTAGGACCTGCCTTACCCTACAGAGTTCTTCATCGACTTGCTTCCATTCTGAGCTGTGGCTGAGAGCACGGTCGACATATGCGTTAACAACACTCCTCTTGTACCTGTTTGGGCAGTCGCTGTTGGCATTTAGGCACATTCCTATGTTCGTTTCCTTAGTGTAGACTGCAGTGTGGAAACCTCCGCTCTTTTCCATGACTGTTACATCTAGAAAGGGCAGCTTCCCATCCTTTTCCATCTCGTAAGTGAAACGCAACACGGAACTCTGCTCAAATGCCTCCTTCAGCTCCTGCAAATGTCTGACATCAGGTACCTGTGTAAAAATGTCGTCAACATATCTGCAGTATATGGCCGGTTTCAAGTTCATGTCGACTAAGACTTTTTGCTCGATGGTACCCATGTAGAAGTTTGCAAACAGGACACCTAGGGGAGAACCCATGGCGACCCCATCTACTTGCTTATACATGTGCCCATCCGGGCTCAAGAAGGGTGCCTCTTTAGTACAAGCTTGGAGTAGTTTCCTCAGAATATTTTCTGGTGTGTCAAGAGGAGTACAGGCTGGATCACGATACACTCTGTCGGCTATCATCCCGATTGTCTCGTCCACAGGACGAGTGTATCGTGATCCAGCCTGTACTCCAGGCTGTACCAGCTACTCCAGTAGCTGGAGTAGCCTGTACTCCAGCTACTGGAATAGGGTAGTCTGTGCATTAAGCATTTGGCACTGAGTTTTCCCATATAATAGGAACCGATGAAAGAGCATCCGAGGTCCCACACTATCTCATTGCCTGGGAGAGGATTGGAGTTCTGGTTGATTAAATACCCCAGAATTCCTACCTCTCTTATGGCTTTGAAGTATGGTGTAGTGGATACAGCATGCAACTGCCACCTTGTTGGCCAGTGTTCGAGTCCCCTGGTGGGTTGAGTGTCTAAAAAGATATATATATATATATATATATATATATATATATATATATATATATATATATATATATATATATATATATATATATATATATATATAATGTCGTACCTAGTAGTCAGAACGCACTTCTCAGCCTACTATGCATGGCCCGATTTGCCTAATAAGCCAAGTTTTCATGAATTAATTGTTTTTCAACTACCTAACCTACCTAACCTAACCTAACTTTTTCGGCTACCTAACCTAACCTAACCTATAAAGATAGGTTAGATTAGGTTAGGTAGGGTTGGTTAGGTTCGGTCATATATCTACGTTAATTTTATCTCCAATAAAAAACAATTGCCCTCATACATAATGAAATGGGTAGCTTTATCATTTCATAAGAAAAAAATTAGAGAAAATATAATAATTCGGGAAAACTTGGCTTATTAGGCAAATCGGGCCTTGCATAGTAGGCTGATAAGTGAGTTCTGGCTACTAGGTACGACATATATATATATATATATATATATATATATATATATATATATATATATATATATATATATATATATATATATATATATATATATATAATATGCCACCCGTGCCACCTCTTGGGAGGCTTAATCTTCATCAATCGAGACCAGTACGTCCTAACCAGACATAATATGATGATATCCTGAACAGTTGATAAATAAAAGTAATTGCGAACTCCAGTTATCTAATACTTATCATAAATGGTATAAAACCGTTTCATAAGCCAAGGGATTTGTAGATCAGAGTTTAAAGGGAATTCGGAAGTAATAATAATACAGCTGATGCCATCTGGCAGAAGAGAACACTATCAATTTTTTTTTTTTTTCAGGGATAATCCTGCGCGGGCCCTAAGCCTCTGGCTGGCCCACTAAGTGTTGCTTGATTCTGTTTTACCTGGGCGGAGTATGAGTATTTATGACTCGTATGGTCGCTTCAGTAAGATTTTGCCATATGTGTTTAACAACTTCTTCTGCTCTGTTGAATCTAAGTTGAAATCTTAATGGGTTTGTAACTGTGTACTGTGTTAGATAATGTTCCAGTGGTCTGTCGGGCATTTCTCCACAGTGTTGACATTTCCTCTCATCTTCCGGAACCTGTAAGCCTATTTCCCATGCACATGGGTATCCAAGCCTGATGCGATGTAAGTGCACTTCTGTTGTTCTACTGCCCCCTTTCATCAAACGAAGTGGTTCGTAGTTGGTTGAATTCTTGTACCAACCCGCAGATCCTGATGTTGCAACTGCTGTGTTGTGGTCACTGTACATCTTTTGCATTGCTCTGTTTCGAATTACTTTCTTCACCTGGGATAGACTCTGTGGTATGTAAATGTCTACATTTCTCCTCTTAGTAGCAAGTTTTGCAGCTTCGTCTGCAACGTCATTTCCTATTATTCCCACATGACTTGGCACCCAGTTGATAAGTACCCGTCGGCCTTGTCGTTTGAGTGTGTGCATGAATGATAAGACATTTGTGATCAGATGGATGTTATCACATATGTGTTCTTGTTGCAAGGTTTCAATGGCGGTTCTCGAATCTGTATGTATGATAACATGCACTATCAACTGGCTGGTCAACAGTGGCCATAAGATACAGTTACGTCATCTGTTGACATCAAATTACACTTATAACAAAATCCTACAAAATACAACTAACGCCATCTGTTTTTTTTCCAACGCACTATAAATAGCCAAACAGCAACCCATAAGGTGGGTTGTTGTGCTCGGGTAGGAGGTTCCAAGCTCCGCCCACAAAATGATATGGGGTGCATAATAAAAAAAATGATGGCATATCATTGGTAGAAACTCTTTGTTGACATTCACACAACAGCCAATTACAGGAAGGGATCAGCTAAATTAAGGCTCCATCCACTTAATAAATCATCTTTATACAGCACACCATCCTTGCTTATGACATTCTGCTTCAACTTTAATCCACCTGATAAGTGAAATGTTAAGTATTTAAAAGTATTAATATAGTGATAATTAAATATTGCAGGATGTAACTGGTGTTACAGAAACATGGGCTGGCTACCTAGCTTGTGACGTCATTAGTGGGGATTGCCTCATGTAAATAATATCGGCGATACAATGCCTCCGCCCTCTTATTGGTCTACATTATTCAGTTAGATGGAAATTTCTGTCTTATGTAAAACAGAAATTGTTGTTCTTTTGTACAACAACAACAACAACAACAAGGTTATTGAGTAAAAGGACGTATTTCTTATTTTGCATTTTAATCATATAAGCGGTGGCATTCCCCGCAACAGCCAATCACAGGAAGGTATTTGTTGGAAACTGCCTTCAACAAAGTTGATTCCTAATGAACTCTAACAATAAATTTGTTTAATAAACGAGTATTTAGGGTCAAGCTACAGATGAACATTATAGGATAACGGTGTTTTAGCTTGCAGCTTCGTTAGACAATCCTTGGTCTTAATTTAAAAAATAAAGAACTAGAAAGCGTATATTATTGCTAACTTTTCGAGAAATAAATCCCAGTCTCTCATTTGCGAACATTTATGCATTGATTTTTTGGCTTAATTAAGTTCTTATCATAATCCCTTTTGCAATCTCAACACCATCTGGCTCGTATCTTGTAACTATCTTCGTTACTTAGCCTCAAAACCTTACATTTGTCTTACATATCCTCAACAGTAGATAAAAAAAAGTAATTGCAGAATTCTAGTTACCTAATACCAGCACGGTATACAACCTTATTATAAGCTACCAGACGTATAGATCAGTGTTTAAAGTAATAATAATACATTATTATTAATGTAATAATATTATTAAAATAATAATAATACAGCTGAGGCCATCTATCGGCAGATAAGAACACTATCAACTGGCAGGTTAATATATAGCCATAAGATACAGCTTACGCCATCTGTTGACATCAAATTACACTTATAACAAATTACCCTACAAAATACAACTAACGCCATCTGTTGCTTTTCCAACGCACTATAAATAGCCAAACAGCAACCCATAAGGTGGGTTGTTGTGCTCGGGTAGGAGGTTCCAAACTCCGCCCACAAGATGGTATGGCGTATCATTGGTAGAAACTCTTTGTTGACATTCACACAACAGCCAATCACAGGAAAGGATCAGCTGTAGGTGGCATCCACTTAGTAAATCATCTTAGTTCAGCCCACCAGTCATGCTTATGGAATTCTGCTTTAACTTTAATGTACCCCCAAGAAGTAAAGTGTTAATTATTCAATGTGTTAATAAAGTGATAATTAAATATTGCGGGATATAACAGATGCTATATAAAAATGGGCTGGCTACCTAACTTGTGACGTTATTATTGGGGGTTGCCTTGACACAAATAATGATACACTGCTCTGCCCTATTATTCGAGTAAATTATTCAGTTAGATGGAGATTTCTGTCAGGTGCAAAACAGAATTTGTTGTTCTTTTTCACAACAACCTTGTTGTTGTGCACAAGGACCTATTTCTTAGTTTAAATTTTATTCATAAAAGAGTGTTCGTATTCCCCGCAACAGCCAATCACAGGAAGGTATTTCTGGAAGCTCGGCCTCCTTATGGACTCAGCATAACGATCTAGCTCATGGCTCTCTGTTTCATCTCTTGTATATACAAACTATGACTTTTTTCGATCACTGCGATCTTGTTAAATAATACAATCCTATCGCCGGTGTCCGGACACATGAAAGCTACTTAGGTATCAGTGGCCAGCCAGGTGGAGATCACAGGCTGTACAATACTGATAAATTATGTAATTCACAGAGATACGTTGATAAATATTAATGTTTTATATTTTATTAAAAATACAGATATATACTTTGTTTCATACGTTAAATGTAACAATATTTCAGTATATATTATATAAGCATAGTAGGTTCATCTCTTCCATTGGTTCATCCCTTGCTAATGATATTCCATCTTCCAGTACTGACATTAAGGACTATCTTACAGGGAACTATCCCCAGTCTCTGTACCTAAAGCCTATTAATTCCATTGACGTCAATGAGATAATCCTTTCCCTTAAAACCAAGTCTGGTGCCCTTGAGGAGATACCAACTTTAATCTACAAAAAAGCCTCCAGATCTTTAGCCCCTGCTATTGCTTTGCTCTTCAACAAGTCACTTGAACTCCAAACCTTTCCAGATATTCTAAAAAAGCGAGAGTAACGCCTGTCCACAAATGTGGTGATCTCACAGATGTTAACAACTACAGACCTATATCAATCCTGCCAAACTTGTCAAAAATTTGTGAAAAACTAATCTATAAGCAGCTATAACCTGGGAATTGAACCCAGGATCC
Source organism: Procambarus clarkii (assembly GCF_040958095.1). NCBI lineage: Eukaryota > Metazoa > Arthropoda > Malacostraca > Decapoda > Cambaridae > Procambarus > Procambarus clarkii. The sequence goes on from NC_091232.1 coordinate 5,041,320, forward strand.
CAGATTGTGAATACCCCCCTCCTACCGCATTGCTACTCTTTTTAAACCAACCGAACCAAAATGTGAGTTACCTATTTGTTGACGATTTTTGGGATCAGTGTCCCCACGGCCGTTGGGACTATGAGGAAAGGCTAGAGTTGTTAAATATGCCAAAGCTTTAAGATAGAAGAAAGAGGCGATATGATCACTATATAAAATATTGTAAGGGGAATCAACAAACTTGGGAAAAAGGAATTGTGAAATCTGCAATTTCAAGAAAAAGATATTGTTTCAAGCTACAGAAACAAAGGTGCTAAAATATAATAGAAAATTCTCTTTTGCAAACAGAGTGGTATATGTGAGGACCAAACCACATCTCAGAAGATAGAGAATAAGATCACACGACTTGTAAATGGTCCAGGATGGACCGAAACGTCATAGCTTCTCCATCTTCTGAGTTGTGGTTTGGTCATTTCTTCAGTCACGTTATTGTGACTCCTCTTCAGATTGGTAGACAGTTGGAACAAGTTAGGTGATGCATGCCAAAAACGTCAGTAGTTTCAAAGCATCATATGACAGTGTCCGGGGAAGATTGTACACAAACTGGGAAGTTTGGTGAGTAGAGGAACTCCCCAGATCCCCAAGCAAGTATTGAGTAAGTACATTGTGAATGTAACTCTCATACTGTAACTACATTTAGGTAATTACAAAAGACAACCTCTCTCATACACACACACACGCATTTAAAAAAATGTCCAAAAATATCTAAAAATTCTGTTTGGCAAAGTTGTAGATGGTTGGAACAATTTAAGTGAGGCAGTAGATGCCAAAACCATCAGCATTTTCAAAAAGCCATGTGATAAAAGATTATAGGGAAGATAGGACACCACAGGTGTTAGTTCTCATCCTGTAACTACACTTAGGTAAATTACACTAGGGTTAATGCAGACATGGGATCCGACAGTTCAGTAATTTCATATTAAGAGTACATGAATTTTACAGTAAACAATATATAATTTGTTCATGTATATAATTAGGGTATTTAACAATTATATAACATTCATATTCCACTTGATTCTGTAACAATATTTCATGCACATAATTGAAATGATAAATTCAAAACTGTTCACTTGACTAGGTTACTAATTTTCATTAGCCATGAAAAGTCTCCAACAAGCATTCATGAAGTTAGATGTCAGGTTTTGCATTATATTTTTGCACCATTTGGGTCTACATGGTTCATGACCCATCTCAGATGTCATAGATGGGCCCACATGACATTCAAGTCTGGCAATAACACTGGCCAAGGCTTTCACATTGCAAATAGACCATAAGAAGCATGACATTTTTCTTATTATATGTCCATACATTAAGCATGTGTGGTCGATACACTGCCTAGTCAAAGCTGTCTCCCACGGCCTATAATGGTGGCAGGAGGAAGACCAAGGGGAGAGGTCATATTTAAGAGCATGCAGTTTGTGGCAGACGATGAGTCCCAATAACGTGGCTGAAGTATGTTGACCAGACCACACACTACAAGGTGAAGGGACGACGACATTTCGGTCCGTCCTGGACCATTCTCAAATCGATTGTGGATGGTCCAGGACGGACCGAAACGTCATCGTCCCTTCGCCTAGTGTGTGGTCTGGTCAACATGCAGTTTGTTATCCGTAATAGACCATCAAGCTTGCCAACAATTTCAAACTGAAGTATGATTGGTTGGGTAGAAATCTGAATAAGGAATCTTGATGGGAAATGGGACATGCACAAATGACCTTATTAGCAGGTGCAGAACTTTTGTCTGCAAGTTCTTTTGAGGTAATACCAATATGACAGGGTACCCAGCAAAGCTGGACTGTCTTAAATCTGTTAAAGCTGAGAAACAGCCACTTGACAAGCCAGAAAAGGGATGTCTCAGAGTAAACCTACACAGAACCCCTAATAAATTACTTAGCAAGGAATTGAAACTGATGGTAGGCATTCTTTTTTTTTTATATATTTATCATACAGATTTCCCAAGACCAAATATCAACATATATTGTACACATTAATCATAAAATTAATACAAGCAAACATCATGGAACAAACCAATGAAAACCTAGCTTCAGAATAATGTATAATCATGCCACATCAAAGTTCTTGAAAATACTTTAAATCAGCAACTTTCTTTGCCAAAGTACATAAATATTTGTTAAAAAATCAAATGCTCATACAATAAACAAATTGGGGCAATTAATTATGTCTTAATATACACACTATAGCTGAAAATTTCCCAAAACCCAGTGCTATCACTGCATAGAAAATGCAACACAATAGCATAAGCTATTATAATGGCTTGTTATTATTATTGTTATAATATTATAATAATAATATTATAACATTATTATAAGACTTTTAAACAAATTGACAGAGGCCTTTACCAAACTCCATCTTTTTTTTTAATTAAAAAACGTATAATTTTAAATTAAAGTTTCAGAGAATCAAAATCATTTCAAAAGTACATAAACCAGTGTATACATCTGGCTGTATCTCTTACTATAGATAAGTAGGACAAATTTGCTAAGCTGAAACAAAAAATATAACAATGCAGCTTTTGCTATATGGCTACCGTGATAACTTGAATAGCCATATTTTGAAGATGAAATCATGTCAGTGTACACAAAACGATAAATTTAGATCTTGAAATGCACATTAGTGACATTAGTTTGTAACTTAAACTTTAAGCTTATATGCTATCGGTCACTTTCATAACGTAAAGAACAACGTAGATAATACCAAAATTGCATTTGCTACTAAAATGATAGTTATTATACAGTACATATGATGGCTTACCAAATTATAAAATATGAGAAAACCCAAGGTGTTTCAATATGACAAGTGCTTCTTGTGTTATGTTTTATGAGATAGAAAGGAAATCCTATATTGTCTGAGGAACATTTGTCCTTCTTAACTTCAGTCAACAACAGCATATAATTTTGATAAAAATCCATACTCATACAATAGTAAAGGCTGTGACAATGGTTTCTTTTTCACCATTGATTATTTGCACCAAACTTGGGTACACTTGCTTTCAGCTTGACTACACACACTACATAGCCTTCCCGGTTTGGTGCCTTCTTTTGATACTTGACTACACACACCCCCCAAGCTTAGCTACACTCTAAATGCAGGGTTGCTTGGTGATTTTCTCCATTTCTGCCATAACCCTCACTACGTATCACCCATTCATATTTGACAGAATTGATTTTTCACGCATCTTCCCTTCTACTTCCTCACTTTCATGTGTTGGCCGAGGAATATGACATTCATAACCCAACCCAGACACAGTGTGTGATAGTATTCCTTTTCATGTGCTGTGGGTTGGGTTATTTGTTTCTGCCATGTTATTGTGACATTCTCTGCATCATGATTATTTTCACACACTATTGTTTATGAATGCCAATGTGGAAATTGCTTATTTTTATTGACAATCTCATCCTATAAAACTTTTAGACAAATGTTCCTAGGTTTCTTCAAGGGTCTCTTTAACACTTGAAAGCATTTGAAAGTCTGGGAAAAATTCTACATATAGCCACCCAACTTGGATGGGGAGTTACTAAAGAGATATCAATGTATCAAAAATATAACTAAAATAACCAAATCCAAGGCCATCTAGGTGAACTATTGAAAGAAAATTTATCTTAAATTTTGTTTAGTTTGGTAATAAATCTTAAGCTAAAACTAAAGGAAAGAGTTTGTAATTACTTCCCTGCTACAATATGGACAGAATCTTGTGGAATGTATTAGCTGGGAGACCATAATGTAATCATCATCAGCCTCACAGTGTGATAACTATGGAAATAGCTTCTATCCATTTCAACTACAATATGACACATGTTTGATCAGTGCAAATCCTTGTATTAAAATACTGACATGAATGCATCCTCTATTAAAAAACAAAAAACGAAAAACAAAACAGTAAACAGACAACTCCTTTATCTGATAGAAAATGAGCTGTTTGAACAAAGAAATTAATTATATCTATAATATACACGTTAAAGAAAAATAATTCCTAACACATATGACTAAAGCGTTCCTCCACAGCAGATGCATATGGATCTATGAAATGTCTTAAAAATCACATACGACAAATCCCTTTTAACAACAGCTTCTGGTTTTAGTTTCATAATGCAAGATGACAATGGTACTAGCATATAGAATTATTGACAATGTAAGGCCAACTTTTAATGTTTCTTATTTACACCCGAGAGCGTTGCAAACTCTACGGGTGAATACAACCAGCCACAATCATTAACTCTTAGGTGTCAACACCAAGTAACCCAACTACAAGCTAATATATTACATCTATTAAAATCCTTTATACATAAATGTGCATAAACACATTCATAATATATACAAACATGAGGGGAGAAGGGATAGGGAGCTGTTGTAAAAGTATTTTTTGTTGGCAAGATTAACTAGTGAAGGAAAAGGCTACCTCCAAAACATAGATACACCTGCCATAATTTAGCATTTGCAAACCAATAAAAGAAAGCTTTCCATAACATAATATTCTTATTCAATAAAGAAACCCTCAGTGTCACAGAGCACCCTCCCCCCTGATTATGGGGCCAGATTTACGATGTACAGGTTCGCAAGCACTTGCAAACCTGCACATCTTTTCTCAATCTTTGGCAGCTTTGTTTACAATTATTAAACAGTTAATGAGCTCCGAAGCACCAGGAGGCTGTTTATAACTATAACAACAGTTGATTGGGAAGTTTTCATGCTTGTAAATTGTTTAATAAATGTAACCAAAGCCATCAAAGATTGAGGAAGTAAGTACATGTTCGTAAGTACTTGCGTAACTGCTTTGTGAATCTGGCCTATGCACAGACAGTACATACCACAGAGCACCTCTTTGATCCTCCACAGCAATGCATCCCTAAAATAACCAAAAGTATTGTAATGTGGTCATTCTGACAATTGAAACTACTCTGTACACTACCTGAGACGTAGAAGCAAGCAGGGTTTACCAATTAGTGATTATGCAGTTTAAGATAACAATGGACACAGAAGATGTAAAAAGACAGAGAATACATTTTTTTAAAGGAATAGATGAATAATGAGAGGATAGAAGAGTAGGGGGGACTAGAAAATCAAGAAGTGAGTAAAACAAGTTTCCTTGTTATTGAGGAATTTATATAATATAGAAATTTCTCAATAATAAAATAAAATGCAATATAACAAGTTTATAACTTGGCTTCACTGCTTATGGTATATGGTTATAATAAACAGATAATTAAATGTCTCTCTATTACATATAGTGTACTTAAAATTTCATAACTAATGAGTTTTTGGGTTAAATATAGTTCGTTTGTTTTTGCAGCTTTCTTTTTTTCAACAACAAAGTTTAAAGTATTCCATAAAGATTCATTAAAAGAAATTACCATTACAAGAGAAATCCAGCTAATAAATTTAAATCAGAATGTGAGTGATTGATTATACTGTATATATGTATGTATATAATAATATATATATTTTAATTACACACATATACACACACATACACTTCACAAGGGAATCCATAATTTTGAACCATTTTACACACCCGGCTTCTGCTAGTTCCCCTTCTGCCATTAGTTACAAATGGCCATATCAATTATTTTTGTCTTTTTAAATTTAAAAATTAAAAACAGCATATTAATTTTCTTGCTAAAAAAAAAGAAGTAACAAATGTAAATAATTCTTCCTATAATATCCTCAATACTTTTCTGACTGAAAAGTTAGTACTGTACACCAAGGACATGCTTGTAAACCTGCTCGAATAATTTGTTAAAAGACATTAAGAAAACTTAATTGCTTTGTAATGTTAATTATTTTGGAATTGAAAAGAGCATTAAATTGAAAAATTTCAAATAAAAATTGTGAAGCTGCCAATATACAAGGGGGGGGGGGGAAATATGTTCCTTCAGAAGAGAAGCAAAACGGCTTTCTGCTTTTCTCCAAATGTATCCAACAATTGACAAAGTGTTATTGTTTAAATGTCAAGACCAAAATGCTTTATATAAACACAAGGTACTGTATTAGTATTACCTGAATAATAGTGGATATTGTAATGTTTGTTTACACTAGTTAACAAAGTTTTCATTGATACCTAATATTTACCATTTGAGAGAAATCTAATGATGTAAACATTATTTTATAGTTTGATTATTTTGACCATTAAAAGATGACAAAAAACACACAAACTGTCATAAATGTTACCTTGTTTCTTACAAAAAACTAAATACAGCTACACTTAATGTCTATTTTTTCCTAACAATAGTTATTCAATGAACTTAACTTAATGGAGAAATCTGAATATTCCATCCACATTTCTCAGGCAGCAATCTTTTCCTTTTGGTTGAAACCATGCAAAGCATCTGTGTCAATATATACAAATTACAGACACTTAAAACAAGAATTGGAATGAAGAGGAGAAGGAAAAAAAAAGCTAACAAAATCATGCAAAAATATAACAGCATCCATCTTTTCCATACACATTTATGGATCATTTGTAAAGCTTCATACATGGCTCTCCACTTTTAAATGGATAATCATAAAAATCTAAAACAGAAAAGCTGTGTAAAGAGAACAAAGAAGAAATCGTGTTTACTTGATTCGCAGAATACATTAATTTTAAGTGAGCTTGAGAACCCTCCATTCAAAGCATTGCATACAGAGGACTCTTGTTGCCCGGTGCACATGGAATTTTATATGCAGTTGTTTCATTTTTGCAGAAGTGTACATTCAATCAATGCTGAGCATGTGAACGTGGAGCATAAGAACATTCAAGTCCATATCAACACACACACACATAACACTCAAAACATTTTAGGTACGTGCACCTATAGTTATACCGACATGTTCACATATGCACACTCAAATGGATGCAACTATGCATTCACACACGGTTACATGCACAAACATATATAAATGCAAAAATAACACCCAAATATCTGTACTCATACATTCAAACTTTTCCATGCAACCCAGGCATGCACACACACACCTAAGTATATATACAATCACATATGCTCACCTCCTTACATATAAATCACTTACATATGAACAAACCAATTATACTAAAGGACATGTACAAGCTTATATAGCCATGCTCCCAACAGCTAAATATGACATTTATATCACAATATGTAAAGTTTTTCATTTTAACAAACAATGGGGCTAGTATATCACTGCCAAATTCATTTATAAAATATTGACTTACTGATACTCAGGTGTCAATAAAAAGCTATAATATGGTTACCTTATAAATATTTCCTTTTTCAATTAGATGCTGTGGTATGAATCACTAACCTTGTAACAAACAAGGAGGAATATCTAACCTACTATGTAACAAGAAAGAGAAGTAGATTAATCTTAAAGATGTTAAAAATGTGATCAAGAATTTGAATGAGAATTCTGGGTACATTGACAGTAAAAATTACTGTTTCTTTTTCCAAGATATTTGTTTGTTACCTCTCTTGAATTATGTTATATATAACTTAATTAGTTAATTTTCCTTAATCTCATCCTACAGTTGTAAGAAACATAATTTAGGACATATTAAAGCTTCAGTGGAAAGTTCAGCAGTTCCCTTTGTTGTAAAAGTAGATTTTTTCTGTCAAAGCAGATTTCTTCTATGCCAAAACAGTTACTAAAGCGTTTCACATTGCAATAATTATATATTACATTTTTTCTTTTTATCATGTTCTTTCACTGTATTTTATTTCACTTTTCTACTTAAACCACCATTTTTTGAGGATTCTACAAGATGCATTTAATCAACTCCTGCAAAACCCACAGTGCCCTCAATCGCCTTGATAAGCTTCTCGCGGAGTTCATGATATGACTGGTACGGAGGCAGATCCAGCCTATTAAAGCTGAAAATAAAGAGTTTCATCACCTACATTTACAAATGAAGCATTTACGACTTAAGTGCATGTTCCTAACATAACATTTACCTACATTTGGCAGACTCTGCAAATATCATATAGTAATTGTTTCAAATATAATATTTCCATTTGCAATTAAACCCTAAAATGCAAAAGTTCAAAATAATGTTGTCCCTAAAATATGAATTTATAATGTTGATTTTTAACACAATACTGTAATATGACTTACCATGTATGAGAACGAGGATAATTTTTAGTTTCTCCCCACATCTCTATAGTGAATAGCTGTGGTCCATTGCTGCCATACAGTTCCTTGAACCCATTCATGGGAACACGTGAAGTACCAGTAACAAACTGTAGCAGACGGGCTCTCATTTCATTTGTAAAAGATAGAACAACCTGAAGAAGAATAAAATAAGGGAGAGAATACAGTAGTCTTAAAAAAAGAAAAATTATATTTATAAAATCACATTCTTGAACTATTTAACTTTGTTACAAATCTAAAATACAGTAGCAATTATATAAAAAGAAATATACTACAGTATACAATAATGCAATTGTAACAAACTGCATCAGCATGTCAAAAACAAAGCGTCGTAGACAAAAGAATCAAAACCCCGAAATGTAAATTCACAAGGTACTTACCCGCCAGAACCACTGAATGACTATATGGTTAGGGTGGTACTCTCCCTTGTAGACTGTGTTCGCTCTCCAATCCTTGACATCAATCGAGACAATGCCACACATGAGCAGCTCTAGCTCATTCTGCCATAAACAGAAGTCACATTATAATCCAAATTTTGGCTTCAAAGAATCATAATACACAAACAGATCAGGGACTAGATTACACCTTCCGTCTTTTATTTAGTTAATTCTCTAGTTAACCACAAACATTACTCTAATTTATTTACTTAAGCCTTTAAGGATTTTCTGAATGTTTTCTCCTTAAATTTTGACATTTTATGGATTTTTCTTTTAAACTCACACTACAGGAAGCATAACCAAAATAACTACTGACCTCGTCAAAAATCTTAATGTGGGAGACTGGTACCACATCATTGAAGCCATCTCGGAAGGCTTCCATTTGATTATGGATACGTTGGACAAACCGCCAGTTAATAACTAGCCTGTAAACATAATTGTTGTTTAAATAACCTAAACACTGTCATGTGTCAGAACAAATGGTAGTTTAACTGAACTTGCACCCCACTGTAAGACCAGCCTTGTGACATCTAAGAAAAAAGCCTTTGCTGATGTGATTATTAAGGTTATTTGAGAATTACAGTACAGTACTTCAATAAAAGACAGCTGAGCTTGTGTAAAATATGCTAATAATTTTTATTAAGAAATGCAGCATCAGTATAAGTTCACCTTTCATTAAATTTCAACTTTCCATTAAAGACTTTTGAGAATGGGAAGCAAGAGAGAATATTATGTTATTATAGAAGTGATGCTGCAAACAATTTCTAATTAGTGTAAGGCAGCAAATATACAGACTGATAAAACTAAGAACTGCATCATCATAGTAGAAATACGTTTCATTAATAACACATGAAAGCACTAAAATATGTTTTTATATTATATATATATATATATATATATATATATATATATATATATATATATATATATATATATATATATATATATATATATATATATATATATATATATATATATATATATATATATATATATATATATATATATATATATATATATATATATATATATATATATATATATATATATATATATATATATATATATATATATATATATATATATATATATATATATATATATATATATATATATATATATATATATATATATATATATATATATATATATATATATATATATATATATATATATATATATATATATATATATATATATATATATATATATATATATATATATATATATATATATATATATATATATATATATATATATATATATATATATATATATATATATATATATTGGGACAGCATAGAACAGTGGTGTATGACCTCAGCTCACAACTGAGGGACCTGGGTTCAATCCCTGGGTTGGAGAGAAATGGTTGGGCACATTTCTTTAATCTGATGCATCTGTTCACCTAGCAGTCAAATAGGTACTCGAGTTAGGCAATTGTTGTGAGTCGCATCCTGGGGAAGGTCAGTAGTTAGCATAGGGAGACCCTGATAAGCCTACATATAGGTTTCCTGAGCCCAACAACAGGAATTAAATTCTGTCAAATTTTAATGATTTGAAACTTATTTTACCATTATCACAATATACAAATATTTATTGTAGACTCCTGTGTAAATGTGGGGTTGAATTCCTTGAGACCCTGAGTCAAACCAGACCACAAAGCACTTGGTTTAAGGTCTTCTGGGAAAAAATAGGAAGTGTTTCAGGATCAAAAATGTCCTTATATACACAAAATACCACTGTAATGCACTGACCTTCAAAAAGTTTAAACAGAAATATGCACTGCACATTTCAATGAATGAAATTTATTCTGGGAGTAACTGAATGCAATAGCACAGAAACACAAACATTATTATTTCCATTAGCTTTAAACAAAATTTAACAAAATATAAAATGTTACCTGTCATTCTTTAGATGTTATAAATACCTCCAAAGGGTACCTGGTCAACAGGGCTGTGATTCATTCGTCAGACTGCAAGCAGTGGTGTCTAACTGGCTGGTTGACCAGACCACCAACCAGGATGCCATTAATCCACAAAACCACCTCAAGACAAAGTAACCTACAGATCATATTTTTTTGGTAAGACGGAAAGAAAGGCTGCTGTCAGCACAATATAGTAACACTCACTCAATGTATTCATTCTTGTTCTCATTCGTGACAGGAATTTCTGCTCCATTTTCTTTAAGACTATGAGAAGAAGTTCTTCCAAAAGATTCTTCATCCACACTAAATGTTAAATCCAAGTCAGCTGGGTCATTTTCCTGGGAAAAGATGATACACTGATAAAATGGGCATATTGGCATCTAGGGCACACACACACACAACATAATGCACATTAAGGTTATTAAAAACATAACAAACGAATGAAGAACTAGAGCAAATTGTTGATCCAATGACACGTACAGTGTCTGGGGAAAATTTAATTTTGATCCCATCATATGTAAACCAGTTGTGCAAGGAAAAGCTGGAGTAATATACATCATTAGTGCTTGGGGAAAATACACCACTGTGTTACCACTACACCACCTAAGGACTGCATTATATATAATGCTGCAGTATGCAGTGCAGAATATATGGTGAATTAATGGGGGTGGGCATTTTTTATATCATTACTCCTTTTTCCAATTTTCTTCCCAATTGCTGATGGGTTGATGCATCATACCACTCATGGAAATGGGAAAGCGATAAAGATGATATATTTATAACAATTTTAATTTACCAAAACTATGGAAACTAGAATATCTGTTAACTACAACTCACCTGAATCCAGAGTAGAGAATTGTAGTATTCTGAGTCAACACTCTCCATATCCTTAAGTTCAATGGATTTGGATAACATCATCTTATAAAATGGTCGGATGAAGAAGGCTATAAAAATACGAGCGAGAAACATTAATACGAAGCGTTGATAGTTGTGCTTGAGGAGCCCAAGGATGTAGGTTCAATCCAATCATATGGCCTCAATATTTATATGTTGTTTCATTATGTTCTTATGATTTCATTTGTATGTAAGATACCAATTGAGTTCAGAATTTGATATAATTTCTTTAACCATGAGGATATTTGTGCTTGGCCAAGGACTAGACAAAGTTTCAACTCACCATCAAGCAGTTTTCCGTGGTAAACAGCCATGCCGGCCACACGACCGATAAATTTGAAATATCGCAAGTGTTCTTCATTGCACATTCCGGAATATGGGTTGATCTGCAGCGTGTAGTTGTCTCTGAATTGAGAAAGGCATTTTTTTATGTTTATAGCCATTAATTGTCCCTGTATAACCTTTGGTAAGATTCAAATAAAAGGATGATGATACGGCATAAAGATTACAGTATAAAGATGGATTATTTTTTTAGTACTGTAGATGCAAATTACTTTCAAACAATTTATAGCAAATTGTAGCAATTAAAACAAAGTCTTGCAAGCTTACGTGGCAGAATATTCGAAGAGACCATAATAGGGGTTAAACATTTCCTTCGACAGGAGGAAGAAGAATTCCCGAGCAACACCTCCATAATCCAAGCCGACCTAAGTGGAAATCACTACCATTATACACTGTTACAAACTAAGTGATACAGATATACTGAAAATATCATCACACATTATTACCAAAAAACATAGGTTCATACCTCTCCCTCAAACTCAATCCACAGCTTTGTTCGGAGGAGATCCACACGAGACACCTGGCTGATAATGGCAAATGAATCCTCCAGGATATTGTTTCGCTTCACCTTGATATCAAACTTGTTGGGAACATTTGCCTGTATGAGGTGTAAGCTGTTATTCCAAGGTGAATGATGAGCTTAAAAGCTAAAATAAATTATTAAAAGAAAGCTAATTCTACCTGATATGGTTTATTTTCCCCAAAGTGTCCATTCAACTTCATCATCATTGCCTAGACAGTCTCAAAAAGTTTTTGCCCACTTTAACCTTTATACATTATTTTACATGAATAACTGAAATGCCTTTTCTGGCACTTATCAAAACGTATAACTTCAACTCCTTATGTTTAGGCAAATACTGTACAAACTGTGTTGTGGTGTAACACAACACACACACAACAGCAGAAGAGCACTTACTGGCTTTGGAAGTCTGCTCTTGAAGTATTCATATTTCTGTTTGTAATCTCTAGAATAAGGTATGGCTTTGCCTGCAATGGCTGGATTGAGCAATCGTGGGTCTTCCCATGTTGTTGTGCGGTTCTCTATATGAAAAGGAATCATGATTATGCAGCTCCTTGTTTACTAAATGTGTCAAAAGTAGAATGACTTTTTTATTAATTTTATGTCATGTACAGTTATAAAATTTTGCATTTGTATATTTATAATTTTGAAGGAATTATTTTATAATCTAAAACACAAACAAAATTGACACTGTTATAAAATGCAATAAGTGAGATTAAATACCTACCTGGTATATCTTATTTTAATATAGCTTTTCATGTGATAATGTTATAGATCAAATGCAATTAAGCCCCTTGTTCTATGTAAAGATATCCGTAAATTTCACAAACTTGAACTTAAAATATTTTCTGAATTGCTAGAGCTTTATCCCTTTAAAAGGTAACACTACATATATTTTCATGCAAGTCGTATGTCAATTATTATTACATCTTTTTAAAAAAAAAAATATTTTTGTTGTATACTATTTACCATATTTTAAACATATGTGATCACACCCAATTCTCTCCCCAATTTATTTCAACATCAGCAAATCTTTCCTATATTCAATTTTACAACTTTGCATGGAATACTCTATTTTCTTCATTCTTTCTTTTACTGGAATGCATTCGGCACAAGCTTTACTTAACTTCCACACGAGAGACAGACGTACATCCACAGACTATGGCATATATTTAAATAACAGGTTGAAAAAACATCAAGTTGAAGACACTTTGTACTCACTGTGATCAATAAAGAATATACGACCATCAGTATGTACTCGCTGTTCCCAGCCTTCTGGTAGTGGTCCCAACTCATCTTCATGTCTCCAATTGTTTGTGTGGCGTTGATTGGGCGGAGAACTTGGCATGCCAGAACGTGGATCTATCCATGTTGTCTGTTTGTTGATATGATCTGTGAGACAAAGACAGATGTAACAGCTAATCAGTGATTAAACACACCAATATAGCTGCTTTGCAGTGCATTAACCCCTCCCCCCCAGTATCTACAGTGTATGAAATTCTTCAATAATACTTATCGTAACTCACCAATAAAGAACACACGTCCATTCGGAGCTACTTGGCTAGTCCATCCACGAGGCAGTGTTTCATCTGTCCCAGTTGGGGTTGGAGTTTGAGGCTGAGGGAAATTTAAATACAATTAGGTTGATAATTATTACGGTATTACAAGCCTCACAAAAACTAATTAACATTGTGGCATATAAAATATTTATACAACAGTGTTATCTACCCAAGGAATATTTATATATTATAATAGAGTATACCAACACATAGTATTTAATAGTGACAAAGGCCATATGTTTTCATTAATTACATACATACAAATATGGAGAGAAGGGAATGAGGAGGGAGAGAGAGAGAGAGAGAATGGGGAAGATGATACATAACAATACTGTAGTAATATAGTAATATACAGGATTTCAACTACAATGGAAATTGATGCACAGGAGTAGTCTGTTCTGGGAGTATGTCATTATTTTCAGCTGCACTAGAAAACAATGCAAGTCTTCCAATGGACCAAGCTTGTGCATTCAGTGGACTGGAAATCAGAAACTAAAAAAAATTCAACAAAAGTATATAAACATACATTTTTTATTTTTAAGTGATTATGACATAAAAGTACATACTGTATGTGCAAAAGTGTGCTCTATCTTTTGCATTAATAAAATATAATATCTGGTAAAAAGAGCAATATAATAAACAGGAAACTTTGGATGTAAAATATCCATTTGGAATAGTGTTTGGTGAACAAATGCTACTATTACTGTACTATTAATAATAATAATCACATTGAAAAAATCCGTAGGAGCCGTGATGAGGTTTCGAACCTATGTGGTGAGTGTTCCCATGCACACGCTCTAGCAACTAGACCACGACATGGTCTAGCCGCTAGAGCGTGTGTGCGTGTGGGAACACCCACCACATAGGTTCGAACTCTCATCACGGCTACTACGGCTTTTCTCATTGATGCAGTCACGTTAATGTGATTACTATGTGTGTAAGACTCATATTATTATAATAATGATAATATTTATAATATTGAGAAACTTACTACAATGCCACAGCGTTTGAATGAAGGTGAATGAAAGACCCAATATATTTGTAAGCATATTAAAAATGAAATGCTCAAGCACCTTGAGAAAGGATGAATAACTCCTTAGCATGCCTTACCAAAGTCACTCCCCAGGCTGACATACCACAACCACCGGCACCAAGAGTAAGAAATCCCTGGCTGTACAAACCTCCCAGTGACCTGGCACTTTGAAAAACCACATAAACCACACTCTTCCACAAAACATCCTCAAACCACTCCCAGATATTCAACACGGTGTACTACTGACATATCAAAGAAGACTTATGTTATCACATCCCAGATGTAAAAATCCAAAATACGACAACATAACATAACCCATCTTCAACTAACCTACCCCAACCTGATCTAACCTTATACACAATAACCCCATGTTACTTAAGGAGAACGGAGGGCTTGTGGGTGGGAGAGACGGGAGGGCATGTGGGAGAAGGGAGGGCTTGGGGGATGGGGAAGAAGGGAGGTTAATGTACTCTTACCTTACCATAATCTACCCTAACCTATCTGAATTGTGACAACTCCCAAACATACTTCGACTCACAAACTCAGTCTCTTGACTAAACCTCACACTTTTCATAAAATAGCAACACTTTGATACCACTATTAACACAACTCCTCATCTTTGCCATCCTGAATCCACTTCCACTCATATGTATATTTTTCTCATTATGCTCACACAAATGGAAGACATCAATAACTTTCAATCTCAGCGAAATTATGAAAATTGATGCGCCACTGTGAGTGTCGCATCTTACGACATCACCACTCATGCAGTCATCGGGAGGAAAAAACCTTCATGCAAACTGCACGTATTGTGAAGAAGGGTAGGTTACATCCAAAAATACCCTTACACATATATTGGGTCTTTCCTTTACCTTAACTAATATGAATAATAATAATCATGATAATAGAGTAATAATAATAGCTAAATATGTTTTTATTGCATGTAGGTGACCGACAAAAATATCCTGGGGCAGCATATTCCAGGATATGGATTGAGTGGCATGTCAGTACCAGAGGTACAATGATTCAAGGGTGATGCGATGGATTAAGGAGCATACAAAGTTAAGAGTATAATGAACACAGACTTGTAAGCAAGCAATTATCAAAAGAAAGCCCCAAGCCCAGAAAGTCATCAGTGTTACTGTAACAGAATATTCAAGAGCTCCAGGATATCATTCAGGAAGCCAGTATGAAAGCATAGAGATGAGTGATATAAAAAATGTCAGATTACCAAGGATTTTATCAAGGAACCACAGGCTGGTGAAATGACTATGGTAATGTGAGTCTGGTAATGGAGGATTGAAAGGGGGTAGTGGTAAGGATATTAATGGAATTTGGTAATGGTGTTAATGATGGTATAAGTACTGGTGATAATGGTGGCTTCCTATTAGTAACTAAAGGTCTAACTCTTAATACCTTCCCTACTAGCAATAGTGATGGTCTACTAGTAATAGGGTCTTTGTACTGGTGGTGAGGTAGGGATGGGAGGGAGAGAGAAGTAAAACCTAGGAAGGGTTCTCAGTGGGAGGGAGAAGGGAAAGGGGAAGGGAGGGGGTTCAGGATACCAGACATCAGTATTCTATCTTTCTAGACAATTTGACATCAGGTCACATACTTGGTCAAAAGATTAAAAATGAATATGGTTAATTATATAAACCTTTCTTTTATATTTGAAACTGAGATTACTAGAGTATTTCCTCACATCAGTGCCTGTGTGAAGATATTTTGGTGAAAAAAACAAGTTAATTTTAGAGATACGGTATTACTCAAAGTTCTCCTCAGGGGAACCATCGTTGCATCACCACATTAAAGTCTTGAATGTTTCAAGGTGATATGCAAAGGTATTCCCCAAATAGCACCAAACACTGAAAGTGTTGAAAAAACTAATAATTTTTTCACTAAACCATAAGGGATACCTTTAGAATACAATAATGGTGGAGATCTGGGTTGCATTACACACGTGCATCTGGGGGTGACAGTAGACCTTTATGGCTATAACTGGGCAAGGTAAGGGCAGACTGGCAAGTACTATACATATCAACCAAATAAAAGCACCTGGAAAAATAATGCTTCTCTTAATCGAGGACGGTGATGGGAAAGAATAGCCAAATCTCCTTTGCATGTGTTGCAACCGTTGGGTCGAGCCAGTGATTTGCTCATCCAATTATTACCAATTCTTTTAATTAATGGAGAGGTAATTGGACTTGGCTTAGGAGAGCTGCTTTGTGAAGGCTCTGGACTTAGCCACCATACTTCCTCCTCCTCTTCATCTGGGTGATGACGATGCTGGTTGGCTAGAGGCAAGCTTTCCAGTCGGTTCCCAGCATGATGGGCAAATGGAATTCTAAGATATCGTGTAGAAACGATATTCTGCTGTTGGCGAACAGACGCTGCATCTTCCTCATTGTTATCTCCAGGTAATGAAATTACAAACCACTCGTCTTCTGTACCACTAACATGAACACGACTAACTTCACCGGTATTTATATTGCCTATGATAGAATTTTGAACGCTACTGTTGGAGTCTGATCTTCCTTCTCTTTGATGTACATCGTCTGAGCTATCGGTGGTATTCCTAGCAACTCGACGCTGATCACGACGAAGCCGCCTTCTGGCTTCCCGCCTTTGACTTTGTGCTTCCTCCTCACGGTCAGCATATAAACTTCTGACTTCTGGATCGGGAAAAACAGCTTCAGTGAATATTGGTTTCTCCGACCCCAAACTTACTATAACTATTTCAATATTTTGCATCTTGTGGTTTTTTGTTCTATTTTTCACTCAACAGTTTATAATAATTCAATAACTTTAACATAAACTGAAAATAATTCCAGGAAACAGTGGAAAAATTCTGGTTCTTCACTGATCTACAAATTTCACGGGTTGTCAAGATAAGCCAACTGCTGCAATTTACAGGAAGTCAGAAATTCTGTGCTAACAATAATTTTGACAATGCTGTATAAGTTTTTGTTGTTCCAGTGGCAACCCTAAGAATAACTGAAGCAGATCCGTGTGACTAACCCCAGCACAGTAGGAAGCCATCTAACTGTCTACATACGTACACAGCTTTACATTGCATCACGTGTCATGCATGAGACTTCCTACCTCAGCATCTTACGTGTGCACATACGTCTGTATCATGGATGTTACACTAGTTCCCAGTTCAACATCTTCCATGTACCATGTACTGTAATATGCATTTTTCATTATTTTAATTTTTCATCGTTGTCTTTTTTTTTCACTAGCTTTTTAGTATAGCATCTTGCATATCTAAATAAAATTAAACTTAGAATAACATAAAATTAGTCCTGTGACTTTTATGTTTAGTAAAATGTTGTAATGTTCAAGGTAAAATGCTTCTTAACTTCAGGTAGCATCAATGTAATAGAGTACATAAATATTAATGTATTCATCATTATAAGACATGTTTCCTAAGATATTAAAGTCTATCACACATTATTCAAACCGTACATCTTCAAAAAGTGGACACTCGATTGTTTATCAAGAAAACTCACAGATACAATACATGTGTATATATTACAACCACACACTTAATACATCAATCTTTCTTTCACCACTCCACTATCACCAACACAAACCTCCCTACTACCTTCCACAACCATATGCACTGCAAGCAAAGAAACCAGCAAGAAAATAAATAAAAACAAAATCACATTAACACACATGCAAATCCACACTTCCTGCTTGCCTACATCTCGCTTCCTCCTCCTCACGAAACCCTCTTGCCCTTCATCACCACCTATTACTAAGATATAGTGTGTGTTTGCTAAGTTACCAAATCTAATTACATAATATACAATTACAGTACTAAGGAATTCACAAAGTACAAAATAATTGGGCAATTATGAGCAATGCTAACTATTTCTCAAAGTTTTAGGACATAGCTAAAACAAGAAGCTCTGCTGCAATTTAGAGGATTAGGAGGACAGAGCTTAGCTGTAATGCAAGAAGTGGATATAAATGAAATAACAAGAAGCCACAGTAGCAAGACAAGGAATAGGTAGAATGAGGCAGATGTGAAGGAAGTTGACTTGAGTTGAAATTTAATGCAATTAGGTTGTATGACAATGTCTTATACAAAGGTTCATGAATTGCTAATCAAGATACTCCATAGTAGGCCAGTTTAATTTATGAATGAGCATATTACAGCCAACAACGAAATACCTAAAACATTATGAGATGATGTTATTAGACAGAAAGTGCTTCATGAATCCTTGACAGAACAGGGTTTAAAAATATTTAAATCAAAGGCCTGAATCTAGTTGTTGAACCCTGGTTTAACTTCTATGTACAATAAGTATTTGTGAACTATTAAATATGTCCATATGAATGTCTTCATTTATGTATGTATGCAGATTTATGCTAACTGATTGCAGAAACTCTGGATGGAGTCCACTGACTAGTGAAAGAGGAGGAGACCGACCAACCAGAGCATGCACTTCCATCCATGTGATGTGCATGTATGGATTAACAGCAATGCAACAATGCCCATTTTCCTTGAAACTAATGAATTACATTTTAAAGTAGAATTCAAACAAAATTTACCAGATGGATAACTATTATACTGTAAACTACAACAATAATAATTGCCAACTACCATACACTGATTGTAGTAGTGCAGTTTTCTGTAATCCTAAGCTGAACTATAACAACTCCATATAGCAGAAATTTCTTGATACTGTATGTATCAAGTATTCATTGCCCAAATAACCATCATCTGGTCATACTGTGATCTATTTAGTTCAATAAAAAAATTCAGAAATATAACTTAGTCATGCTCAGCACCATTTGGTTAGCTAGTAATTGTCTGGATCTGACCTGTAGTGCGTCTCGGGAATTCTACTCCCTCAAGCTCGCCCTGAGGCCAGGCTCGAATTGGCTGTGTGATCACATCATTGCAGCCTCGCTTATATTGCTGCCTCATAGTGCAATTTAATCATAGAAATTAATCACCAACTTGCAAAACAACTTGTAGTGATAGGGCACATGGAAAAAAATGGATCTTTGGAAATAGAATAATACATTTACCCCTTTTAACACTGACTCGGCAAGGTCTATACTGGGGCATACCTCCAATATTTGGAGAAAAATATCATGCTAAATTTAGCTCACCAAAGGGTACCATTAATTCTTAAAACCATTAAATAAACTTACCATTAAGATAGCATTTATATTATTATACTGTATACATAAATAAGCAAATATATAAAGATTATGAAGCAAGCATGCACAGAGTGCAACGGGTGGCAAGAAGTGTGCATAGGTGCATACCTTGGGTGCATTATTGGTAACACTAGAGTTGTTTATGGTGATAGTGGATGGGGTTGCCGGGGACGACGCTGTTGAGGATGGTCGTTGACCCCCTGTGCTTTGTGCCTCTTGAATCTGTCAAGACAAGTGGTGGTCAAGCATAAGTGTACCCCTCTTCCAGCCTCATCCAATGACCAATATGGCTTCTATGGGCTAGTATAATGCAATGGTGCATAATATGACATATACAGTGAACATAGAATAGGGATCATTTTTTAATTTATCAACAAATTTGATAAATATTTACTGATGTGCAGGTGCTAAATGATTCAGGCACAGGTTAAAAGTTTGTATGCCAAATACTAATGTGATATTGTGTAGCACTTCAAAGATAATTAATACAATACTTTAATAACACAACATGAGCCCATCCTTCAATAATTAGAGTACTCATAGCAACTATTTGGTCAAATGTACAGAAATGGAGTGTTGGGCCTAAAAATGTACACATTCTCTATTACAGTAATGAATTAGCCTAAATGGCATACTAAGAAATTGGAAATCTAAAGAACCTAACCTGATCTGACCAAGGATTCCAAGACCTAATGTGGTACTTACATGGTATATATGTGCTATACTAGGCCTAAGAATGCCTAATTTGCTTTTCATGCCCACTACAAAATGTGAAAATTGTTGGCTGCAACAATTCATATTTATACGTTTACATTAATAGCTACTATAAGCACTTCATTTCAAGAGGATGGTCTGTACACACACACACAATTAAAATAATTCTCTAACTTACCAGGCTACCTAAATTTTTTCAGGCTTTATTTGCTTCCCTTGCAAAACTATCAAATGTTTTATCTATTCATCACTTTCATACAAATTACTCTGAATTGTAGGTACAGCTGGAATGTTCGTGATGAATTCTTCATCCTCCATTTACCTGTATTATTTTTTACCATCCTCCTGTATAATGGTTGCTATTTGCTTGCAGCGAGTACCCAAATGTGGGAAGGACAAATGCCAATCATCAATCATGTGCACGTTACATAAAAGAAGGTCGATCAAAACAAGAGAACTGTAAAATTAATAACTATAAAAAAATTGTAAGAACTAAATTAAAGAGCAACATAGGGACTGAAGAAAATGATGTAGTGTGGCCAAGTGAATATTAGTTCCACAGAAGGCCTTAGAAAGATGCATTAACTGGGGAATAACATACGATATATTAACATACATGTGTATGTTATCTAATTGCAGCCTATGTTTATATGACCCAGCAGTCCCCGTGACGAAGTGGTGAGACGCTTGCCTGGCGTTTCGCAAGCGCTTTGGCCTGGGTTCGTATCCAGGCCGGGAAGGATTTACTGGGGCCAATCCTTAACTATAGCCTCTGTTTACCGAACAATAAAATGGGTACCTGGTTAAACGATTTGGCGGGGTCGTATTCCAGAGAATATTAGGATTAAGGACTTGCCCGAAATGCTAGTGGCTGTACAGGAATGTAAGAACTCTAGTCTATATAAATAAAAAATATAAAATAACAATAATACAGTAATAATAATAATAATAATTACTATTATTCTTTTATCAAGCAATTGCATAATAAAGTATCCTCATTAGAATTTCACATTCATCATGCTGAAAGTTCCATGTTCAATTCTGGCTAGGAGTTACAAGTATGATACTAAGCCCTTAAAAACTTTGGTTAAAGATTGCCATTTAGCAATATATAATACAGGAGGCAACACAAATTTTTGTTTCAGATCTTATCACTGCTAATTTTGATTTTTCCTTAATTTTACGAATACCAGTATCACTACAGGACAAGTTTCTTATTAAGAGTTACTGTATAATGGTAATTCACGCAATAGCTTATGACATCCGGAAAACACATTTAAAAGTAATGTTTCATACTTATCTACATTTAACTACATACATCTATGAACAATTTAAACCAGAACTAAAATCTAAGCACTTTGTCACAAATTTTGCCCAAGGCGTACATAAGCTTATCTATTTAAAATGGCTCTGTTCGAATCATCGTAACTAAAATCTTAAGCACTATCACAATACTGATCTAAGAAGTATATACAACATAGAAAGCTTATCTACAATATTTATTGCTGTTCGGTGCACAGGTCTCACCTCTTCAGAGGTCACTTCCTCAAAGCGAGGTCTTGCCTCTTCCTCATGAGCATGTCCCTCTTCCCCATCATCCTCTTCCTCCCCCTCCTCCTGGTCCTCCTCCTCCTCCTCATCATCATCCTCATCATCATCACCACCATCATCCTCCTCCTCCTCCTCCACTTCGTGGTCACCGAGTTGTTCCTATAGTGATCCCCAACACACGAGTCATGTAAACATGCAACAGTCACATGCACAGACCAAGTGGAAAAGAGGTAAATCCATTAGTTAACACAGGCACGAACTACTACTGCTACACATACAATTAAATAACACACAAAACCCCAGACAGTGCTTAGGTACAATTACTGTGCAGTAAAAATCAAGCTAAGACAACTATTGAAACAAAACAAAATACAATATTAACACTAGAACAGGGAGAAAAATTGGATTATATCTAAAAAAAGAAGACAATTATCAACCATGTAATGTAAGGGTATTAGTGTTACATCATTAATTTTGGCCACTATTAAACTTCAGTGTTTATTCAATGGCATCATAAAAGCTTGATTGAAATATGGCTGACACTGTAATGACTGGTATATAAAGTTTGGCTTTTGTGGTTGTTAATGTAAATGTTTCTCCTAGTTTAAGTTGTAAGCCTCCTAGTTGGAGGCCTGGTCGAGGACTGGGCCACGGGGACGATAAGCCCCGAAATCATCGCAAGGTAAAATACCAGTTTGTTTTGTGTTACTTTATATATTTCATTTGTGTTTGAGAGTATGTATTAGTAAATGAGTATGATTCTGTGTGTACAGTTTCCCCGCGTGTTTTCATGAGAAGAGTGTCCTGCACTCGATGAGGGCGAGAGGGCTGAGACTCCACACACACAGGTTGGGTGGTGTGTGCTCGTGAGGTACTCAACTCACTGTGTAAGGTTATTGACCTCCATTTATGTCCAAGTGTCTGGAACTGTAATTGTTAATCTGGCGAGTGAGAATTTTTCTTGTTAGTGCATTATCCCTTTTCCTGTGTTTAAATAAATGTAAAGAATGCACCTTGATTGTTTTTTGAGTCTAACCAAAGCAAAATTATGGTACTGGTTCCACGTGGTCATTCTTGTGTTTGAAGTGCTTATAAATGCATATTGGTTCTACATCCCTGGTTTAAAGTAACGTACCTATACTGTAAATAAGAAAATAAGGACGGGTTTTGTGAGCTCGTACTCTAGGGTACGGCTTACAAGCACGTGCCCTTACAACACATAGATGATACAGTGTTAATGAAAATCAACATAGGTATTGAAAGCAATGAACTGAGATAGATATGTATGGTAAAGACCATGGAAGACCTCTAGAAATAAAGAGTAATGGAGTTTGAAGACAAGAGGGATTGTGAGGATTCATTCTCAAAATTCATTTTCACATATTTCAGTGGGAATATTTTTTTCTTGAGGTAATCTTGAGATGATTTTGGGGCTTAGTGTAATGCAAAATATAATACATTTCCCATTACCTGGGACTGCAATAAATTGAGAGAACTGCTGCCTTACCATGTACTGTGAAATTAACAATTAAGGGACATGGAAATAAATATGAAACATAGTAGCTTCATTTTAGTAATGGTTTACTTAACAAAATAAAACATACCCGCTGCAGGACAGCAGAATTATCTCCCGCTCTGGACACTTCATTGTCATCCACAGAGATGTGGAATCTCCTCCGAAACTCATTTCGAAATTCATTCTGTGCTGACTCCATGCGTGTAATCCGTTCTTGCTCATTGTTGGCCTGGGAGCTGTTTAAGGAGGGGGGGGGAAGGAGATGTGGTGAACATAATAAGGTTATTATGCGTTGCATTAATAACCCTCCAGGGTTATTTAGGCAACCCCTGACAGGCATTAATAGAAAAGGCAAAACTATAAAAATTAAAATTGATCTGCAAAACTACATCACCCAGAAACTGTAGTACAGTGGCTTATATCCTCAACTCACAATCAAGAACCCTGGGTTCACTCCCCAGGCAGATAGAAATGATTGTGCACATTTCCTTTTGTCTGATACCTCTGTTCACCTAGCAATAAACAGGTACCCTCAACCTTCAAGAGTTAGGTAAGTGTTATGGCTTGCATCTTGGGGAAGTTCAGTAGTTGACCTTGGGACCGTGATAAGCCTAAAAAAGGATTCCTGGCCCCCTGACAATGGGAATTTAATGCAAATTTGCAGCTAAAGGATTAATAAAAATGTATCTAGTAAATGTACAGAAATTTTAAGAATTACATGTACGATCATTTACCTTACTACAAATTTTAAAATTTTCGGTAATATACAGTACATGTTTTTTTTACAACCACTACCAGGAGTTCCTTTGATTAACGTAATTTATATTTAAAAGGGTTAAGTGTACCTGGTTGGTCGGTCCCATTGCGTAGTTCGGGCATTGTGGTTTACATAGTAGGTGCGGCCATTGGCATCCTGCCGCTCCTCCCATCCTTCTGGCATTGGACTCTGGCCATCATTTGGAACCAGAACTGGCTGTATCAAAACAAATTTTTAAACCAATACAGTAGTTAACATTTTCCAACTGCATATTTTTTGCCTAAATAATGGCAATTAACATGAATGAAACACATTAGTTTTAAAAAATTTGTGTTAACATTACTAAATATGCCTGTTAAAATCAAAGTAACTTTTGATCATCCAAATGTGAAGAATAGCTTGATAAGGAAGACCCGAAGAATGTTTCGCTAATAAAAAATAAAAAAATTGACATTTAAATTTTTAATTTTACCTTTGCTCTGATGTGACTATTAACAATCTTCATTATTCAAATGCTGCCACAACACAATCATAATAAAATATTTATTTTACTTTTCTCTTAATAGATATGCAGCAGTTCACTTTAAAGTTAGGAGGGCTAAGCAGAATCTGTATAACAAAGCTTCACACATTCCACCACAAAAACTGGAATCCTTCTCTCATTTTCACAACTTGTATTCAGTTTGAATACAGTACTTTATTTTGATCCTTGCTTGCTGAAAATGTTCAACTACCCTAATATATTCTTCCTGCCATTCTCTTCTTAGACATTCTTAATCTCTGAACTTAATTTTTAACTAGTGGCCTACATTTATACTTCATTTGGAGTTGCTTAAAACCCCATATAACTAAACTATGTTCAGCCATGGGTCTTGTTTGTTTGAGGTGCAGGTGAAGGGAAAGTCTGATGGATGGAGCTGATGAAAGTGAAAATGTTTTGCTAGTGTAACAAGCTGAGATGTGACAAAGCTACTGTACTGGGAATGATGAGGTATATACAGGAAACTACTAAATGCAGTGGAGAAAAAGTAGAACGAATAGGTGTGGAAATTTGTTGGAAAGAATGTGTATATGGTGCAATGCTAGAGGAATGAAAAAGAGTAGCGATTGTATCTTTATATTATACTATAATGGCAATAATAGTGACTTAACCACTGGACTGCGCCGGCTGAGAAAACTCAGTCGGTGGGAAACTCTGTGAGCCGAGAAAACACCTTTAAATATTTTGTACCCATTCAAAACACATGCGTGGTAGGTTGTGTACGAAATGGACTCTTGGGACCTCCAGTGAGAAGCAGCCATCTTTGAAAAAATTCCTAGAATGTCCTAGAGCTGCTGGCTGGCTCAGTTCCAAGTGAGCAACCATGGGTGGCACATGTGCCTCTGGCTCCCAAACACCTGTTCGACGTGGTGTTGAAAGATCGCTCTCTGTCCGTGAAATTCAGACCTTATTGTTTGAAGAACATAAGGGTCATGATACTGATGAAGCTAAGCACAATAAGGATCTAAAACATGGGTCGGATGTCGGACCCCAAGGGTCGGAACCCTATTAGTCATGACATCATTATACTTTTCATTTTTCATTGCCTTTCACTTCTGTACCATGCACAACAATTAAAACAACACATGCCTTTAATCTTAGACTTTTAAAACATTTAACAAAATATACTAGCTTATGCTCTTCATCACAGGACTAAGCAGGTGGCTTAACAAGCCCTTTAAACAATAAAATGAAGTCAAATTTCATGAATTGTACATAGGAACATATAGAATTGAAATAATTTAATTTAAAAAGTACCAATAACAAAATTGACTCAAACAGTCCTGCAACTCAGGTATAGTCATATCACAGTAAGACTAGGTGCTACTCGCAGCTCCTTTAACAACGGCCACGAACGTTATTCCATATAAACATGTAGCTACTTACATACAGAAACATTCTCAGAAACAAAGCTTCCACATACCCACAAGGCCCTAAGAATAAACTATCAACGCCATTTTTACTGACCAAAAATTATTCCAGTTTGCGA
The DNA here is from genome assembly GCF_040958095.1 of Procambarus clarkii. Lineage (NCBI taxonomy): Eukaryota > Metazoa > Arthropoda > Malacostraca > Decapoda > Cambaridae > Procambarus > Procambarus clarkii. The sequence goes on from NC_091232.1 coordinate 5,067,941, forward strand.
GGGAAGTATTTTTGTCAAAAATATACACATACAAGTCTCTTGACCCACAGACACACTTGGTGGCACACCAAAGCACACTCCAGCTATCAAAGTGCCATTACTATCTAGCAAAAACCTGATACAAATTAGGAAAGCTTGGGAATAGAGATTATCTTAATTTAGTAGGGAAAAAGACTAAGGCTGAAGAACATGCATCTAAGAAGACATTGATTTCAGTTACAGTGGTGTCCTGCTCAAGTCTAGATAAGGAGAGAGAGAGAGGAAAACAACAAAAGTTATCCTTAGGTGTTAACAGAATTATCGGATGAAAGGTCAAACTAATCTAAATATGCAAAATGAATACTGAAAACTGGAATGGGCAAGAGAGTACAGACTAAGAATGTCCTTACAAGTAAATTACAATCTATGAAGATGAATATGGATTTCATAAAACTCTAAATAATAAAAGGGAATAACATAAATGTATGGACAAACTAAATTAATACAGTATTGGAAGCCGATGATTAAGATATTTAAGATGAAATACAGTACTGTTGGCGATTTCAACTTTGTCTTCCTAGTCTCAGTTTGTGGGGTATTCAACAAATCAGCATGTGTAAGCAGCTATTTTAAAATCACAATGATATTAAACGATACATAATGTGAAAAAATGGAATAGGGATGCAGGAAATAGACTTTCATAAAAGGATTGTTGCAAATAACACGGGAAAGAAATATGGTAACATGAAGGGGGGGGGAGGCAATAAGAATAGAAAATAGGGGAGAAAAAACAATTAAGATCACAATGAGCGAAGTGAATAAGAAGGCACAAAGCATAATATACCTCAAATGATACGAAACAGCAATCTGAAAATGTTTACAGGTGAACATTGCCATAATATATTAAATATTTTTACACTGACAGTTGAAATCCCTGCCAAATACAGTACTAACCACTCATCAAAATGCTACGTTATCTATGGCTATCTCCAAAAAACTATTATTTACTCTAGAATTATTCCTTGACCTTAAGCACTTGGAGCAGAATTTGAAGTGCAAAAATGCATCTATAACAGATATCCAAGGTGAGGGTAGCATTCTTCAGTAATGAAGTAGAGCGGAATATGTCTCAGGGCTTGAACTTGTAGATTCACGTTTGTAGAGGCCTAGGTTTGTACTAGCAAAAATTGTAAATATGAAAACCAAACTAGAAAAGCAATAGTAAAATGTTGAGGCAAAAATAAGAAAACTATAGGGATTTTTTAAAAATATCTCACAGATGAGAAGGGAAAGAAAGAGGGACAACAAACACAGCAACACTAAAGGTTTATTACACAAAAGCAGAAATATCACAAACAAAATAGAGTAGATAAATTAAATGCACTTGTGTGAGCAGAAACACTAGACATTATTGCAATAACAGACACATGGATGAATGAAATAAAACAAGGAATAACTCCCAAGGTCAACTTTCCTCCTTACAGTACACAAATTTGTTGAAATTTCAGGCGTTTCTTTTATATAAAATCCAATAACCTACAAAAGAATTAGGTATGGTTTAATCACATGAAGGTGAGCAAGGAAGGTATGCCTAGTCCAATATATTTCACAATATGAAAAAGGTCGTTAAGGAATTTCAGGAGTAGAGAGTACAGGGTGGTGTAAAGGTGGTACAATGAGTGCAGGGTGGTGTACAGGTGGTACAATGAGTGCAGGGTTGTGTAAAGAGTACAGGTGGTACAATGAGTATAGGGTGGTGTAAAGAGTACAGGTGGTATAAAGAGTACAGGTGATACAATGAATGCAGAGGTGTAAAGAGTGCAGGGGTGTAAAGAATACAGGTGGTGCAATGAGTGCAGTGCTGTAACGACCACAGGTGGTACAATGAGTGCAGGGTGGTGTATCGACAACAGGTGGTACAATGAGTGCAGTGCTGTAATCAACGCAAAAGAAAGAAAAGAAGGTCAACTGGAAAATATTATCAGGCAAACAATATTATAGACTAGTGTAGCCCCATATCTGTCTAAACTAGACTAACTAGCTGTTAGCAGCCATGTGTAAACTATTGTATCACCCCCCCCCCTTGATCTATTTAAACTAATAAATTTTCTGTACAAACTCGGCCTCACAATAACTACACATGGATGCTTAAACTACCATGCACAGAAGCGTAAAACAGGAAGCCACACCTAACGTGAAAAATACTGTACACCCAAGCACGATTCCATCACGTATCCTAATCTTAACTATGCAAAAAAGAAAGAACAGCCGAGTAGTAGGCCTAATACAAAAACTTCTCTTTGAATAGCCTGCTAGTCCACTCCTAGTTGATGCACCAACACAGTACAGGAAACTTATTTTAGATAATAATATTGACTTGTGTTGAAATGCTTAATATCAAGAATGTATTCATATTAGTAAATATTGATACCGAATAAATGATTAATTCCGCTTAAAGAAATTAATATACAAGTATCCCTTAAAGCCATCATGATGATTACCTTTTAAAATAATTTCCCTGCAGTGAAAAAATTAAATAAATAAAAATTAAAAAGTAAATTCAAGCAATTGCTGAACATCAACCTTAAGAGAGACATGTATCTTGGTAACCAGGAAACGTTGCTTTCAGATGAAATACTATGGTCAGATGGACAAAGTATATCCATCAATTGTACATGGAAGTGTAAAATGAGATGACCAAGGTACATCACTACATTACTACCAAATTGTATGTCACTATTCATCACTACCTCAATTAATTAACAAACCAAGACAACAGTTAAATTCTGAAGCCTTAAAATCTATTACTGGAGTAAACTAGCCTTCAGATAACCAAAGTGGACCAACCTGAACGCTGCACTTTTTCCGAAATGCAGTGAACTGTAAAATGATGTAAGCATAAAATGGGGAAACAACTACACAACAGTTCAGGATCTTAGATATTCATTAAGATATAAAAATGAGTGGCAGAAAAAGAGAGATTAATCAGAAGAAAAATTTAATATTTATTTGGCAATATTCATCGTACAAGTGTGGCAACATGAAAATAACACATTAAACATGCAGTCACAATCTTCGTCACATAACATGATCTCAAATTTACAGATTCATTGCAATTTCAATGATTCACAGGTTTTTGGCATCAGTAGCAATAACAAAAAATGTAAAAATGTTTTGAGGTGTTACTGGATAAAGTGCCCATGGCAGGAGAAAGCACAATTTTATTGAGTGCAGAAGCATCTCTATTAAAACGTGCTGTAGCTAAGTCATAGACGTTTGAATTAGAAAGGAAGAAGATATCACCAAGTGATCCATACAAAACAGCCTCTAGACACTGAACTTGTATGACAACCTTGCCTTTTCAGCAATACAGTACATGTACATTCATGTCTCTATCTTATATGCACATTCATTCAATCTCTCAGTATTAATACACATCTGTTTATAAAACTAAGCATGTACTTTAAGAATCCCTCATTCCATTTGTCCAAGGTATCATCTCTATCAACGAAAAATACCTTGAAAGGAGTTTCAAATGATAGCACAATTAAACCCTATAAAAACCAGTGCTGAATATAACGAAACGCCATTTTCTGGGTAGAACCCCGGAGGCTCCCTGGAGCTATTGGACTGATATTAGCTAATATTAGCAAGAGACTTCAGTCATAAGGGGTTGTCATGCCTACCGGGGATCACTAGTCAGAAACCCTTCCCCATGCCAGGGAGAGGGAGAGGGGGGTTCCAGCACACTGATCGTCAGTTTGGAGGCTGAAAACGGAAACAAAACCTGCCAACTGGGGGAGGGAGGGTGCCAGGGAGCCTCCAGGGCTCTACCCAGAAAATGGCATTTCAATACATTCAATGCTGGTTTTCTGTGGGAGAGCTCCGTCAGCTCCCTGGAGCTAACTACCCAAAGAGCAGAAAGAGAGGGACTTACCCGGGAGGTGGCTGCACAGCACCACTCATAACGAAGATGAGACAACTGGCTGCAGCCGCTGACCCAAGACCGCTGAGGGCCCAGCACATTAACAAGATATCGGGCAACCAGGACCTTGTTCCACCTCCAAAACCCCCACACCCGAATGTCCGCTCAAGACATACAGTATTACCAAACAGCAGCCATAGCTGTGAAGTTATGAACATCATGGGCGCGAGGGTAGACCACAGGCTGGCTAGACTTGATAACCCTGTGGACGACCTGAGAAACTCAAGTTCTGGAACAGGGAACAAGAGAAACTGGGTCAACCCAAAACGCGTCCCCGGACATAGAAGCAGAGGCGCACAGATAACAGTGTAAAGCCACAACTGGACACAAAATAATGCACCCCTTGCCTGACCCAACCAAGCATCAATAACCCACGGACCCTTCCAGAAGCCCATCGTCTCACTCTTCGCCAGAAAAGAAGGAGACAGCTGCAAGCAAACAAAATGTCCACCTGGACCAAAAGAGCTAAAGCCTCTGCGCCAGAGGAGAGCATGAAGCTCCCCAACCCGACCCCCAGAGGCCAAAGTCAACAAGAACAAAGCTTTCTGGAAACAGTCAAGGACCGAAGGGGCCTCCACAAACCGAGGGAAAGAGAGAAAGGAGAGCACCCGGTCCAAAGACCAGGACGGCTCAGGTGAAGCATGAGACAGACCAGAGGTGGAAAAACACATGAGAAAGCTCGCAAAATGGAGCCGAAGTGACATCCACCCCAAACATAAGCTGGAGGATCTGACAGTGCCGCACGATACGAAGCGACAGTATTCGGCATAAGATGCCTGTCCTGAAAGAGCCAAGAAAGAAAAGTCAACACAACACAATCTTGAGACCGAGGACAACCTATGCAGGGAAAGGAAATGGGGAAAAGACCACCAAGAGACTCCATATTGTTGCCAAGAAGAAGACCGCTAGTGGGACACCATTAGAGAAGCCACCTGGTCACCATACAGATGGTGGAATGCCCGCTTCAGAAATTCCAGACGCGAAGCACAGAAGAGTAGAGCATACCTTGTACCAGGTACCTCACCGGCCTGATCTGCTGAAAGAGGCAGAGCCACAGAAAATGCACCGGGTTCGGACACTGAGCAAGCAACGCCTGAAACCAAGGCTGGGCCGGCCTCCATGGGGCCAGGAGAACCCTCCCCTGATAGGACTTGAGCTGAGCCAGAACCCGAAGCAACAGCTGAATCGGGGGAAAGAGGTACACAAGACTCTCAGGGGATGAACCCAGTGATCGCGAGAGCGGCGAAAAGAACAGCCCCGAAGGAACTAGAACAGTTGTCGCAACCAAACCAAACCCAGCAGGTAAACGATCACAGCGAGGTTCAGACTTCCATACAGCTGCTCTAGCAACCGCTGAGTGATCGGGGACCCCCTCTCAGAAACAGCAGACAGCGAGACTGCAGCAGGAGCAACACTGCCTGAGGAAGAGACAAGGATGCTGTCCAGGAATCCTAGACAAATCCCAGCCAAGTCCGAGTCTGAGACGGAACCAGATGGGACTTTCTCGAGGTCACCAGAAACCCGAACCAGGCAAGCTGGGAAAGAACCAAACCCCAGGCGAGCAGACACGAGGACTGGTTGGGAGCCCAGACCAACCAGTCGTCAAGATAGGCCAAAACCCAAACACCTAGAAGAGGCAGACAGGCCACCACGACCTTGGTAAGCCACATGAAAACACACGGTGCCAGATTCAGCCCGAAAGGAAGGCAACGAAAGTGGTAAGCTTGATGCCCCACCACAAAACTTAACCAGTCCCTGAACCCAGATGAATAGGGACGTGCCAATATGCACCCCTGAGGTCTAGAGACACCATCCAAGATCTAGATTACACTGGGTCCTCAACTACACAGAGTCTGTGACTATGAAGCAAGAGTGGTGCTGTGTCTGCTTGAACTACTGCCATTGTTCAAACATATTTTTAATTCAATCACGTTTTCTCTGCATCCTTTCCAAATAAGTTCCAAGAGGCCAGCAAGTGCAGAGAAAGGAATTTACTCTTTTACTTTTTATCTTTTTATTTATGTCTCTATCTACTCTGGGTGTCAATTATGTGTGTGAATGTAAGAGCCAGATGTGGGCATTGTGAGAGTAGGTGTGGCATCGGGAGATGTAAGTATCGGGAGCTGGTGTCGCATCAGATGTGGGTATCGGGAGCAGTGTTGTCATCGGGAGATGTGGGTATCGGCAGCAGGTGTTGTTATCGGGTGATGTGAGTATCGGGAGCAAGTGTTGTCATCGGGATACATGGGTATCGGGAGCAGGTGTTGTCATCGGGAGACGTGGGTATCGGGAGCAGATGTGGCATTGGGAGATGTGGGTATCGGGAGTAGGTATTGCAATGGAAGTTTTGGGTATCGAGTCTTCGAAAGAGTGGTATCACTGATATGGGAGTGAGGGATGTTTCTTGGAAATGGCTCTCACATGTCCACAGTGATCCACACAGTCAAACATAATTAGCTAAATAGCCATCACATGGAGTAAATGCAATAACCAAAACCACCTTTAACACTTTCAAACTTTCAAATTGTACATACAATTATCTTGAACTAGTGTACACCACAAATAGACATTCACTGCCCTGTGAATGGCAGTGGGTATCAATCTCTTCAATCACCAAAATACCTAAGCCCTCCTTCTCTCAATTCTCTTACCCCATTCCACTCTTCAGTCACATTTTCTATACATTTTGTTTCATATAAACCTACCACATCAAGCATTCTCTCCTTGAAAAGTTTCATTCACTGCCATCCTCTTTTGTTCTTCATTTACTCTTCACATTTCACATAGACAAATACGCCTGCCTTTATTTTCTAGAGCCCAGGTAGGTATACATCCTATATAAGAGGTCAATTTTGTCCTAAATGGGGAGAGTTTAGGAAAACGGATTGATGGTTCAATCTTCACAACCTTTTTAATGTTGGGGATACAAGGTCGTTTGCCCCATACCGTGATGGGTATGGAGTTGCCATATTCCTATGCCAGTCAAACAAAGAATATTTGAAACACAGAAATCAACTAAGGAAATGAACGTACATGTTGGTTTTATATACCTTAGCCAGTGATCCCCAAAGGATGTGGCACACCACACTGACGCAACAAGAAAAGATGTTAAGTGTGGTGGGAAGATTCAAAGACAAAGTTCTTCATGACATTGTTGTGAACAGGGATTTTCAGCTCTAACAAATATCAAAGACCGGAAAAGAAAAAGGGCTTCTTTATGTTGATGTTGAGATGAGAGTTTGCCTCAAATTTAATCTAACATAAATGTGATTGCCTGACAAAAACAAGCTCACTTCTCATTGAGTTTGTATACTGAAGGTTACATATGTAAAAGGCTTGTCTATGAGTATATTGCAGGACTGAAACAAGTTTTCATGTATCTGCATTATTTAATTCTTTCTGGATGTCTCATTATTATATTATAAAGTAGTTGTGCCCTGTGTTATGATATCAAGCACTAACAGGAAGTGTTTTTGTATTTGAATGTATTTCTTATAACAAAAAATTGGTGTCACAAGCAAATTTTATCCTGAAATTGGGGCTCAAAGAAAACGTTGGGGTACCACTTGCTTAATCAAATACATTCATCCATGTTACTAATTTTTATACAGATTTTAACTTATCAAAGTATTCAATAAGCATTGTAGTGTACCTGAACAGCATTACTTTTGAAATAAAGATTAATTTTGGGTTCTCACCTGAGCAGGAGATTCTTCATGGCCACTACTGTTGTCGATGCTCACCACCTCCCAGCCAGCCTCCTCTGGCGTTTGTTCGCCAGATGCGCCACTGCTGCTAGCTCCATCATCGATAATATAAGCTACATATAACTGTAGATGACCCTTTACTCTGGATCGTGTACTGAAAAATACATCCTCATTACCTCACATGTTAAAAAATAAAATTTTCAAACCCATTTTCAGTTGCTAAATGCTACTCAAGATTAATAAGATCAAGGACTTAGCATCGAAAGGTTGCACCATAGTAATTAGTTTACAATACTGCAATCATTGAAAAATGATTTGGATAGGCTAATTAATGACATGCTGCAACATCAATATTATTTAAAAATCTATATATGACTTTCAAATATGTCAATTGAAAAACTATTGATAAAAACTCCCAGTTAGTTATTTGATATGTAAGTGCTTAAGTCTCAAAATAACCATTTTTCTACATTGCTACAATGGCATTACGATAATAAGCCTTGCTGAGAAAACATGAAACATAAAATTAAATACAAGAAATACAGTAATATAAAATTCAAGGCATAAAACAGAGCATCTTATAAATCAACTCAGGGAAATTTTGGGAATACAGTTTCATTTAAATCCAGTTCAGTAGCAATAAGAGAAGTACAAAGATACCTTCTGGGTTGAAGTCTGTAGTGCCGGTGAGGAATTTGTCTGCCTTCTGACTCACGTGGTAAGTTTATTAAAGGCAACTCGACCAAACCCAAGAAATCATCGCGGGTCAAACGATTTTCATCAAACACCTCTAATACAAGCTTGTGTTCTGCTGGTTTGACCTACAAGAATAAAAAATGTACTAGTATTTATATTTCTGACAACAGTACACTGGCACTGAAATCATAAATGGGTAAAATTGTTTCAAATTGCTTGAAATAAAATTATATGTTCCTATGGGCAAATGTTTTGGATCAAGCTGATCAACATGCAAGAATGTAAGCAGGGAAGAAAACACCATGAATTTGAAATAGGAGAAAAGCCAGCAAATGGGACAAGATTGCAGTTTAATCATTTTAAATATTAGAATGGGAATTATGAAGTCGTTAGAAAAATAACATCAGTAGGAAATTCACATATTTTACATCCTTTGATTCAAATGTTTCTTCTAGGAAACCCCCTTCCTTTCATTATGAACAATTGAACAAATTACTGTATTTTCCAGCATACAAGACACACTTGATTTTTAAATAATATGTTGAGGATTTTTTAGAATGTCATCATACATTTATTGAAAGTGATTTTCAAGTGGCTTTAGGCATGTAAATACAATATATATTCAATTGGAGGTGGACCAAAAATGCATGTCCTATCTGCCGGAAAACGTCGTACCTCTCAATTGACTTCAACCACAGCTATACTGTACTTCCTTAGGTAATTCCATTTACCTGGTTTATTTACTACCTAGCTAAATGTGTGATGAAGACAAAAAGAAAAATCAAACACAAACTATTTTATCTTAGTGTTCATAAAACATACAAGCTATAAAACTAACCTACTGTATTATAACAGAACCGCACATACTGCCACACTTACTCTGAATACAAATTCTTCATCCCATCGTGGATTTAAGGTCTGGAAAAATAAAAAAAGGGAACAATAATAATAATGAACACATGTATTATAAACATCTTTAAGGTACATCTTTAAGGTCCTGTCTTTAAGGTACACATGTAATATGAACATTAAGATCATCTTTACTATCACAGGTTAAGTTCTCCACTTCGACTGGGTGGGAACTTACCTGCAAGAAAATGGTGCTAGTCTCTAAATTATTTACAGAAAAATAGAAATGCAGATAATTAGTTTAGGATATTGCTTCATATCTAACCATTTTCACTACATTTCACATTTGGTAGCATTACAGTAAATTACCATCACTACAACAGCAAGCATTCCACACTCGGTAATATCTCAAGAAATTTGTACACACCACCACACACCAAAGTCTTGTACCATACTTAAGTATTATGATTCCTCTTTTTTTTTATGTATTTAGATTGTGTAAATAAACTAATGATTACTGCTATCACAAGACTTTATGTAATGGTCTTCCCCTTTGAATTATCATTGGTTCTTATTGGTGAGTCATAACTAAACTCTTCAGTAAATATTTGATGCCAAGCCTGTCACTGACGAGATCCCTTCTCTGGGTTGATTCATAAGGCACGACCCAAATCCACAGTCGAACAGGATTAATCACTGTGCAATCACAACATACAAGATACTGAGGGGAATATACAAGGTGGACAAAGACAGGCTCTTCAAACTGAAGACATAATAAGAGGGCATATGTGGCTATTAGATATGCAAATGAGTCAAAGAAATGTAAGGAAATACTCACAGCCTGTATGGGAGGTCAATAAGTGGAATGCACTCAAAGTAGTCATGGAAACCACCTTCATCCACAAATGTTAAGGCCAGATTCAACAAAGAATTCGTACATCAGGAAAGTTCAATTATAATGCAACGGGCACAATAAGGCTAGTAGGCAAGGTATGAAAAACTATACCTCATTTCTCCATATTCACTATTATGTAATACAAAATATTCCCTTGGGGTTGAATCATGTATAAAGATCTTAAGTTTTTTTTTGCCACAGAATAGCCCATTGCTCAGGCAAATTCCTTTTTTTATCTGGATAACTTCCTGTAGAATGGTCTGACCATAATGCAGGAATGAATAGTGCTCATCCAGTGAGTAAACAGGGGTTGTGATAGTTCTTTCAGTTGCAGTCAGAAAAGAGAGGAATTGGGCAATATTCATTCCATTACTTTAGCAGTCATTATAACCCCCACAACAATAATTTTCCTACCATCTTGTAGCTTCTCCATGCAACCTTTCAGTCAATTCCCGAACACCTCTAACTCATTCTTTCCTTTAACATTCCCCTTAGACACTGGAGCATATAAACTCATACATACATAACCAAATGTGACTTGATAAGGGTCCAGGACTGGCCAAAAAGTCCTCACATACCTTTAATGACTAAATCACACACCAGAAGATGAAGAAACGAGGACGTTTTGGTCCATCCTGGACCATTGTCACGTCATCACATACCTCTCTTTTTTTGTGTGTGTGGATTAGGTTATTTATTTTCTGCCACATGATTGTTAATTATTGTTTGGTGCTTACACATAAATCTCATTCTCTACCTATCTTTCATTCAATCCAATATATTTTTTGGAATGCCCTTTCAAATACAGGTGCACCCTCATTCTCTTTGACAAGAACAAAATTATCCATACTTTACTTCTTTTTATTATTATACCTTTCACCCATTCCTGACCACACAACAAACCTCCTCAAACCCACCCACAACTTCAATTTTTTTCACTCCTCCCATTTTTTTTTACATTTACACAAAATGCACACAATCTCCTTTTGTCTCAAATACATGCACACTTGATTAGTCATCCAATGCCAGATTATGTAATATTTGGATTATAAAATGAATTTTTGTGTATATTTTTTGCAATTCTAACAATTTTCTTGTTTTTTCAATATAAATAGTAATATATCTGAAAATTCCATCCTGGGAGGGTTACCAGACTTTAATAATTCTGTTCATAAAGATCTGAAATTTGAAGTACTGTATATGCAGTATAGCTTAAAGAATAAATCTTGTATTAGAGTGAACCTAAACGAATATGGTTTAATTCTAAATGAAAATGTCGGTAGTTTTACCTTCTTCTTTGTTTTGGTAGACACACAGTCAACAACATCGTCATCAGTTCCACTTGTTGCCACATTCACTAACTCAATTTTGACATAGGGATCACTGAAAGAGTTAAGATAATGATTAAATAGACAAATATTAATTAAAAAAAAGCTATGGCAAGTGCTCATTACATACACACCAGATAATTTTATATTGTTTTCTTTATTTATTGCCCTACCATCTAAAAGATGAATGCTAAACAAGGTATGAAAATGGTACTTTTATCTTTAAATGTGTTGTCAAGGGTGCCAAAAATGTCTGTCAGTTCATTACAATACTTTTAAAATTATGCTTTTCAGCTTGTGAAAAATCCTTTTCTGAACAAATTTATGCTGCTGTACCCAAAGGAATAGTGTAAATCTCTTTTGTCAGGAGCATGTAACGGGTAAGAATACGTAGGTCTTACCAGTCCATAAATGCTTTGTTGCATTTATGGACTGGTTTAGCACTTTCTCCTGATAATTACCTATTATGGCCTAGCTTAGCACTTTCTCCTAATAATTACCTTAACCTTGCTGCCTATACATTACAATCTTTCACACATGCCTTCTTTATAAAATGTCTTGATGCAAATTTCCAAGCTACACACCCTCTCCTTTCCCGAAAACCATCTTGTTTATCACTGACCATTTTTTCTGTAATTTCCTGTACCCTTTCCTCAATCACTATCCTGTCATAAATTTTGCTCACTACACTTAGTAAACTAATGCTCGAGCCACTAGTGTTTCGAGCAGTCTTAGGCATTGTACTTGCCTTCCCTATTAATCCTCTACTACTCACATTAGGTACTCTTGCTTAAATAAATGATTATTATTATTATTATTATTATTATTATTATTATAATGCCACTCTATATAGGGTAAATAATTCACCAGACTTTGCACACTTAGGAAAGTTAATATTCACAGTGGACTACAAAATTATGTTAAATAAAGTAACTGCAACAAGCAGGTATAAATTAAAAAGAGCTGTTCTACAAAATAACACTGAAGTGGATGCTGTACATATAAAAACCCACAAAATATTAACAGAACTGCAGCCGCTGAGGTTTTGTTGCAAACACAAGCATCTGAGACTATTAGGCAACAATTCTCAAGTAATATACCTGGTTACTAGATGATTGGCCTCATGTATGCACAAGAATTATCAGCTTGGGGGGGGGGGAGGGGTATCGAATGTTCGGTGGCTCATTTCTCTGAAACCACTAAGCATTAAGATCGAATATTTCTGGACATGGCAGCAGTATATGTCAGTATTCTTTAGTGATGTTTTCTATTGATTGGTGAAAAAACCTTCTGCCCTGCCACTATATCTGGACACTGGAATCTGAACATCTAGGCTATGTTTTGTGACACTTCTTGGGAACTACTTGCCATTAAGGTCTAATATTAATACCGTATGCAAGGTAGCACGATGTGTTTGACATGTGTTGGTGGTATTTTCAATATATTTTATGATACAGTACAGTACTGTACTTGGTTTTGGTGTCAGGTGACCAGCAAAACAGACTGATATCCTAACTGATCTCCAGATACTTTTTATTACCAATAATGAATCTTTCTTGGTACCTACTTCTATGTTATTCTACAGTTTAAGGACTGAACATCTGACTAAAGGTAACAAAGTACAATTTGAATAAAATATAATCATTTAAATTAGAGGATCAAAAATATAACTGGGATTTTTGTATGAACCATGCACTGAATCATGGAAACTTCCTTATACAGTAATGTATTTTATTTTTTTAACAGGTTTGTATTAAAAACATTTCATATTTTAATACTACTAGTACAGTATATTTTTGGAACACATTTTTAGAGTTTACGGCATTTTCACAGATTCACTCTATATACTATGCATGTGGGTTTTTTTCTTGTTTTTTTTTCAGTGCCTATGTCTCGAGGCCAGAGACCATTCGGAGATAGCGGACTTCACCCTAATTGTTACACTCGCTATGTCTTCCTATGCTTTTATACAGTGATCAATCACAGCTCTTTCCAATCCTGTAGCATTTAGACAAAAATGTAAATGACGGGATTGTGTTGAAGTCAAAAATTACAAACTATCTGCATTTGTTAGCAGTTAGGTCAGGCTTGACTGTATGTAGATATATTACACATGAATGTCATGCAAGATTAATAGATAAAAAAAAAACGTCTTTTGTACTGACCTTGCACCAAATATATCTTTTTTTGCTAAACCGCTACCACCTATAACACGTAAACGCAGTAATTTTGTTGGCTCAATCTGTAAAATAAGATTAAACACATAAAGCATAAAAATGTAATCAGTAGAGTAGCTTATTAATAATACAAAATTACTGGGGGCAATTAGAGTAAATTAGAAAACATTATAATCTCTCATATATGATGACATCACAGGAGACATGGTTGTATTGTATTGCTTACACTTATCAATTAAAATTTAGGATGCTTAAACTAAACGATTAACTCCTATGTTTTATCTACAACCATCGAAAAAATTCTCATTTAATTTTGAAAGTTATCAAAAATCAAGCTAAAAGATTTAAAACCCTTAAAAGACAACTTTTACCATTTAGATGATGGAATGATAGGAAGTACAAGACTACTGGAACAAAAATTCCATAAAGTTTAAGCTTACGGTGTCACTTTATTAATGGAACTTATGTGAAAACTAGTCATGATTTTAGAATAAAGTTCCAAGTCAAAATCTAGTTATAGATAGCAATTTAATTGTACAAGTTTCCAGTAAAACATGTAGAACTGTTTTCCATTAAACACAGAACTTGTCAATTTTATATCCCAGAATTAAAAAAAACAAAAATCAGTGGAGTGTGATATATAGAATATGAACTTTGAATAGTTTGCATGAGTGGATATGAAACATTATTTTTTATTGGTAATAAAAGCATGTTGGGTTAAGTGAAGTCGTAATGGCTAACAAACTGAGAAGTGCAGCTTAATCTTATCACTACAAATCTGGTAACAGCCTTAACCTTTAATTTATTTACTCTTTATTATCACATTTCCATAATTTAAGCCACACATTTAAATTTTCTCAAATACAGCCTTAGGTTAAAAACTTTGGTTTTGTTTACCAAGTGAAGATTACAAAAAATTAATTAAGGCCATTATGTGTAAATTGGGAGAGAATTCCATAAATAACTATACAGTACCATTTCGTATTTGGTTAAATTTAAGTTTAGGGGAAGCAATATTAGGTCTAGTTATACCTTCATGATGCAAATTCACACAATAGCACCTTAGGCTCCTATTTTTGAGAGATATGGATTTCCTATGCACAACACTATACCATCCGCCACATGGTAAAAATGTTTCAGTTATTTACATTTGTTTTGTTCTGTGTACAATTTCATACAATAGTCTGCCAGGAACTACTTTGGCTTATGCATCATTTCCACTGCTTTCTAATTAAATCAACCTCACCTAATCTAACCTATCCTTATACTGTATATCGTAAATCATTCAACAATTCTTCTTGAGTAGAAATGAATATAAGACAAGTGTACCTTAGCATTTACCACAAATTAAAAAGTATACAGTACTCTTATTAAAAAACCTAAACCTAGCAAAAGATTTTAAACATAATTCCGTTTGGATTTATTGTTACCTTTATTGTGAGGCACCACCAATGTAACTGCTTTAAGGTTTAAAAACCATTGTGGTCCAGTTCTTGAACTCAATATTGATAAATACATTAAACTATATAACTAGCTAATAAAGACCATTTGCTTATCCAAATTAATTTTGTAATTTAGATCCTGAGCCCATTATGTGCCTTTTCCACTACTATCCACAGGATGGGTATGTGTTGCATAATAAATGAACAAAATTAAGTATGCATAAGGAATATTGTGTACAGAAAATTAAAAGTGGAATAGAGGTTTACTCGACCTATATGCACCATCCAATCACAGCAATGGCAAATAAAGTTGCACTAAATAGTACAGAATTCATTCAAATTTCATAAATTATGATTTAGGCTTTTATGTTTTACTAGATGAAACTCACTTTCGCTTACATTTTTGTCTCATTATATTGCATTAAATATCAGATACAAAAGAAATCTTTCTGCAAATTGAATACCGAAATTAAATGCACAAGCTGAGCCAAAGATACGCTTGAAAGAAATGTCACTTAATAAACTTAACATTTTCTATAATTAATAGCAATTGTTAAGTTAACAGGTACAATATAAGCAAACTGATTTTCTTGGGTCACATTTTGCAATAACAAAAATTATGCAAAATTAGGACTAGTGTGTGTACAGTATAATCCATAAATTTATTTCAGCATCACTCTATTTGGGCATTAATTATAATTATAGTTATTGTTCATTAAATGTTTATAGGCACATAAACCACTTTGGTAATGTTGTGCCTACGTCGTTTTCAACAACCAGAGCCAAAGAATCAATTAACTACTACTTAATCATGCACTATATGGAGATTAACCACTGCACTGTGCAAAGCACCTTTAGGCGCTCTGAGGGTTGTGCGATTTTTTTTTAATTATGCCATATTTTAAGGTTTTTTAATGTTTTCATCACTCTTTGTGATTTGAAATGAAACTGATTGAGTTTAGAAACATTTTGACATTAACATTAGCTGAATATTTATAAAAACAACAAAAATATGTCCTTAACAACTCCACCACTGCTTAAATAACAATAACAAATTTCTGATACCTATATATAGTATAAGAAAAGTCTGAGTTACATTACCGAGAGGAAGAAAGTTTAATCCAATCACAAAAGAACTTGAAATGTATAAAAGAGAAAATATAAACTACAATTATATGTATTCCTAAATACAGGACCTTAATAACTCAAAGAGATCAATGATGTATACAATTTGCTTCAACTAATAATGAGATTAAGCAAGCAACCTTCCCTTAAATTTTGATTTCAGTGTTTGAATCACCGAGGTCAAGAGCCCCAGGACTCATCATAGGGAGCAACCAGTCACTAAATAAGACAAGACTGTCATCAGTAGTGTCAACACCATTGACTCTCCTCTGTGCAGTTCCAATACTAATATCGCCTACTAACTTCCCAACCATTAAAAACCTGACTCTAGAACGTTATACCACGGAACCATACTGCACTATGGACGAGTCATCTTGCCAAACACAACTCAATTACTACTATACTCAAGTAACCTAACTAAGTCATGTAATGACGACTGTGTCCACTACAAAATAAAAACAAACATTTCTCCAGCTTCCCTGGGTCACACGTACCTGTCCCTGTCCATCATAACCGAGCTGAGGAACGTATCCTACAACACGTCCAGTATGAGCCATTCCCCCATCAGCTAGATTTTGCTAGTGTTTATAAAATAACAATTTTCCCTATCACCTTCCCTTTCCTTAATCACTTGACACTCGGTATAAGTACTGGAACCTTCACCAGAAATTCCGACCAGTAACGTAAACAAGCATCACACATATCCTCCAACAATTTATGGTTTTAAAATCTTTATAATATAATACCTGGGTCTCCTTACTATTTTATTAAATATTAAAATACATTACAAATTCATTAGTAGTATTGTTGATTACATGTTGGGTATATTCGTTCGTGGTCAGTTTAATATACAAAGCTCTTTATACTACCAAGTTAAAAGGAGCCAAACTCTATATTAAGGAGGATCGTGAGGGGAATGGACAAGTTACCGTCACTTATACAACCCCATGTAAACAGACGATGCACACACAATTCCACAATCTATTACGATATTTCCTATTATCCCTCTTCCATTACTCTCACGCTCTGTGTACTCTTTTGTGACTCATCACACACATTTAGAGAAATCATGTGTTTTCAATGATTATTTATCTTGCTCTTTTTTAACCCACATATTGAATAATGATAACAGTTATCATTATTTATTGCACAAGACACGTCTATCACGTGCCCAGTGATCAATGACGTCATTATGAATTAATAATGGATTTAACACGCAATTTTAACATTTGTAATAATTGTTTTATTCAATTTGAGCATGCACAGACCTTTTATGATAAGAGGTGCAAAATCATGTGTATGTTATCTAACGGCAGCCTATGTTTATATGACCCGATTGATGAAGATTAAGCCACCCTAAAGGTGGCACGGGCATGAATAGCCCGTAAGTGGTGGCCCTTTTGAGCTATTACCAGTATCATTAACTGATACTGGAGATCTGTGGAAGTGCGACTGCACCCTGCGTGACGGGAGATGTCTCCCGTGTATATATATATTTATTTATTTATTTATATACAAGAAGGTACATTGGGTTTGTGAGAATACATAGCATAGTATTTACAATCTTGTAAAGCCACTAGTACGCGCAGCGTTTTAGGCAGGTCCTTAATCTAACAGATAATTTTAAGTAGGTAAATTCTAGCAGAATTAATAAAATGATAACAGATACATTGCAAGAAAAAAAATGAGATGAGAGAGATTAATAAGTATATTAAAGCACGTAGGTATATTAAATGAATTACTTTATATAACGAGGGTTAGGCTGCTATACTTTATCAATAAAGTATAGTCAAATAAGTTTTATTATCAACCTAAAAATGTAAATAAAACGATGAGGCATCCAGTGTGCAACGATACTTTTCCATGAGATCAGTACCAATTATGAGGGGGTAATCTTCCTCAAGGAGTACCCGTAGCTGGTCTTCAATGTAGGTGTCGCCCCCCATGTGAATCCGAACCGTTTTGGGTGGGGTGTTTTCCAAACCAATACTTTCCAGAAACAAGCTTGAAATCCTGGTCTTATCTGAACCTGTATCAACCAGTATCGAACCTGTATCAACCAGTATCTTATCGGTTACTGTATTTTGTTCCTTATCTGGCAACTTTATTGTTATGTAAGACTGTTTCGAAGAGGCCAACCCAAATCCTTTATATTTATAGGGTCTTAGCTTCTTAAAGTAGAGCGATGACTTATTAAGGTGAAACTATTGTACTACGTGGCACTGGGTCATTAATGGAAAACTAAAATTGAAATTTGGGAGTGGGTCGTGGTCGTAGTAATTGTCCGTTTCCGGAGGAAAAATGTCTACTCCTGCGGTCAATTCATTACCGTTTTGTAACTGTATCTTAACATTGTTTACTGTACTCAAAATGACGTCTTTTAATTCGCTAAAAAGACCTATTTTAGTGGAGTAGCTCTCGGATACCATCTTATCTAATCCTAGTTATTTTGCTTCTCGGTGTTCTATAAAATTCCTTGTCGCCCTGCTGTCAACGAACATAGTAGAGGATTTCTCATTGATTTTCACTTGGAGGTGATTATGGTCCTCCAGAGCAACCTCCTCCATATCCTTTAGCGACGGGGGATTACAGATTATAAGGGGATGAAGGAAGTATATTGTCAGTATCTCGCCATTGTCGCTGATCTCATAGCATGTGTCTATACAGTATACAGAGCATATGTCTCTTGCAAATTGTCTATACAGTATACCTAGGTCATAAAAGTATTTGTGTGTACGTCTGATACCATACTACCTGTGTAAAGGAGGAAATGTATATGTTTATCTCTCAGAATGTTCGGTAATACGTTTATTGCTTGTGATGTGTATCTATGTATGTATTAACACGATGTACTGAACGGGGTGAGAATAGCTTGAGCTACATCATCCCTTTGTGTGCATTTTACCTCAATAAACTTATTTCAATTTCAATTTCAACCATTATTATTATTATATTGTATAATCAATTATTATTATAATGTATAATTATGTAGTGGTTCACCATTATTATTATATTGTATAATTATATAATTGTTATTATATAATTATTATTATATACCTATTATTATATAATTATGATTTTGGCTCTCAAGAAAACCATGTGTATTTAGTTTTGCTTCCCCTTCAATAAGTGCGTATAATACCGTTTTCTATGTTCGTAACTGAGAGTACTGCCAACGTTAAAAGTGTCGTTAACTTATTTATTTATTACTTTATTTATAAACTTTTTTTTATGTATGTACAAGAAGGTAAATTGTGTTTATAAATACTTTTAGTGAATAGGTGGTAGATTCTCGCAAAGTCACTAACGCGCATTGCGTTTCAGGCAAATCTTAAAGTTAACATTAAGGAAATTGAGGTCTTCATTTTGAATTTACAGTGAACTGTAAGTTACAAAGTATTTTATTCCAGTTGCCAGGAGAAGGAAGCCTGTACTTAGGCCTGTATCAAGGTCATTCCTAGGTCGAGCTACTGACCTTCTCGGGATGTAACCCATACCAGTTGTCTAACTGTTAAGGACTAACTGTCTATTTACTGCTAGGTGGATAAAAGGAAGCAAGCGTGCTCCATCATTCCTATCCCGCCCGGGAACCGAACCCAGAGGATCCCCGATTGTGAGTCAAGATGTTATGCAAATTACAAAGAAACCCCCGCATGAAGTCTTTCAATAAGGTTCCATCAGGTTGGCCAAAAGGAGCAATAACACATTTAAACTACATCTTGTTGCTAATACACTTCCTAACCAGAGTGTAGGAAACACATTTGATTAGACCCTCACCGTTCTTTCACCCCGTCCTCTTATCTCAGCTCATTGTCCTCCTATCCTTTAAAGTGTTATATAGTCACAATCGACTATCACAATCGACTTGAGAATGGTCCAGGACGGACCGAAACGTCGTCGTCCCTTCACCTTCTAGTGAGTGGCCTGGTCATCATACTTTAGCCACGTTTTTTTTTTTTGAGATATATACAAGAGTTGTTACATTCTTGTACAGCCACTAGTACGCGTAGCGTTTCGGGCAGGTCCCTCGAATACGACCCCCACGAAGAATCGTTGTTACAACCAAGTACCCATTTCACTGTTGAGTTAAACAGAGGCTACAGTTAAGGATTTGCGCCTAGTAAATCCTCTCCGGCTAGGATACGAACCCAGGACAAAGCGCTCGCGAAATGCCAGGCGAGTGTCTTACCACTACACCCCGGAGACTGCTAATTACTGTACCTTACCTTCCTAATATAATGACACTTGAAGATTAACGAGGAATATTCTCAAAGCAAGCCAGGTTACTCCCTTCTCTTCCCAGCCATGAAACATGTAATTAATTTTCTCTTTTAATTATTCAGTAAACTGTATTACTGCCTTAAGAAGACTAACTTGTGTAGCTAAATTAATTTTGGGGTTCAGTTCCTGTTCAGTTTCAGTTCCTGAACCCATTATGCGCCTCTGTAACCTTTTTTCACTACCATCCACAGGATGGATATGGGGTGCATAATAAACGAACTAAACTAAATTTTCATGTCATAAAAACACAAATAAATAGATTAAACTCTTTATTGTGTGAAATACATAGTTTGTTAATCTCTCTCTATACATATGCACTATATTTATTTGCTCACATATACAAAAATATACAAAAATACAAATATTCAGAGCATGAACTCAATACACTCATGTGCAGCCCCTAATGGCAGGTGACAAGCATGTCAGGGATAAGCGCAAGTAAACAAATATAAACACTGAGGGACCACTCATATAAACGTAGAGGGACCACTCATGTAAGCACCAATACCCAACATAGCATTACAAAATTACTACTAACCCCCTCTCCCTTTTTCACTTATAAAATCCTTGTCCCCTTTTTCTAAATTATATGTACTTTTCTTTATTATGTTTACGATCATTATTATAATCTTTTTCGGTTACTAGGACGAAAAAGATTTAGCATTGTAAAGAAAAATCAAACATTTATCTCTTATTTGTAAGGAAATATAGTTTATGTTTCCATTATCGTAAAGATGATTAAGCATATGAATTTTGTACAATATATTGAGTGTGTTTAGCATATATATGAGTTTCTTTGCAATAAGAATTTATCTCGAGAAATCAACCATTCAACACGATATCTTCTGTGCAACTCCCTTCCCTTGTTTATTATCAAGCAAGCATTCCAACTTCATGCTGTAATTATTCCATTATAAACCTAAATTGGGAAAACAAAAATGAATGTATTTATATGAGCAGCTGACCCCAAAATAACTGGAAGCTAATCAGATTGTTTGATGATGCTGAGTTATAATTCATCACCTTAGAAGACAATAGATGATTTAAGATGACGACAGTTAGCTCTGTGTGATCTTAGGTGATTCTAGGCAACACCAGGCGATTACAGGTAAACTTTTGAGTCATTTAGAAGAGCGCTTCAAAGACTAAAGCGACAAAGAAGACCCCAAAAGCAACCCCCTTCGTCAAAACCTAAACAATAGCACCTACCGAAATTCTACCAATAAAATCTTCCAAAATTCAACCAATAATACCTCTCAAGACCCCACCAATAACATCTTCCAACATAAACACGAATTTACGAACGACACGCCCCTGCTCCTCCAGACCCGATGGAATTTATTGCAATTTATTACCTCCAAGAACATGCTGGTAGCATGTCGTATTCCGGCGTCATTAAGTAACATGACCAGTAAGAGTAAAATTGGCCCGACTGTCTTAGCGTCCACTCAATTGCCTTGTTCGCCCACTTACAGCCGGACGAGGAGAGGTCATTTAACAGCTGGTTGGCTGGATTTGGACGCTTAACTGGAATATGCATTGTCGACCACTTATTTCTACAAGGTTAGGTTTAGTTAGGAATAAATATATCAGGTTATTTTAGATAATGTGTATGTATAAGTATTTTTTTTGGGTGGGGAGGGGAGGATGGGGTAGGAAATGGAAAGGAAATTATGATGAGAAAGCGCTATGCCAGTATGACTCTATAACACATGGGAAGGGATACCGTGGACAGGATAGGAACTGGGATAGGAGACCGGAATAAAGGAACGGTGCCCAACCAGGTGGACCAATAGGGATCGACCTGCAAGAAGTGAGGCCGTGGCTATACACGCCTGACCAAGTGGCTGGAATGACCAGAAGTGATTACATCACATTATCACAACCAAACGGTGAGCGACTAACCTTTCCTTTCCTAACCAGGAGCTTCTGTTACGACGTTCTTCTCAAAACCTCAAGCAAGCACTGCATGCGGATTCCTTATAAAGATTTAGTCGTATTTTAAAAGTTTCCCTCCCCGCTGCTGTTCTCTTCAAGAGCAGGTGTGACTGGCTGAGTGGTCGTGGGGGGACAGCACTTCACTATATGACACAACACACTTTTTAGTTACGAACAAATCCACAAGGGCCGTGACGAGGATTCGAACCTACGTCCGAGAGCATCCCAGACGCTGCCTTAATCGACTTTGTTCATTTGATACATCACGCTATCGTGATTTCTGTGTGTTTTTAGTTACGGTTTGTCGTGTCCAGTTTTTTTTGACTGCAAGGAGCATATTTATAAATCTTAATTTAATAGCACCTTTCCTTCCTCGGGTCCAGTCAGTTAAGCACTAGCCCTATAGGGACGTAACATAGCCCCTCAAGTGTAAAAAAACAAAAACAAAAGACGTAAAGACAGCGAAACATAATAGTTGTAAACAAAATATTGTTTCTATAAACAACATTCAAACATTGTAACTCCCCAGGTTAGGAAGGCTATTTGTTTGTGGAGTATTCACATAAAAGCACTCTTTTTCAGTTTTTTCATATGTAAGACAACCAACATCAATGGTTACGGCTCGTGTATATATATATATTATATATATATATATATATATATATATATATATATATATATATATATATATATATATATATATATATATAGTCGAGTTATTTATTGTTTAGTGTTTCTTTACAGTGTTCCGTTGGTTCTGTGTATTGACATCACACTTTTAAGTACAACTCTGACACAGTATTACATAGGTTACTGCTGAAGATGGGATGGTTCAGGTGTGTGTGTGAACCACTAGCCCCGCTCCGGTGGTTCAGGTGTGTGTGTGAACCACTAGCCCCGCTCCGGTGGTTCAGGTGTGTGTGTGAACCACTAGCCCCGCTCCGGTGGTTCAGGTGTGTGTGTGAACCACTAGCCCCGCTTCAGTGGTTCAGGTGTGTGTGGAACTAATCTCGCAGCCCGTCATCATAAACAAAGGCCAAAGTCCATTCCATGCACCCGCCAACCCCCCCCCCCCCCGCTGTTTATGAATGAAAAACCGTTTACACACGACTCACAACTGTTGACGTTCGAACACTTCCGGAACAAGTGCTTCACTGACGAATTTTGTTCGAACCACAACGCTGTAAATGCTTCACCCACGTACTACAAATACAAATAATCGCCAACAGAACCTAAACACCTAACCTAACCAATGCTTAAATCTGCACAGTATTCTAATACCTACCAATATTAATTTATATTTGAGAAAATTCCTATTTTGAATGAATATTATGTTAAAATTGATGAATGCATCTTTGGGGTCGACCGCTGGATGGATTGGACTTTGCCTGAGGACGAGTTGCCAAAATCTGTAGCTTACCACACTCAGTGTGTCCCCCTCCCACCCTAAAGTGTCCCCTCCCACCCCCACGGTGCCCCCTCCCACCGTGTCAGTGGGAGGGAAGACCCTTACAGCTTCTGCTGCTTAACAAATGTTCTGCTGTACACACAAAATGCAAAGGAAAATGAAAACTTATATAAAGAAAAGGACGAAGTAAGCATCACTGCCGGTAGTGTGTCTGGTCTTTAGATGCTGCCGAGATCACGTGATGTCGCCCTTGCTAGAATTACCTGTAGCTCTTGCTAGGACTGCCTGTAGCCCATGTCAGGACTACCTGCACTCCCTTCTAAGAGTTCCTGTAGCCCTTGCTAAGGCTACTTGCAGCCCCTGCCAGCACTACCTGTATCCCTTGCTAAGACTACCACTAGCCCTTGCCAGGACTACCTGTAATCCTAGCCCATTTCTAGGACTTTCGGTGAAGCCTCTACCAGGATTTTAACTATTGACCACTATTAGGACTTAATTGTAGTGTCTTGGGGTTTAAATGCAGCCTCGTCTGGCTTTTTAGCATTGTATTTGTCAGGACAATAACGGTAATCTTTGGGACCTGGGCTCGAGACTATTTTTGAAACAAACTGTAGAACTTAGGACTCAGCTGACGCTCCTGTTAATGACTAGCAGCAGACTGACTGAGGAAAGCAGATTGGCAGCAACACCGCGGAGACATCTTCGATCTACGCGCATATATAAAAAAACATTTTTTTTATGGGGAGGGGGGAATGGAGTGCCGTCACTTAATGTGCTAGTGTGGGGGCGGTGGGGAAGGGGGGAGCTGACAGCGGCTCCCAAAGCTTAGGAGCAGCAGCAGCAGCAGCCAGTGGTCCAGGTGCTATAGTGGAAGGGTGACAGCTGCCCACAGAGCGCCGCAGCAGCAGCAGCAGCAGCAACCAATTGTCCAGGTGCGGAGGTACCAACAGCGTATACGCAGTTCAGTCTAGGTGCAGCTATCTCATGACTACCACGACAAACTCAAAATATAATCACTTACACAGATAGCTGGCTAAGCCAGTATCAGTTATTGCGCTATAATAATTTAGTCCTACTTTGCTTATTTACACACGCATCAAAAGTAAATCTTCATCCAATTAACACTCTACAGTTAATTAATATTTACAACAATCCTTTTTTATATATTTTTTCGTATTTTTTTCTCGCTCAAGAGTTCAGGAAGGAGCTTAGGCTATCAAATGAAAATGGAGCTATCACAAGATGGCGACCCCCCAGTCTCCTGTGTGTAGTTTTCCCGCCAACGCCAACGCGGCGCCCGTGACCCACGCCCACCAGCACGCCCTCACGCCCACGCTGCGGGGCCCCGGCAGCCCACCGCTGATCCGCTGAGGGCTGGGAACGTTGTCGATGACTTCCGCCAACACGAAGAGAGAGAGACGCACGTCGTGAAGGATTCTGGGAGCTCTCTTGTTGATCATTTCTGCTACCTTGGTGACTGGCTTCTCGCACCGGTTCTGGAATGATAGTGGTTGGCGGTGAACCAGAGGTCAATGGTTCTGGAATGGTAGTGGTTGGCGGTGAACCAGAGGCCAATGGTTCTGGAATGGTAGTAGTTGGCGGTGAACCAGAGGCCAATGGTTCTGGAATGATACTGTTTGGTAGTAAAGAAGAATCAATGGCTATACAAGGGTTGTGAGTGAAAGACTAGACA
This sequence comes from Procambarus clarkii, assembly GCF_040958095.1. Taxonomy (NCBI): domain Eukaryota; kingdom Metazoa; phylum Arthropoda; class Malacostraca; order Decapoda; family Cambaridae; genus Procambarus; species Procambarus clarkii. The sequence continues at coordinate 5,093,444 of NC_091232.1, forward strand.
TAATCAATAACCTTATCCGTAATAACTTAATCATTACAATAATGGCTGAACAGAACAGGTATACAACAGCCAAAATACAACATACACGTTTAGCACAATGTGAGTCACATTTGTTTATATATATATATATATTTTGGAAAAAACAAAGTGAAAGTTAAAATAAGTGCGGAGAGAGAGAGAGAGAGAGAGAGAGAGAGAGAGAGAGAGAGAGAGAGAGAGAGAGAGAGAGAGAGAGAGAGAGAGAGAGAGAGAGAGAGAGAGAGAGAGATATCGGCACAATTTATATCACAAAATTTGGATGATGAGAAGACAATTAGAAGAACTAATCATACCATGAAGTTACAGAAATTGTTATACCCTCACCATTCTACACCAACGATTCTGGGGCAATTTCGGGTCAAAATCATTCCAAAATATTGAAGCAATTTGATGGGATCGAACCTGCGTCGCTAGACTCAGGTGTACTCAATACCGACTAGGCCATGATAGGGATGCAGGTTCGATGCCATCATACGGCTTTCAATATTTTCTCACACAAACATTTATGTTTCTCAGACATCCGTTCTTAAGACTCTCTCTCTCTCAGGGACGTACCCGCTCCTCTTGCATCATGTAGCGGGAGTAGGTGGTGTTGGTGACGCCGGAAGACACCTGGTAGTGCCTCACCTGCAACACCAGGTTACCCACAGTCTGCTGGAACACCTCTAGCCGGCACTCCTCCTGCAAGTACACTTGGGTTTAGGTTTGTTCCGTTAACTGAGATCGACGACCAGTTAGGACAGAGCCTCAATGAGAATCCCAGCAGTCGATACGTGGACAATTCTAAACAGTATAACCTCCCGGACACAGCTGAGCAAACGACGTTGATCTGACGTTTATTAAAATGTTGATCTAACGTTTATTAAAACGTTGATCTGACATTTATTAAAACATTGAGCTGACTTTTATTAAAACGTTGAGTTGACTTTTATTAAAACGTTGATCTAACGTTTAATAAAACGTTGATCTAATGTTTATTAAAACATTGATCTAACGTTTATTAAAACGTTGATCTAACGTTTATTAAAACGTTGATCTAACGTTTATTAAAACGTTGAGTTGACTTTTATTAAAACGTTGAGTTGACTCTTATTAAAACGTTGATCTAACGTTTAATAAAACGTTGATCTAACGTTTATTAAAACGTTGATCTAATGTTTATTAAAACGTTGATCTAATGTTTATTTAAACGTTGATCTAACGTTTATTAAAACGTTGATCTAACGTTTATTAAAACGTTGATCCAATGTTTATTAAAATGTTGATCTAACGTTTATTGAAACGTTGATCTAACGTTTATTAAAACATTGATCTAACGTTTATTAAAACTTTGATCGGACGTTCATTAAAACGTTGATCTGACGTTTATTAAAACGTTGATCTGACTTTTATTAAAATGTTGAGTTGACTTTCATTAAAACGTTGATCTGACGTTTATTAAAACGTTGATCTAGCATTTATTAAAACGTTGATCTAACGTTTATTAAAACGTTGATCTGACGTTTATTAAAACGTTGATCTGACATTTATTAAAACGTTGAGCTGACTTTTATTAAAACGTTGATCTCACGTTTATTAAAACGTTGAGCTGACTTTTATTAAAACGTTAGTTGAGCATTGTTTGTCTGGTGGGTATAATTGTCGTTATTTTAACAGCTCTGGAACACCTTCAGCTGACTCTCGTAAACAAAGAACAGGAAATTTGTATTCTTGTCCTGTACAGTGACAAAAGAACCTTGGTGGAAACTATACTGAAAAATAAATAGTTGAAGTTAATTACGTTAATACAAGACTGACTACATCAAAACTGAATTAAAAATAAAAAAAATCTAACTAGGTCGAAACTATTATTTGAACGATAATTATAAAATTATAATTCTGTAACAAATTAAAATTGAATTATTTTTGTTAGAATACAGTAGTAGCTAAAAGACTTCTTTATAAATTAAGACTGTAAAAAAATTAAAATTAAAAGACACAGAAACCAATTACATTTAGTTACATCTTTAATAACTAACATAAAACTATGCATGTTTGACATATAAAAAAAATTGCTCTGTTGGATGAAGTGGAGAATCCCAAAGGCATGAAGAATGAAGAATTTCATTCTTCAATTCTTGAAGAATTTCACGAATTTGAAGAATGAGGAATTTCTTATCATTGAAGAATTTCTTACCATTGCCAAATAACCTTCAACGCTCGAGGTGTTCGTATCCCTGCACTATTACAATTAGGATTTCACCGCTTCAGGGACACTCGAGTTTGCAACGTTATAATAACGGTGCAACAACGTAAAAATACGAAAACGGTGTATTTGCTAGGTATCAAAGCCGTTCTCTTATTCGAGGGAGCACTAGAACTCAGGCATTTAAATACACTATACAACACTATAGGATTCGTAAGGCCTTTAAAGCTTATAGGAGCACCATAGCTGTCGCAATGATAACTACAGGACTGACCAGCGGAGTACAGGATTAGTGGAGAACATGCTGAAGTGAAGCTAGAACACACAGAACAGAAGAAAAGTTGGTATTCCTAGCGGGTGAAGCGGCTAATGATCATCTAGATAAAACACGATGAAATAAAAGACCGGTGAAAGTTAATATATATATATATATATATATATATATATATATATATATGAAAATTGGGGCATGACAGGTCGTCACTACATGTTATCATCGATGGAGTAATTGTAGAGCTTCAAAAGTGTTAGAACGAAGGCTGGAAATGTACTAACTCCCATATCAGCAGAGATGGTCCTGAAGATGAGCTGGAGCGGGATGAGGGCGTCGATGGCGGAGCCGCCCGTCACGTTCCTTAGGAGCGCCTCCTCCGTCCTGCTGAACCCCACCAGCAGGAACAGTCCCGTCGGCAGGTCGTACTCCTCTGAAACAAACATGCGCTCACTAGGGGCAGGGTTCTGTTGGCAGATCGTACTCCTCTGAAACCTACATGGACTCACTAGGGGCAGGGTTTTGTCGGCAGGTCGTACTCCTCTGAAACCTACATGTTCCCTACATGAAACCTACTAGGGGGAAGGGTTCTGTTGGTAGGTCCTCTGAAAACACACAACTGCATTCACTAGGGGTAAAATGTTGACGTAAAACTTTAAGATAATCAATCGTCTTGTCTATTAAACTACTGCTTTTAGCCAAAATTACTTAATGACACTATTAATTACATCTAATCCAATCTCTTACAACACTCAAGACGAAGCTAACATGGCCAGGGATAATTTCCAAGACAATTAAGGAGAGACTAACCTGGTCTGGGTCGCTGGCAAATGAAATCTCCTGAGTAGCAGAGACACGCCCCTCGGGACATCTGGTAGGCGGGGGCGTTGTGGTTGTAGACGGCGAAAGTGGTCTCACAGGGCCGGCTCTCCAGGCAGTCCAGCACCTGCCAGGGGACGGGAATTTTCAGGAGAAAGCACCAAGCCCTTACGACTATATAGCATTTGGATGGGGTCAGGATAAGGATTTGGGATGGGGCGGGGGGAGAAGAATGGTGCCCAACCACTTGCACGGTCGGAGAGTGAACGCCGACCTGCATGAAGCGAGACCGTCGCTCTACCGTCCAGCCCAAGTGGTTAGAGAATGAGGTTTTAAAGTGCTACACTATCACTCAAGAACATCATCTTAGCTGTGGGAGTCGCCCATTTGGCTGTTCATTTAAGTCATCCATTTAGTCACCAAAGTCGTTTACTTGATCATCTAGTTAATCACCTTAGTCATCCATTCAGTCGGCCTCTTAGTCATCCACTTTGTCATCCTCCAAGCTAAGCAGTGCTCTGGTAGCGTTTTACTTAAGTCTGTTTCTCATAACCTTGCACATATTGGAGTGACACTTAAGTGATATTACTCAACCCTCTTCCCCTTGTTTAAGTTCTACCATCTTATCTTAAAACTCTTTTTAAGAGAAGATGGTGGATACCATCTTCCATAATACCTTCATGGATTGGATTTCCCTAAATCCAATCTATGTTGGTATTATGAGACAGCATCCTGATAAGGTCAGTAGTTAACCTAAGGGACTTCGATAAACCTAAAGGTTTATCTAGTGTCTTCAACTAGTGTCCTCAACTAAGTAAAAAGGGAAACCAAATTGTCTGTCTTCTCTATTGACTAGTTTTCTCTTGTTTACACAAACATCTTCCTGGTGTGGCTATGAAGCTGTTTAGGCTGATTCATTGATTTTGGATGATATTAAGGTAATTATCAACATAAAGCACTTAAGCCAGTATGACTATATAACACTTAGAAGGGATATGAGAACGAAGTGAAGGAAGTGTACCTGACCACTTGGACCATTGGGGGCAGACCTTCGGATTATGTAATAATAATGACACGTTATTATATTAACCTACCCTGACTTTGTGCCCTGGAGAGGCCACTCCAGTCTCGACAACCAGACCGCAGATTCATAGTCTCCTGAGACTGCAAGATGGTTACTACTTCTACTACTATTACTACTACTACTTCTACTACTACTACTACTACTTCTACTACTACTATTACTACTACTTCTACTACTACTACTACTACTTCTACTACTACTTTGCCACTCTCCTAGCTTCTACGTCCTCGTTCCTAGCTCTCTCGTCCGCGGTGGGGAGTCTTTTTCTTCTGTGCTCCTTGTATGTGTTCCATCCTCCATTAGCTTCCCCATTTTGCACGAAATAATGGCCTAATGCTCTTTTTGGTTCCGTTGAGGTGACATTAATCTCTCTTCAGCTTTATTTAGTTTGCACTTTATGCAGTTGTTTGTCCTTTGAATTATTCTCTGCTACCATAGTATTATTCGCTGGAATACTTTGCCATTCTGGTATTCTTCTTCTTTGCTTTATGCTTGTCTTTCATTCTCTTTCTCCTTCTCTCTCTCTCTACAGCCATCATTGTCACTACACATTCAAGGACTCATCACCCAGTGATGAGTGCTTCATCAATATTTCATATTTCACGTTCAACTTATTGTGTGTGTGAAGAAAACTTTTAGTCTTGCCGGTTGATATCTTTTTTCCTTGCAATTCCTCTTCCACAAGTGTAGGTTCTTGTGTGTGTTTACTAGTTGTGTTTTTACGGGGGTTGAGCTTTGCTCTTTCAGCCCGCCTCTCAACTGTCAATCAACTGTTTACTAACTACTTTTTTTTTTTTTTTTTTCCACACCACACACACACACACACCCCAGGAATCAGCCCGTGACAGCTGACTAACTCCCAGGTACCTATTTACTGCTAGGTAACACGGGCATTCAGGGTGAAAGAAACTTTGCCCATTTGTTTCTGCCTCGTGCGGGAATCGAACCCGCGCCACAGAATTACGAATCCTGTGCGCTATCCACCAGGCTACGAGGCCCCCTATGTGTATAATGTGTGTGTGTGTGTGTGTGTGTGTGTGTGTGTGTGTGTGTGTGTGTGTGTGTGTGTGTGTGTGTGTGTGTGTGTGTGTGTGTGTGTTTATAAACACGTGAATGTAAATAAGCGAGGTGTTTACAAGCACGTGCTGCCCCCTGGCGACGTTTCTCTCAACCTCACCCACCTTACACTTGGTCTGCTGGTCATTGTCACAGAAGCACAGCTCCGAGCAGTCTTCGTCTCCTTCCTTGTAAAGCTGAAGACAAGTAAAATAACTGAAAAACATATATAGACAAAAATGATTTTGATTCAATATTATTTGCAGTTATATTTTATTTAATAAATTTGTTAAATTCCCTAATAGTCTCATTTATTATGGCTATGTTTGAATGAATACCGAATTCTTCACACACACAAGTAATCTAGGAATACACTAGCAATCTAGAAGCACTAGTAATTTAGGAACACTGGTTCAAATTCAAATTCAAATGTTTATTCAGGTAAAGTAATACATACAAGGTGTGATACAAACATTGATGGATTTATAGATAGAGCTAGTACATACAATGCCTAAAGCCACTGTGACGCAAAGCGTTTCGGGCAGGAGCAAAGCAGTTATCTAGGAACAAGTTGGAGTAAGAGTAGGGAGTGAGAGAACGATGCCCAAACAACTAGAGGAGGTCATTAGCAAGATTATGCGGGAGATATATTCTAGTAAACTGACCCGGATGCTGCTGCCCGCCTCAATAACGTGTGCGGAGGGCTCCCAGGCCCGCTTCACCAAGCAGTATTCTGTAACACACAAGTTAACATTAGTCGCAATGCTGTTAAACGCTACTTCAGAAATCAACGTGTATTAAATAGCTAGTATAATATACCGGTATTCTATCATGTTTACTCTCTACATCATTTTTGTTTAGCTTTACGCTGTTGTTGCTGGTAGTGGTGGTGGGAGCGGTGGTAGTAGAGGTGGTGGTGGTGATAGTAGTGGTAGGGGCAAGGTTTTATCGGGGGAAAGTGCCAAGTCAAGTCTGACTATATAGCACTTAGAAGGGGGTCAGAATAAGGATTTTGGGATGGGACTGGGATGTGGCAACGGAAATGTCCAACCACTTGGACGGTCGGGGATTGAACGCCAACCTGCATGAAGCGAGACCGTCGCTCTACCGTCCAGCCCAAGTGGTTGGACGGGGCACTGATGATTCATATGTAAGTGATGCTACTCACTCTCTGGCAGAGTGGTGGTAGCCGTTGTAGTGGTACTGGTAGTTGTGGTAGAGGGCGGCGAGGCCAGGTCGACCTGGGGCAGTGTGGGGTCACTCTGGGCGGTGCTTCCCACTTTCCTCGCCTGCAGGCGGGAGTCGTCCACCTGGATCAACTCGGCGTCAGCGTCGTTCTGGTCGTCCGGGGACTCGTGGTCGTTGTAGCCGTCTCCACGACCCACCGCATACTGGGGCGAAGGACCCTTCTCTCCTGCTGGTAAAGGAAGTCTCATTCTAAGAGATTATTGAATACGCTTCCTTAGCTAGTGCGATTCAACAGGTAATAGAAGCCAGCGCGGAAGTTCAGTACTACACCCCATTACCTCGCTTCACTCATGGATTTGAGTGAACATTTATTTCATCGATCCTTTGAACGTATTGGGATCGTGCTGTTTCAACAACCCGTTCTCGCACTTGCTTATAGTCAATATTTGGCTTATGAATAAGTGCACATGTGACATACTAATTTATTGTGAATATTTGAGTTTACCTTGAAAAGCTGAATAGAAAACACCGACTATAGACTAATATATATATATATATATATATATATATATATATATATATATATATATATATATATATATAGACTATAAGCAATAAGTCATATATGTGCTGTCTTGTGCGAGAGCGGGTTGACTCATGTAATACTTTGCTTCCATTCGGGAGATCTTGTTTAGTACTACACCCCATTACCTCTTATGAAGTGTTTGCAATTAGGATCATGAACTGTGATGGTCGTGGGAGTCGACGAGCCCATCCTACCCTCGTCGAGAGGGTGTACATTTCTGTGAGTCTGTCTTACCTTGGTCGTGCGGGTCGACCAGCCCAGACTACAGCCCGTCTAAACCTGGTCGTAGGGGTCGACCTCCCCCCTGGGGGATGGGGGGGGGTCGACCTGCTTGTCTTACCTTGGTCGTGTGGGTCGACCTGCTTGTCTTACCTTGGTCGTGTGGGTCGACCTGCTTGTCTTACCTTGGTCGTGTGGGTCGACCTGCTTGTCTTACCTTGGTCGTGTGGGTCGACCTGCTGGTGGTGGTCGTCGGTGAAGGAGGACACCAGTATGTCAGCGTCCAGTCCGAGGTGCGCCAGGTGATACGTCAACTGCGACTCAACTGTTGACACACACACACAGTCCTCACTTGAGACTCCGGCAGTGTGAGAGAGAGAGAGAGAGAGAGAGAGAGAGAGAGAGAGAGAGAGAGAGAGAGAGAGAGAGAGAGAGAGAGAGAGAGAGAGAGAGAGAGAGAGAGAGAAATAGAGTATATAGAGAGAGACAGACATACAGAGAGGGAGAGAGATAGAGGGATATATATATATATATATATATATATATATATATATATATATATATATATATATATTAAAGTGACATAAGTGTATTAAAGTAACTTGTGGATTGTGAGATATCATAAGTTGGTCGCATTATCTTAAGTTTTAATACCTAATACATAAATACAATTTCTGCAGGACTAAAGTCAACTCTCAGTGGCTACACACCGAGGAGCGGGACCCGCCTCTCGGTGTATGTATCCCATGTCATTCAATCAACAATTCTGACCAGTTGTGGAAAATTGACTGAGGCTCTGCCGTCATACAGCTCTCCAGCTTCATATACCTATGAGGCTGACAGACGTTCACAACATGCATGATTTGGCTGCTGTGCCGAGAATACAGGGCCAGGGGGGTTCATCAAGGATTGGCACAACCGCCGGCGAAACATGTGCATCTTTCCGCAATCATGGCGGATTTGTTTACATTTGTTCAACACTTTATGCGCTCCGAAGCCCTTCGAGGTTGTTAATAACAATAATATCCTTGGGTTTCGAGGCTTCGCAGCTCTTAACCTGTTTATCAAACATAAACATAGCGGCCATGATTAGACAAAGATGTACAAGTTACATAAGAGGTTGCGTAAATCTTTGGTGAATCGTGGCCCAGGTGTTCCATTTCCGTACGCAGTACATCCGAGGCATTCAACTGACCTACGGGCTCACCATAGCCCGTGCTACTCAGAACTTTGTGTTCTGAGTAGCTGAATCTAAACCAAGTCGTTCAACTGACCTACACACGGGTTGCCCCAGAGGAGACGCTTCCAGGCCAGGCACTGGTTGATGTCCTGGAAGGCGCTGCCCTTACACACACAGTTGGTGTGGAGGTCGGTACCCAGGAGTCCCAGCATGGCCTTAGTGCACTCCTGGTGCTGGCCAGCGCACCGTCCCGTCATGGTGTCTGCTGCACACGACAGTTCGTAGTGCTCCAGCCTGTACCTGGGTGGTTAGTGGTTGTTAGTAGCTGTTGTTGGCATGGTTAGTGATGGTCAGCACTGCCCCAGTTGCTGACTTGTTCACAGTTCTTAAAATTCCGGCCCTTATATAGATTCCTTGAATCACGATTCCTTGATGTCACGAGATCACGTGATGTATACAAATTTGAAGCTATGGGAATCATTCGACGCTGCCTCTGTATGAAGGGGCAGCCTTAGTTCTGAATGACAGGCTATATATTCTCACGAGCCCAGGAAAGCGGTACGACTTTTCCAGGAAAAGGTTGTTAGTTTAATGTGCAGCCCTTACCTATCCACCAGTTGGCAGTGGATAGGGTAGACATAAATATGTTTACGTTCAGTTCATTAGCTGCAGCTAGCACACACACACACACACACACACACACACACACACACACACACACACACACACACACAGTGTCTTAATTGTAGAGAAGTGTACATTTCTTTTTGAATGAATTATGTTGTCAATATTAGAAAGGTAAATTATTTTGATCAATGATATTTTTCAGGTGCTTGACAAGTGATCTCATTTCAAACTCACTCCCAATCAACCAAACCTAACCGTTCACATAATTTATTAGTGTTCAACTCCAAAAAACTTCACTAGCTGTAAGGAGTGATCGAGTCTCTCCTGAACAAAAGTTCTCTCTTGAACAAAAGTTCTCTCCTGAACAACGTGGCACTCTCCCTGTCATACTCCGTTGGTTTGTTTCACGTCTCAGCCTGAGCCTAAATTCAAACTATTTATTATATTAAAAGGTGTTAAAACAATCAAAAATTGATATTCAATAATATTGTAGGAAAGCAAAAACAATTTTTAAATATCAACGAAGGCAAATTGACCTACATATCCAGCAAACACGGCCCTGAGACCACCACTACAGCGGTACACCTACCTCAAGTTTATTCCACAAATATATGCTAACTTTTATTTAATGAATTTTTATTATATTATGATTGCAGCTACTCGTAGGTACAGTCATACGTGTCATCAAAGACAATATATTTTAAAGTTGTGAACAGGAACCCAATAGCTGCACCCAACTATAGCTAGACACATCTTAGCTAATTTGTAAATATAACTATCTTTAGTGCTGTTAATTAAATCATTTATTCTGATATGAAATAATTGTAATTTTCCATGCCACAACCTCTGACATTGTTCTTCAGATAGAGGTGACATGGTGTATGCAATGTGAAGGCAGCGCCGGTTGACTCCAACTCACACCTACCTAACCACTTGGGATGGACGGTAGAGCAATGGTCTCCCTTCATGCAGGTCGGCGTTCCATCCCTGACCGTCCAAGGGGGGTTGGGCACCATTCCTTCCCCCCCCCCGTCCCATCCCAAAATCCTTATCCTGATCCCTTCCAAGTGCTATATTGTCGTAATGGCTTGGTGCTTTATCCCCTGATAGTTCCATTCCCTTCCCTCTAAACCAATTCCTGACGTGTCTCCTATTTGCTGTGGTTACGAAACTACGAAACTAGAGAAAGCTTTAGTCAATCAATTACGAGCAGTTCCCTGTCAATTATTTGTCTCAGCAAATGCACCGTTATTTGTATGTTGTCACAATGTTGTCAGAAGGTTGTGGTTACACTGTGTGGTTGCGTTACCTGCAGACACGGTCGGAGCGACAGTCACGGCCCAGGTTGTGACACTGACTGTCCGACACTGACTGGGACAAGCGGGCGCAGGGCGGGTGGAGCCGTCGCTGGCCCTGTACACACCTCGTCTGACTCCGGTCGCTGTAACATCACAATGGCTCTACAGTCTACTATGCACATGATAAGAAAATTAATAATTAAAATATTAAAATTAAATTAAAATTAAAATTATTTATTAAAAAAATATTTTATTATTATTATAATTATTTTAAAATTATTTTTTTTTATTATTATAATTATTTTAAAATTATTTTTTATTTTTATTAAAAAAATATTTATTAAAAAATAAAAATATAACATTAATTAAAATAAAAAGTAGTGCACATGATAAGAAAATTAAAACAATGTGTCATGAGCTCACTACAAATGTCCAACCACTTGGGCTGGACGGTAGAGCGACGGTCTCGCTTCATGCGGGTCGGCTTTCAATCCCCGACCGTCCACAAGAGGCTGGGCACCATTTCTTCCCTCCCCCCGTCCCATCCCAAAATCCTTATCCTGATCCCCTTCCCTTCCAAGTGTTATATATATATATATATATATATATATATATATATATATATATATATATATATATATATATATATATATATATATATATATGTATATATATATATATATATATATATATATATATATATATATATATATATATATATATATATATATATATATATGTCGTACCTAGTAGCCAGAACGCACTTCTCAGCCTACTATGCAAGGCCCAATTTGCCTAATAAGCCAACTTTTCATGAATTAATTGTTTTTCGACTACCTAACCTACCTAACCTAACCTAACCTAACTTTTTCGGCTACCTAACCTAACCTAACCTATAAATATAGGTTAGGTTAGGTTAGGTAGGGTTGGTTAGGTTTGGTCATATATCTACGTTAATTTTAACTACACTAAAAAAAAAATGACCTCATACGTAATGAAATGGGTAGCTTTATCATTTCATAAGAAAAAATTTAGAGAAAATATATTAATTCAGGAAAACTTGGCTTATTAGGCAAATCGGGCCTTGCATAGTAGTCTGAGAAGTGCGTTCTGGCTATTAGGTACGACATATATATATATATATATATATATATATATATATATATATATATATATATATATATATATATATATATATATATATATATATATATATATATTATATATAGTCATAATGGCTTGGCGCTTTCTCCTGATAGTTCCCTTCCCTTCACTACACATGTAAATTGTTTAACATAACGATCACTGTGGCTCAGTACCTCATCTATATATGTGACCAACTTATCGCCCAAACTTACACACAGGATGCGTATGGGGACCTGGACCCGGATTCACGAAGCAGTTACGCGAGTACTTACGAACGTGTACATCTTTCCTCAATCTTTGACGGCTTTGGTTACATTTATTAAAAAGTTTACAAGAATGAAAACTTGCTAATCAACTGTTGTTACTGTTATAAACAGCCTCTTGGTGCTTCGGACCTCATTAACTGTTTAATAATTGTAAACAAAGCCGCCAAAGATTGAGAAAAGATGTACACGTTCGTAAGTACTTGCGTAACTGCTTCGTAAATCTGGCCCCTGAGTAATACTTGTTCATTGAACGCCATCACATTGTGTATGCTCGAAAATATATCGTCAATACACGATTAGTATATTTGGCTTTCCGATCCATCGGTGTACAAAGCCAGGGAGGTCTGGCTTAGAGACAAGAACAAACAGATCTTGTCTTTCTTCGATATTCACAAAACTGATTCAGCAGTAACGAGAAAACCAAAGAAAAATATATTTAGTTAAACACGACGATGAAGACCGTCATGTTTATGTTAGACGGTAATTGATAAAAGAGAGCTTTATACAGCCTGAGCTTCTCACACACACACACTGCTCCAACTTTTCCCAGAAAACTCTGTCGGCAAACCTTTCGCCAGAGAATGAGAAAAGTTTGTTTATTTACCAGCTAAGACCCTGATAAGTACCGCCGGCGTGGTGGGCGCTTCCAGATCCACACTCTGCTCGGACTCTACTGTTCTCACAAGCGTTCTAATTTCCACATCCAAACTCTGCTTGACTCCACTCTACTGATAAACGCTGTAACTTCCAGGTCTGTAACTTACAATTTTACATAATTCATTAGTAACCTGTAACTTGTTTGGAACATAAGGTAATCCAGGACCATTCTCAAGTCCATTGACAATCGACTTGAAAATGGTCCAGGACGGACCGAAACGTCGTCGTCCCTTCACCTTCTAGTGTGTGGTCTGGTCAACATACATTAGCCACGTTATTCATGGCCTGCATAAGGTAATCCAGCATTATAAGGAGTGGTGGAGAGGAAGACTGACCTGCAGACGCAGAGGGCGATCTTGAGGGCGAGGTCTTGGTTGGTCTCCAGCAGGAACTTGTAGATGTCCTGGATGGAGCTCCTGCAGGCGTCCTTGTGGCAGTAGGCGGTGTCGCAGTGGCTGCTCACCATCTCCAGGTGACTGACGAACAGAAAACTGTGTTTAAGGATATGTAGAAGAGCGAGAAAAATAAACAAATATAAGAATAATTGAAGGTGTCCACTAATGGAGTCAAAATGTATGTAAATATTAAGATGGTTAATATTATGAATGATTACGGTGAGTGGAAATCAATATAAAATAACTGGCTAACAGGGTAATCAGTGAACGACCAAATCCAAATTTTGGCAGCTGGTCAGGAAATAATATGAATTTATACTCAGGGACGACTATATGACAATTATATTTGGATATTATTTGCACAGGTTTTCCATGGACCTCCCCCCCCTTGCACCCCCCGACGAAACACTCACTCACACACACATTCACACACACACATTTCAGGTGCTCGTATCCAAGAGGACAGCGCTCATGGGGGGGGGGGGGACGTAGTCCAAAGGGCCCGGGTTAGATTCCCGGCCGTGGCATAAACAAATGGCCAGATAATTTATTTGCATCTGATGTTCAATTAGCTGTAAATAGGTACCTGGGAATTAGACAGCTACTACGGGCTGCATCCTGCAGTTGCGTGTGTGTGTTAACAAAAAATATATGTAGCAGATATGCTAGATAAAAACAGATCGGGAGTCAGGACATTGGACAACCTACGGTTAAAAAGGCGGGGTCCAAGAGCTAACAGTTCGGTCCCGCAGGCACAACTTGTAAATACACACAATTGTGCGATAATACCTGTCCCAGACTTGAGAGAGACGGAGAGGCCGAGAGAACACATTCTCACCAAACGCAAAATAAATCAATTGAGAAATGATAGTATAAATTATATCAAAAGGGAACTGGCAGAGTTGATAAAGAAGCCGTTTTCAAGACGACTATTAGTAGAGAAGAATAATTTTTGGTAACTAGTAACGTTGAGTGACATTAGGAAAAGAATTGGTTTAACATAATGGAATGGGTTTGGAGAAGAGATTATAGACACTAATTTAATAGCCAAAGGAACATTAAGTAAGGAAGCCATTGCAATATTTGACTAGTGGCTGGAAAGGCGGGTCTTGGGAGCTAACGAACATGCAAGTGCCTCTAGGTGGACACATCAAGCTCAGTACACACGCACGCAACCGTCACAAGTTTGCGACAAGCTTAATAATGAAACAGCTGACGGAAGTGACGCAGCTGACCTCCGACAGCCTGAGTCAGCCATGCAGTCCTCGAGGGCAGAATGACAGGTGCCAGCCACGTGCTTGAGCTGCTCCAGCGACACGTTGTGGTCAGACTCTGTACCGCGTCACCAGCGGGGGAAGAGGAACAACAACAATACTATCAGTTGGGGGAAATGAAATTACTCGCCAAATATCACTAAAAACATACTATTATTGACATTTTCATTACATTACACTTTATTTCTCAAATAAATATTAATCTTCACCACTAAACATTAATAATCCAGTATTCTCTTAAAGTATTTTGTATTAATTGTTATAACGAAGTAGTTTTTATACATAAGGGATATAATTTATAGGAAGGACATTGCAATATCTAGCGGTGTGTCTATCTACAGTCAATACTAACAGTTGTGAGGTGCAGCGGTGCCTGTGTTGACATGGCTCAGGGTGAGGCTTATATACTATGGTGCTCCAAGCAGGACATTGTGCTCCCTTCCCCTCCATGCTGAGTCCATGCTGTGTTCTCCCCTTGTTCTCTCTCTCTCTCTCTCTCTCTCTCTCTCTCTCTCTCTCTCTCTCTCTCTCTCTCTCTCTCTCTCTCTCTCTCTCTCTCTCTCTCTCTCTCTCTCGCTCTCTCTCTCTCGCTCTCTCTCTTTTTCTCTTTTTCCGTCATCCACCTGCCGTGTCCCCCGTGCTCTCTCTCCACATACCTACTGTGTCTCCGAAACTCAATCTTAACACACCTGCTATCTTATATCCCTCCTTCCTAGCATGCAATTTCTACACCTGCTATCCCATAAATCTTCTACTTCTATAAACCTGCTATTCTCATACACCTGCTACTCTCTACGTATTTGCACTTCAAATCAGAATACCTGTGTGGCTCACCAGCACCTGCAGGTGAGCCACACACACACACACACACACACACACACACACACACACACACACACACACACACACACACACACACACACACACACACACACACACACACACCTGCAGATAAACCACACACCTGAAGGTGAACCACACACCAGCCTGACCTCAGTTTGGCTCCATAGTGGAAGAAGGTTACAACAGTCTTAATGTCCTCCGATATTCCCACTAATGTCTAGTTTGTTGCAGTCAAAGTTTGCAACTGTGCAGTGAGATAATGTCTTCAATGTCGAGCGACGAAGGCGTTATAGGTCCTCCAGTAATGTACTTGGAACACTATGAGCGCCTCGTCTAGAGCAAGAACATAATGCTGAGTGACTTTGTTGCGTTGTGACCTTTCTCCCACCGCGTCCCCTGACGACCAGGCTGGCTGGTGGACACCTTCCTACCGTGTGAAGCGTTGTGACCTTTTGGGCATATACAGACCTCTCGTGGTGGTGCCACACAGGTAAACAAGACTGTCAGGTGTGTCCCTTTTTGGTGCCTCGTTATGCATGCAACACTCAACTGCTGTGCGATAACTGTGCAACATTAGATGCGATGACACAGGTACATATTACCTCGACGAGTTCTCCACACGATGCGTCTGTAGCGTTTAATCTTATACGATGTTCTTGGTACAATTTACTTCTGTATTGTTCATGTAGGATATATATATATTTTTTTTCTTGTTTTTATCTTACGTTTACTATTTTTACGAAATATTTTTTTGGAATGTAAGAGAAATATGACTAACTACCATCCAGTGGTCCACCCACTACCGCGCTTCTACTAACTTAGGGGCTAAGTTATTCCAGGTCTAATCTAAGCAGTTTCGAGTCACATGAAGCACACCTGTGCTATATAAGACCTTGGATAAGCTAGGTTTCTATTTTAATATTTTTTTTAGGAAACAAAAATGTTTCGGTGAATATTTGTACCATCTGGACAAAATGTGAACTGTTGTACCTGTGCAAACATGCATATTTTGTCCATTTGCATTCCTGTGATTATATGGACTATCATACTAGAGAATGGGGACTCATAATCAATAAGCATAATTTAGCATGATAATGGATTGATTTTGCTGGAGAGTTGTGAGCCTGGGAACACCTTGCTGGTACTCACATCTTCTAAACGGATACCTCCTGGAACCCGAACACAACACTAATATCTCACTCTCATCTATATAAACCTTTAGCGCGGTTGTGGTAGATATATAGGCATGCAGGTCGCTCCCAGCAACAACTTTCTGGACTAAGTTATTGCAAGTCAAGCCTGGCCTCAGGCAGGGCTTGGGGGAGTAGAACTCCCAGAACCCACTCCAGGTATGTTCCAGGTTCACTCCAGGTAATGTAACATATAAGTGTGTTCTCAAGAGCTATATAAAACTGATTAATACATTAATATGGAAATTAAACAAAAAAATGCGATAATGCAAATGAATTTCAAACCATTTTAAAATAAAAAATGGCAAGGCAAGTGAGACTACGCTAATGGCTTTGTAAATATTCTATAATTATAAAAATTAGTTGTATATATGTGGAGCCTTATGAGCCTAATTTCCCGGCAACTATTCGTAAATGTTTGGTAATGTTGCCTATAACACTTTAGTGTACCCTCAGAGCCATCGTACCCGGCTCGGCAATAATGGCTTATATAAGCGTTAACCAGCCTCGACTTTGCTGTTTCGAGTGATTACAAATAAAACTTAATTTTTAACATAAAGATCATTTGCCGATTTTGATGTACCACTCACACACTGGTTTTTGGGTCCAAACGTTGCAGTTCCTATTAATTTTACCATTAAGACTTTGTTTCAGTTTGATTGTGCTTGCTTGTGTTTACTTAAAGAAGCAGACCACTGCGGCGTCCCGGCTTCCACTACCCACATACTGACAGTAACTCCAGCCGTTTAGTCAAAGCCGTGCTTGAGACAGACGTAGGTGCTGTGCCTTTAAGAACATGTTGCCAAACTAGGTGCTTGGGACGGGTCTAGGTGCAGGGGGATAGGTGCCTTGAAATATGGTACTGGAACTAGGTACCATGAGTGGTTGATGACAAGGAGTAGGTGCCATAACTGATACTAGTAGGTGCCAAGAGCAGGTGCTACGAGACATTTCCATTACTGGTGTTAGGGATTAGGTGTAGGTGCCGAGGATAAGGTGCAATAGTGATCATGCAAAAAGGTGTCCAAAATGCGCCTATAAAATGTACATGTGCCACTCTGTACTTAACCAAAGAGTCCAAATGGAAATGATATGTACTCTCTGATGTACATAAATGATATGTACTCCAAATGGAAATGACATGTACTCTACTGATGTGCCAGAAAAGTTTTCATATTGAGATGTGCTTTTCTGCCGTGTTATAGTGGTCTTCATAACTGAGATATACTCTACAGCCGTGTCAAACTAGTTGTCTTACTAATGAGAGAGACCATCAGTGTATCGCTATTAGGGCTGCACAACCACTTCTCCTCCAACAGCGGGTGCTGGTATGGGTGTATGTGTCGGTGGCGTGACTCCTCCCTCCCCCCTCATGGGTAAAGAACTGCAAACGACGTTGATATGACGTTGA
The DNA here is from genome assembly GCF_040958095.1 of Procambarus clarkii. Lineage (NCBI taxonomy): Eukaryota > Metazoa > Arthropoda > Malacostraca > Decapoda > Cambaridae > Procambarus > Procambarus clarkii. The sequence goes on from NC_091232.1 coordinate 5,111,178, forward strand.
ATCAACGTCGAAAACGTTGATATAACGTCGAAAACGATCGTATAATGTTGAAAACGTTTATATAACGTTTCAAACTTTCACGTAACATTGAAAACGTTGATATAACGTTTAAAACGTTCATATAACGTTGAAAATGTCATATACCATTGAAAACGTTTATATAACATTGAAAACGTCATATAACGTTGAAAAAGTTCATATAACTTTGAAAACGTTCACATAACATTGAAAACGTCGTATAACGTTGAAAAAGTTCATATAACATTGAAAACGTTCATATAACGTTGCAAACGTCACATAACATTGAAAACGTTTATATAACGTTGAAAAAGTCACATTATTCCAGGATGTTTTACCCGCGGGGGGGGGGGGGGAGAGGAGGGTGCTTGTACACATTGAAGAGGGTCGGCAGTTACGTCCCTTCACTGTGGGGCTAAGTCAACCGACATGGAAAATTATTATAATCTTTTAGTCATTAAAAGCTTCATTTAGAAGCGTACAGGAGGTAAGCTCAGTGGTTGTGCAGCACGGTGAATATACGAACAAAGTTAATGTAAAAAAATTGAAAATATATAGTATTGTAAATTATAAAAAAAGTAATTGCAAAAATAAAAATTAAAACATGTAGTATTGTAAATAAGAGGCTCAGATTGGCCGAGTGTGTAGACTTAACAGATGTAGTGTGTAGCTCTTACATAAGGGTAACAGGTGTGTAAGTGTGTAAGACATGCATTGTGAATATGACGTGAATATGTGGCTTAAGGTACACATATGTGTGTGTGTGTGTGTGTGTGTGTGTGTGTGTGTGTGTGTGTGTGTGTGTGTGTGTGTACACAAAGCAGATGTGCATTTCTGGACCATGTTGCCGGGTGGGCGTTGGAGTCACGTACTGGAGACTGGAAGGTGCTGGTGGAAGTGGTGGATGGTGGAGAGGGGATAGAAGGGTTCAGCGGCGTGGGAGGAGGAGATGATGAGGAGTGTGGCAGCAGCTGTTGGCACTGGCACTGGCCGGGTGAGCTGGGTGCCCAGGGCGGCACTCACCCGTGACATGAGAGCCACACGCCCGGGGTAACTCTCCCCTGCAAGGTGACACACCCACAACGTCACTATCAGGTCGCGGCTATGTATAACTCAACCCAACATACAACCTAACAACAACCTTGTTACAACTTTACATCAATATTCAGTAAACATTCACATTATACATATATACTTTGACGAACACACACAAAACCACAACAAACATTATGACACAAATCTCAACATGATTCAGCCGGTAGTGTATGTGCCTGGAGAGTCCAGGGACCTGGGTTCGATCCCACTGCAAGGTTTCGATATGTTCTCATACAGCAGGAGATAAGTTGATAAAGTGGGAACAGTGAATATCATGAAGTTTAAGGGGTTTGTAATGAATAACAAATTTCTGGAAACAGCTATGGTGCAGCCTACCCTCAGGCTGTGTTCGTCCAAGCTGCTTCCGACCCTGAAGAAGCATTCATCAGTTTTAACATATTGTCTAATAAAAAAACGGTATTCTCTAAAATATTAATTAATATAATCATGTTAGAATTTTGTGTATTGTTATGTTAGGTTAGGTTAGGTTAGGTTAGGTTAGGTTAAGTGTTTTAGTTTTGACAAAATAATTATTTAGTCATTGTGTATGAGGATGAGCTGTCAAAAGTGTCCCTATTTGAACAAATCCACAACGGCCTTGAAGAGGGGTTCGAACTTACACACGGGATGTTCCCAGATGCGCCTTAGTCATCTGTACCACGATATGGTCAAAAGAATTGCAACCGGAAGTGCTACTGCCCTCACTAGGATTCTGAAGCTTCTCCAAAGCACAACCGGGGTTTCACACAATTCCCCCCCTATGCATTTGGGCTCTGTCAACAAAATGTTTTACCTGGAATGGAGAATCAAAAGCCACTCGAACGTGATTTAAACTACAAAGAATCACTCGTACGTGACATGAGCCTCCAAGAACCATTCGCACGTGACGTGAATCAACAAGAACCCCTCGTACGTAACAAGTCACAAAGAATTAATCACTCTTACATGACAAGAGCAACCAATAACCACTCAGTGACATAAATCACCACGAACCGCTCATCACAAATAACCAGTTGTACCTGTTATGAACTATAAATCACCATTGAGACGTGACATAAAACTATATTTAAATAACAAAAATGCTAAGATGATCAATTAAAATTAGAATTCCTGTATTTTTTTAACCTAAAGAGAAAAAAAAATAAATATAAATGCATATGAGGACTGACAATGCAGAGTCTGGATATTCCTTTGCATGAGGATAAAGGTAGAGTAGAGTGAGGGCCTTACCAACACAAGGGTTCTCATTGACGAGGGAGTAGAGGCGGGAACACTTCTTATCGAGGCCGTCAGGACAGATACATCCCAGCAGGGGCGTCTCCCTCAATTGTAGCCAGGCCTTCAGGCAGTCTTCCCTGTGTGGAGGGGCAGATTGATGAAGATTAAGCCACCCCAGAGAGGCCACGAGCATGAGCCAAAGGACAGGCAGACTATCAATCATGGGGGATGATATACCCCTAGAGAGGGGGAGCACGGGTCCACTCACCTATCGGGATTGCGGCACTGGCCCTCACGGAACTTGCACGTATCGCGGAAGAGATCGAATCGCTGCATGCACCAGGGGTTGTTGCGGCATATGTCTGCAGCTTCCTCACAGTTGGGGATGTAGCTTAACGGGTGCATGTCCACCTCTGGAGGCGCGCCAGGACATACGCCCAGAGGGAGAGGAACAGGTCATGAATAAAACAAATTATAATAACTCTTCACAAGTCCATTGATAAATATTTCTGATATATAGGTATGGTAGAGCCCAATAGGCTCAGGAACCCGTACGCACACCAGTTGTGTATAGGTCGAGAAGTGGTCCAGAGAGCTTAAAATCAACCCCGGCATGCGCACTTAGGTGAGTCCCAATTATCTCTAATGTCCTCCGTTCATCTCTTCAACGCCGTTCATTGTCATCTCTTCAACGCCGTTTTCTGGCCGTTCATGGTTCGAGAAATGACATCCTTTCTGAAGCGTTATCACTCGCCAAAACTTTCAAGCCTATAAACAAAGCTTTCAAGCTTATAAATAAACCAAGACTACGGTTTATGAGTAATCATTTTTGTCTCTTTTAAATGTTGGTCCAACCAAAAAAAATCCTCCAAATGACTGTGTTGAAGGCAAGGTTTATATAGATCTTTTCATCGTCAATTTGACAAAAATAAGAGTCAGCTTTTTTGGGTTGCTATATCTTTGCAAACACACACACACACACACACACACACACACACACACACACACACACACACACACACACACACACACACACACACACACACACACATATATATGCACTGTATAATGAATGACCACATTCTCTAGTGCTCAATTTTATCCATATATGAAATTGTTACAGCAGATCCAGGACTGTTAATATCGGGGCATTTTACCCTAAAAATATTAGCACAGTTTCATTATCAGTTCACAGTTTGAGGATTCCCTGGTGGACGTATCATAAATAATACTGTGTATATAATTTATTTGTCGGAGCTTTTTTTTTAATCTGTAACGATTTAATTTATATTTTATAGGCCATCACACGAGTTTATTAAAATTATTGATTTTTATGACGTTCTCTCTATTTGGACCTGTCCTGTCTCCTCCTCTCACTATTCTCTCTCTCTCTCTCTCTCTCTCTCTCTCTCTCTCTCTCTCTCTCTCTCTCTCTCTCTCTCTCTCTTTAGTAAGCACACACGTCTCTAGAGATACTCATCACCACACTTTAAGGAACTCATCTCCACGATAGAAGTAAATATCGCCGAGAAACCTTCGTACGGATTACATTGTAGTCACTTACACAAGAACAAATTACGTGTCTTAGAACGCCCGAAGATTACCTTTCCTGGTGACGAAGACGCAGGGGTGGTCGAAGACGAGGTCCCTGAAGGCGTTACACTGGGGGTCGAGTCTCGGCTCCCGGCACAGGCAGGTTGGCTGGAACCACGGGAACTGTACCAGCGTCCTCAGTGCCGCCTGACACCTTGACACTGTCACCGTCGAGCATGCCACTGTCAAGGGACACAACGAGGTTAGTGTCATGCCACTGTCAAGGGGTCAAGAGAGGTCAGTGTTATGCCACTGTCAGGGGATTCAACGAGGAGGGCAGTGTCACGCCACTGTCAAGGAGTCAACAGAGGTCAGTGTCATGACACTGTCAGGGGACTCAACGAGGAGGTCAGTGTCACGCCACTGTCAAGGAGTCAACAGAGGTCAGTGTCATGACACTGTCAGGGGACACAGCGAGGAGGTCAGTGTCACGCCATTGTAATTTTCTCAGATAAAATTTCTCATATGTGTGTGTGAGTTAGAACCAAGTTACCCAGGTGTGTGAGTTACCCAGGTGTGTGAGTGAGTTACCCAGGTGTGTGAGTGAGTTACCCAGGTGTGTGAGTGTCAGGTTCAGATTACTCCCCATTTTCTCTCCTCCCATTCCCTCTCCCCTCACCTCTTCCTTCCCCTCTCTCTCTTTCTCTCTCTCTCTTCTTCCATTATCCCTCGTTGTCCTTCTATCCCCACCTCCTCCTCCTCGTCCCCCCTTCCCACTTCTCCCCTGACCCCCCCCCTCCCTACCACCTCCCCTCCCACAGGAGAAAAAGATGCCAGCGTTTAAGTTTGCAATTACTTCCTTTTTATTAACTTTTCGAACCAATTTCTGAACCTGTCCGTAAACTGTATTTTTGTGTGTGTATTCACCTGCTTCCCCTCCCCTCTCTCCCTCTCCTCCCCCTCCCTCTCTCTCTCCCTCCCTCCCTCTCTTCCCCCTCCCCTCTCTCCCTCTCTTCCCCTCTCTCCCTCTCCTACCCCTCCCCCTGCATCACAAACAGCTTCACCTTTGAGGTAAACGCACCTAAAACCATTTAAGAGTTGGTAAAGATGTTGGGTGTATATTTAGAGTTGAAAAGTTCCCCCCATGCTTCAGTTATTAGCAAGAAGAGGAGAAAGATGGTTGAGGATTTCTTCTCTTGGGTGAGGGGTAGTTTGGAGGAGGAGGAGGAGGGAAGAGAGAGGGAAGGGAAGATGGAGTAGTGTAAAGGGAGCAGGAGAAGGAGGGGGAATAGAGAGAGGAATGATAAGGGAGGACGAAGGAGGAAGCCAATGCTTACTGAAGCTTGAGAATGGCCTGTTGATGCTCCAGACTGACCTTCCCAACAGGTGCTCAGTCTAAACAGAAAAGATTGGGCACGAATCATTTCCCCCCTGATGCCTCTGTTCACCAAGCAGTATATAGGTCCCCGGGAGTTAGGCAACTGTTGTGGGTTGCATCCAAGGGGAAAGGTGAACAGTTAGCCAAGAGAGAGAGAGGGAGAGAGAGAGAGAGGGAGAGAGAGAGAGAGAGAGAACTCGGTAAGCCTAAGTACAGGAAGTTATCGGGCTTCCAGTCCCCCGATAACGGAAAATTTATGACCCTTATGAAGATGTGAACACCTGGCTTCAACCCCGTCGGCTCAATGTCCAAGATTAACGCCGAGGAAAATAAGACTCGCGTCCCGAATTGACGTTGAAATCCTCAACGTCAATTCACCGTTGACCCAACGTTGGTTCAACGTTACTTCGACGTTGAGTCAACGTCGTTCATGGATATTATTGTGCCCACTGAGAAAGTTCCTGTGCAAAACAAGACTGACTTTCCACACCTGCACGCTGGCACGCTGGTAGGAGCTCTCAGGTGTCTTCGAAGACGTCATGTAATTAGTTTCCAAAAATCTAGTTAATACCTTTAAATATTATGATAAAGCTTAATGGTTCAAGGGTCATCAAAACTTGATCTGTTGAGACGCTGGAGCGATGGCAGCCTCACAGACTCGGACCCAAAGAGACTCGGACTCACACAGACACGGACTCACAGAGACAAGGTCGACCACAGAGACCACTGACTCAAAGGACTCACAAACAGAGCAACAAACACCCATAAATTATACTTCGCATTGTTCAAGTCATGTATTTTTATAAACAAAAAATTGTTTTTATTTTTATCACAGTTTTGTTTCAGTTTTATACAACTGCAGAAGTGTTCTTTAATATTACAGCATGCACAATGTCATATTTCGACGTGGACAGGTAACACGATAGACCAGTCATGTTCTTGCTGTGTACCTCGTGTTCTTACATGAACTTGGCTTCGACCAGACGAGGGTCGAATTCTCGGCAAGAATTTTCTTGCCAAGAACATTTCTGTGAACGACCACAAGGCAGCCAGGCCCCACCAAACACACACCGAAACTACGACGTTGGTACAACGTTCGAATAAGTTTTAACACCACCTAACCAGTTATAACAACCAATATAGCAAGTTGTAACAACGTTCTAATACGTCATAAACACGTTAAGCCAAGATGTAACAACTTTATTACAAGTTGTAACAAGCGGAAAATAGAGACAGTTTCGGTTTGTGTTTCCAGGAAGGGGCGCCGTGTGGGTGGTGGCCAGTAATATTGTGTTATATATACGGCAGTGTGGACATAGAAGAAAACGAAGAGGAACAAGTCGGGGACATTGACGGGAGCCACACCATAGAACCCAACACGGTGAGATCCTTCTAGCAGGAGTCGAATACCCACCTCGTTTACAGGTAAAGTGGAGCGACTTGTCCAGACACACACACACGACTCTTTAGCCGAGGCCGGAGTGTGAGAGGGGTGTGAAGATCTCAAGACTCCCAACATGTGTGAGAAATATACAAAACCTCCATAATATTTTCAGTCGAGCAGGAAACCCCTTCGAATGATCCTTTTTTTGAGTTAACTAGCTCAGTTAACTCCATATAATAGTGGGTTTGCCTTTCGTGTGGGCTGTTTAACCGCCCCTGTTGTGGCCCATTTAACCCCTCGTGTGGTCTGTTTCTCTATCTCCCACCTCGACTACTGCAAGCGATACTTTGACCTTTCGTGAGATATTTTTCCTTAATCTCTGACCCGTGGCGACATCTCGTGACCTGAAACGTCTCTGTCCTGTCTTCCCTCCGTCACGCACACCAGTGAGGAATGAGAGAGGGGGGGGGGGAAGGGGCGTCTCTGTGAGAGGAGAGGGGGGAGGTTGGGGGGTCGTTATGGGGGGGGGGGGAGGTCGCTGTGAAGGGGGAAAGGAAATGAATTTATTAGGAGGCTTCATGATAGCAACCCGCCCTCCTGGCAGACAGCCTGTACCATCTCCCGGGAACCCCCTAACATGATATCAAGTAACTTTTGGGTTTCAAGGAAGAGCGATAACGGTTTCTTCTCGTTATATATCGTGTTTTTATCTTTATCACCTCTTTCTTTCACCATCTCTCGTTTCTTTATTTCATCTCGTCCTTCGGGTTTTTTCTATTAATTGTGTTTCGCTAATTTTGTTCTGTAGTTTTTTTCTCCCTTTTCCCTAATATCGCCTCTCTTTAGTTGGCAAGTTTTCCAAGTCTTCTCTTTATATTCTGTATTTACTGATAGATTTTCTTTAGTTTTTGGGACTTTCGTCTCTCAGTATCTTCGTGAATATATTAGCTGCATGTGCTAGTAAAGGTACACATACACACACAAACGTGTGTGTGTATGTGTACTTACCTAATTTACCTAATTGTGCTTGCGGGGGTTGAGCTCTGGCTCTTTGGTCCCGCCTCTCAACCGTCAATCAACAGGTGTACAGGTTCGTGAGCCTATTGGGTTCTATCATATCTACACTTCCATACACAGCTTCAAGTGTAGATATGATAGAGCCCAATAGGCTCAGGAACCTGTACACCTGTTGATTGACGGTTGAGAGGCGGGACCAAAGAGCCAGAGCTCACCCCCGCAAGCACAACTAGGTAAATACAACCAGGTGAATACAACTAGGTAAATACAACCAGGTGAATACAACTAGGTGAATACAGTTTTCATGCCATATACCCCGGCGATATGTGGTTGCCAGAGAACGTGTGGCCGTAATCTGGCCATGTCAATCTATAAAATAAATGGGTCCCAGAATTTTGGTGTTTCGTCCTAAACGCTCTCACAAAACAATTGAATAAAATGACGATATGAGAGAGAGAGAGAGAGAGAGAGAGAGAGAGAGAGAGAGAGAGAGAGAGAGAGAGAGAGAGAGAGAGAGAGAGAGAGAGAGAGAGAGACAGAGAGAGAGAGAGAGAGAGAGAGAGAGAGAGAGAGAGAGAGAGAGAGAGAGAGAGAGAGAGAGAGAGAGAGAGAGAGAGAGAGAGAGAGAGAGAGAGAGAGAGAGAGAGAGAGAGAGAGAGAGAGAGAGAGAGAGAGAGAGAGAGAGAGAGAGAGAGAGAGAGAGAGAGAGACAGAGAGAGAGAGAGAGAGAGAGACAGAGAGAGAGAGACAGAGAGAGAGAGAGAGAGAGAGAGAGAGAGAGAGAGAGAGAGAGAGAGAGAGAGAGAGAGAGAGAGAGAGAGAGAGAGAGAGAGAGAGAGAGAGGAGAAATGTTATTATGAAGTAGTAAGAAAAGGTGAGAGGTGAGAGGGGGCAGAGCAGGTCCGGGTCATGAATATGTAAACAGAAGCTCGTGGGGGAGAGGGTAAGAGGTAGGTAAGGGGGAGATGGGGAGGAAGAAATTGTAGGAGCGTGTGGCAGCAGGATAGTAGGAAGTAGGGATTTAGGTAGCAATTCAGTCTGGGTAGGTAGGTTGACAGGAAAAAAAAGTGACTAGGAATGTAGGGTAAAATAGGTTCGGAGTAGGAAAGAGTCAGTGAATGGGGAAGGTATATTGTGAGGTAAATGGTGTAGGTAACCATGAAGAAGAAAGGTTAGGTAACCATGACACCTCCTATCACTCGCCTGTAAATATTGACGCTATGCAACGGGATCGATCTCTCGTCTCTGTGGACGCCCCATCGTATGGTCTCAATATTTTCTCGTAGAAACATCAACTTTTTGTGACTTCAAAGTGTGTTGCGTAAACACGTTACGACACGCTTCACCTCGTTTGTCATGGTGTAAGTGTTGTAAACGCCTCGTTTGTCACGGTGTAAGTGTTGTAAACACCTCGTTTGTCACGGTGTAAGTATTGTAAACGCCTCGTTTGTCATGGTGTAAGTGTTGTAAACACCTCGTTTGTCACGGTGTAAGTGTTGTAAACGCCTCGTTTGTCATGGTGTAATTATTGTAAACGCCTCGTTTGTCATGGTGTAAGTGTTGTAAACACCTCGTTTGTCACGGTGTAAGTATTGTAAACGCCTCGTTTGTCATGGTGTAAGTGTTGTAAACACCTCGTTTGTCACGGTGTAAGTGTTGTAAACACCTCGTTTGTCACGGTGTAAGTATTGTAAACGCCTCGTTTGTCACGGTGTAAGTGTTGTAAACACCTCGTTTGTCACGGTGTAAGTGTTGTAAACGCCTCGTTTGTCACGGTGTAAGTGTTGTAAACACCTCGTTTGTCACGGTGTAAGTATTGTAAACGCC
>NC_091232.1:5125647-5138147 GCF_040958095.1 Procambarus clarkii
GTTTGTGCTTGTAAAAGTAGTAGTCAAGTAAACATGTTAACAACATGTTTACTCTCTCAGATTTAGAGGAAATCGCTTCCACTCTTATAAGTACTTTCAATTCTCAGGAGGGCTGTCGCAGCTCATAGCTAGGAATGGGCATATGCTGGCTTATAGCTCATCTATCGTATGCGAAACTACCCATAGGGTAAGAACTCTCTCTTGAAATGAGTAGTCACAATAGCATTCAGAGTGGTAATTAATATTTGCAATTCTAATATAGGCTTTCATGCCAGACAGAGCAACATTGGCCAAAGGAAAATACTAAATTTAGTATTGTTATTGATCATGGTTCACTATATTTAATTCTAGTTACAAATATACACGAAAAACAAACGAATATTAAAAGTTGTTTTAAACGCAGCTAATTGAACATTTGGCCATTTAACCCTTGTTTACACTCAAACACTCCATGGACACTCAAATCAAAGGGGACTTCAAGAAGGACAATTAAATAAAGGAAATACACAGAAAATACATAGGAAATACACAGTAAATAACGGTGCCAGCAGCAACAGTTTTCTCGGTCTTTAGCTACAGTGAAACACACCTGAACACACAAACACCCTCCACGCTCACACACACCGCTTGACGAAGCGGTTGATTTTGGAGTCAAGTTTAACTATTTACATCTGTCGTATGGATAGTCATAGTGCCTTAGCGCTTTCTCCTGATACATGTCATATACCCCAACCCACACATAACAAAATATAAATAAAGTGACGACGTTTTAATCCTTTGTGAAATCGTGAGCAAAACGGCAATTTTATTTGATATGTGTTTTTTTGGGTTATCTGTTTCAGCCACACACTCTCTCTCTCTCTCTCTCTCTCTCTCTCTCTCTCTCTCTCTCTCTCTCTCTTTCTCTCTCTCTCTCTCTCTCTCTCTCTCTCTCTCTCTCTCTCTCTCTCTCTCTCTCTCTCTCTCTCTCACTACGGAAAAAAAACCTCCACTATCTATTACAACTTCCTAATGTTCCTAATTTCAACAGGTACGATAAGGCTAGCTGCAATATTTTCAACACGTACGAGCAACGTTTCTGCAACATTTCAATCTTCTTATCATAATAAACTCTTCTCCCAGGCTTGATTAAATTCCGACCTCATCCTGTCTATAAGCAAATCTTGAAAATAAATAAAATACAAATAATAAAAAAATGCAATTTCTTTAATTACCAAAGAAATAATCAGTCGGCTTTCAACCGAAACTATGAACCGGTGGACCGTGAACCGAACAATTGCGGTTCGTAAGGCACAGAAGCGTAGTAATCTAGGAAGCCGTGGCCGTGCGTTGGGTAATTAGTCGTAATATAGTCGTAGCAATTAGGTGGTCGTTAAACCTGCTAATGGTCGGCTGCGATGATGGCCGGCTACAGGGGGTGTTCGTTCAACCCTGGCGATCCGGTGGGTTTTATTGGCTCAAGGCATGCAAGGGACACGCGGGGCTTCGTGGCTTGTTATATATAATATATATGTATGGGTGTATGGTTGTATATATAGGGGCATGTTGATATACTTGCGTGTATGTTTGTATATATGGGTGTATGTTGGTATAAATGAGAAGATATTATATATATATATATATATATATATATATATATATATATATATATATATATATATATATATATATATATATACATATATATACATATATATATATATATATATATATATATATATATATATATATATATATATATATATATATATATATATATATATATATATATATTGAGATTTACACCATTAACCACATATACAATGCCTTGCTTTTATTGCTATAAGTCAAGGAGTATTGCCTTCGTGTTATGTTCAACGTCAATCCCTTATTATTCTGCTGTTTATACCATGTCTCTTTACCGATACTTACGGGCGTTAGTGTCGTAAAATATTGCTTTATGAATTGTGTCGCAAGTCAGGACACTTTGCCAAATGGAATTCTTAATTATGGATTGCAATGCTTATAATAGATTGGCCTTTTATAATGGACTGATCTTTTACAATGGACTTCCCTTTTATAATGCATTGGCCTTTTATAATAGCCTGGCCCAATATAATGAATTGGGCCATTTGTAAGGAATTGATGTTGTGTAAGAAACTGATCTTTTGTAGTGAATTGCAAGAAATATCAACTTAATTATATAAGTTCAGAATAAGCAGGTAATTTATAACATAAAATAAAACAAGGTAAGAGAAAGCATGGAGACCTACTGCTGGATATTATTAAGGAACAAACGTCACAATTTGATAGTTTGAATAACACACAATCAAAACCCATCTCGAGTTACTTAAGATCACTGACCTGCAGGCTTCTCTCTCGATTTCACAGTTAAAAATGGAACTGTTTATGTCTAACCAGAAGCATAAACAATGCAACTGTGTTACTTAATTAGTAAGGTACGGACCCAAGCCACGTTTTGTATTATTTTTTTGATATAGAAACATTTATTGATATTGGTACATTTGCATTTATGCAGCTACACAAGTCTATATGAAGGGTGACGTGTGTTTCTCCTCAGAGACAAACACCTATCACATGTGACACATTTCTGTGTCACATGTGACAGAGAAATGAGAATGGTCCGTCCTGGGGCATTCTTAAGTCGATTGTTCATCGACTTGTCACAATCGACTGGAGAATGGTACAAGACGAACCGAAACGTCGTCGTCCCTTCATTTTCTAGTGTGTGGATTGGTCAACATAGAGTGGATCATCCAGGCAGCCAGTGACTGACCTGCTGCCGTTTAGAACCTATAACATTATATATACAACATTTACGTAATGTTAGTCTTTCTATTTGTGGTATGTTTCGCTGGGGGAATCCATGGAGGATTAATCATTCGTATTACATGTTATATATTTTGGTTAGTATCTCTCGGCACTTTAATTTTGTCCTGTAAATTGTAAACAAAAAAAATTGTTTCACCAAATAGTTTATTACTGTAACTTGTTTTTGTTCAATACAGCCTGAACTGTATAATTATTTATGTATATAAAATCCGATTCAGAATCCGGTAATTAGGATAATATATTATTACTGCGATTAATAATGAAATCCTCACAATTATATATTTTTTTGGGGGCCGACGTTGGTATGTTAACTTTATCTCAGCATAAAAGTTAAATAATTGTCATTAAACGGAGGTACTTTTCCAACTAGTTGGATTGGTTGGTACTGAGACGGCCTTGCTTCTTGCAGGTCAGCGTTCGATCCCCCAATTTATCCAAGTGGTAGTGCACCATTCCATCCCACCATCCTCTTCCAGATACCTCATATCCCTTCCAAGTGCTATATAGACTTATTGCTTTAGCGTTCTTAACTGATAATTAACTGAGTTAATTACAGCACAGTTAAGTTAATTATCAGCTTAGTGGGATGACATAGCTGAGACGTCAGCTATGTCATCGCACTGTAAGCTTCGACAACGATAATTATATATATTATTCACCGACTTTCATGTTAGAAGTAACGCTAAAAAGAAGGTTCCTAGAAGGATGATTTTGACAGACGTTAATGCTAAATATGTAAGGAGGCCTCTGGAGGGCGGCGAACACGTTTATATGGGATAAATAGCACTTTGAACCTCATGTTAGATCTATCATGGACTTCCTAGTCACTTGTTAGATCTATCATGGACTTCCTAGCCACTTGTTAGATCTATCATGGACTTCCTAGTCACTTGTTAGATCTATCATGGACTTCCTAGCCACTTGTTAGATCTATCATGGACTTCCTAGCCACTTGTTAGATCTATCATGGACTTCCTAGCCACTTGTTAGATCTATCATGGACTTCCTAGTCACTTGTTAGATCTATCATGGACTTCCTAGCCACTTGTTAGATCTATCATGGACTTCCTAGCCACTTGTTAGATCTATCATGGACTTCCTAGCCACTTGTTAGATCTATTATGGACTTCCTAGCCACTAGACCCGGATCCCTGATCCCAGTCTATCCTGGCGTTGTTACATATACTCAACCAGAAGCAAACTCTATGAACTTAAGTTACTATTGCACGTTCAGACTCTCTCACACAAGGCATGTTGATTTTCTATATCTTGAAAATTATATTTTTATATATATTATCCTTACCAGCTTAGCTTCTCTACAACGTAGTCAAGAATCAACCACCAAGAAAGAGTGGTGACAGCCACAACCACCATCACCACCACAATTTCGACGCTGACATCACCCAAAATCTTCATAATTCTGGAACTCCTCTTTTTTTTCCACGAAAAAGGTTGGCGATGAAAATACACATTTACTTTCAAAACTTCAAATATCTTTCCAATGGATCGCTAATGAAAAAATAATATTCATTTAACATCAAGTTCTGCACTCCTATAGATAACTGTTCAGAAAACTCAAAGAAATTAACATTAATGAAGAAAATATATAAACAATAATCACAAAACATAAATCACACAATGAATTGCCAGTTCAAAATTCAAATGTTTACACAATACTACTACTACTACTACTACTACTACTACTACTACTACTACTAATGAAAACATAATTACTCACTCAATAAGCAATATGTTAAGTCTCATATAGTCCTGGGCACAGATCACAACTGAAGTATTGACCCACTGCTGGTGGGTCAGTACATTGTTGTGGTGGTCTTAACAACCCTCTCGGGGCTCAGTGGGCTCTATCCACTGAGCCCTGGGCTCTATCCACTATCTATCTTATCTCTATCCACCGGACAGAGATAATAGTTCTCGTTTACATGGAGGTGGGATGAACCTCTCACACGGTCTCATTGTGCATCTATCACACACGGTCACAGAGAGAGAGAGAGAGAGAGAGAGAGAGAGAGAGAGAGAGAGAGAGAGAGAGAGAATCCAGCCAAGACCCGCCATCTAAAGAGTGAGTGCAACATCTGTGATGGGATTGAATCAAGAGGTTTCCCCCTCACACCGGAGAAACACCCTAATACAATTCCATGTTCCCGTGACACAAAAACAAACACAAAACTATTTCGTTGTACAAAATCCGATGAGGATTACTGATACAAAAACACGTGAAGAAAACGGGTTATAAAGAGAGACGAAGACAATAAATTAACAATTAGAGAGAACGAATGGAAGGAATATGCCTTAACCTGAGCAGAGAAAACCTCAGTTAGGAAACACCGAGAAATATTAGAAACAGAAAATGTGTAAAGACGACAAAGAGAGCACAGTATCTAAGATAAAATAATATTAAAAAAGATACATTTGACATTTGAATAGATCAATTATTTTATGTATTTATCAAATATTGACAAGTGACTAGAGAAGTGACTCCAGCACCGGATATCTGACAACAGAAGTCTATTCAAACCTCGAGAGTCCATTAGAAGAGCGCCTTCTAACTGAAATCAATTATTTCTACGAATAATTCTGCGAAAATTCTAATTCTAATTTCTAATTTTACAAAAGCGCGCCGTTACCCTTGTTACCACTAACTGTCTCTCAGGTTCAAGGCAACACCCGTCTCGGTGCTGTAAATATTGCTGGGTACTTGAACAGGTGTTTGGGGGGAATTAAACAGGTGTTTTTGGGGAATTAAACAGGTGTCTGGAGGAGGGAAGACTTAAACAATTGTCTGGGAGATGGAGGGGGGGGGGGGGGGGTGACCTCTGCAGTTATCTGGGGTGGGGGTGGGTGTTAGGAACTTAATCAGATATCTTTTGAGGACTTAAACAGGTGTCTGGGAAGAGGACTTAAACAGGTGTCTGGGGGTACTTAAGCAGTTGTACTGATGATATCAAACCTTCACAGTTGAGAGCACAACAGCAGGGCATGAGAGTGAAGATGTATTAAAAAAAAGCCTAGTGAATTATGTGTATTATAAACATGTATTAAATTATGTACAATTTATGATAATAAAGAAAACTTATTCGGTAGCATGTTAATAAATTCATTCACCTGGATCAGTGGACAGTCGAACTTGGGTCTCAAAAGTTTGAGATCCGAGTTCGAGCCTCCGATGACCCAGTGAATGAAATATTATTACCCAAGCGATTGTGAACTACATCTTACATTCATAAGAAACTTACACTTTATGATACAAAAATACCAATAGCCACAGGTAACAATTTAAAAGCATCAAATCACCTTAACTCAGACACTAATAATTTTCTAAGTAATTTATAAATGATAAGGAGTTCCTGTGTCACAAGGTACTTACTTTCCTCAAGTAACCTCCGTCCAAGTAACCCCAAGAGTGCTCTAACTGGCGAGGAGAGAGTGAACTATCAAGGGAAAAGTCCAAGCCTATATAGCACTTGGAAGGGATCAGGATAAGGATTTCTGATGGGACGGGGGAAAGGAATGGTGGCCAACCCTTTTGAACGGTCGGGGATTGAACGCCGACTTGTATGAAGCGAGACCGTCGCTCTACCGTCCAGCCCAAGTGTTTTAACTTGTGAGACCTTGGTAGGCTCTTTCAGGAGGTCCATATACTAACTTTCCCACCATTCGTTGCCTTGTAACAGTCTACGAAGTATAAGAACCGAATCTACAACATGAGATTTGCTACCCTTGGCTAATTATCGCATATCGTCTCTTCTTTATATGTGGAATATTATCATAATTCTTAGTAAATAATTCTGTTATCTGACCAGAAAAGAGCCTTCAAAACAATATGTTTTCAGATAAATTTCTTCAGATCAAAACATCCGGTTGTAGAATCCCCTTTAACAGATAAATATCTTTGGCAGGCAAGGGATTGAGAGCAACAGTGGTTTCATAATGACGGAGTTGTGCGAGTCTCCCAAACGCCCACTCCGCCCCTGTTAACTGGATGTTTGACTGGTCGTTAATACAACGGGTGACTGAAGGCTAACTGCCTGTGATGCCGGCACTCAGTGTCTTATTGATCCTCATGAGGGGTTCTGAATCCCTCTGGAGGGCGGCGAATAAGTTCACTTGGGGATGTATAACACTTTGCCTCTCTTCTTAACTCTATCATGGATTTCCTCGCCACAATCCAGGTTTTACCTGAAATTATCAAATATACGGTTCCCTAAGAGGGAACTGTATCCACTAGAGTGTGGCGATTAGGGAAGAGGGGGGTCGCTGCATAGTAGTGAGGAGGGACAGAACCAGCAGAAGCAGCAAGCAGTAACAGCAGAAGCAGCAAGCAGTAACAGCAGAAGCAGTAACAGCAGAAGCAGCAAGCAGTAGCAGCAGAAGCAGCAAGCAGTAACAGCAGAAGCAACATTAGCAACAGAGAGATCGTAGGAGCAACTGTATCAACAATAACAGTAGTAGATGCAGCATTAGGAGACAAAACCACAGCATGCCATTAAATAAAGTATTATTAATTCTTCCCCGTGAAAAAGAAGAGTGATGACATATTTCTTTCATGACACAAGGTGAGAAGTTCTCCAAGTCTCGTCATTATACAATAACTTTCAAATGACTCCAGGCTTCAGGCACAAGTTACTATGTTAGTCCTTTGTAAAGTTATTTTGCAGCTGACAGCTCAGTCACATCCACGTTGGATGGAGCTGTAGTGTTAACTAAAGATTTAAGCTATATGTATTATATACTAAAAGGGATATCCGGCTATGGCTCGGGTCTCTCTCACTCTTCTCTCTCCCCTCTCGCTTCCCTTCTCTCCCAATCTCCGCCCTCTGGCTCCTCTCTTCCCATCAATCTCCCTCTCTTTTCCTCTCCAAATCTTCCCCCCCTCTCAAAGTCTCTCTATCGTTGTTCCTTCTTTCGTAAAACTTCCCTCTTCTCCGGACTCCCCTCTCCTTCTCTCTTTCTCCCTTTCCCCTTCTCCTCCCCTGTCTCACTCTTCTCCTCCCTCTACACCTTTCTTCTCCTCTCCTCACCTCTCTATCCTTTATCCCCAACGTACCACCGTCTCCGTTTTTTCTTTCTCTACGTCCCAGACACTCGCTTTCTCTGCCATTCTCACTCCCTCCCGCTCACTCTGCCTCTTTTCCTTCTTTCAGTTCTCTCTGACCTTCCTCATTCTGTCTGACTCTCTCCTGGAGGATCGGTTCACTCTACCACGCTGCTATTCTTTCCCCCTTCGTACCTCCTTCCTGTTCTTCCTTCTTCCCTTTCGTTCTCCCTCCTCCCTTTTCTTCTTATTTTTCCCGGTCTCTTTCTGTCTCAGTGGGCACAAGAATCTCCACTAACAATCAGTCAACGTTATTGACACTGATTCAACGCCAATAACAGCAGGAAAATATGTGGCAAAACTCTACGGACAATCCAACCCACATTTTACTAACTCGTCCAGGATACTCCCGAAAATGGCAAGTGTGTACTCACCTAATTGTGCTTGCGGGGGTTGAGCTTTGGCTCTTTGGTCCCGCCTCTCAACTGTCAATCAACTGGTGTACAGATTCCTGAGCCTACTGGGCTCTATCATATCTACATTTGAAACTGTGTATGGAGTCAGCCTCCACCACATCACTTCCTAGTGCATTCCATTTATTAACTACTCTGACACTGAAAAAATTCTTTCTAACGCCTCTGTGGCTCATCTAGGTACTAAGTTTCCACCTGTGTCCCCTTGTTCGTGTCCCACCCGTGCTGAAGAGTTTGTCTTTGTCCACCCTGTCAATTCCCCTGAGAATTTTGTAGGTGGTTATCATGTCTCCCCTTACTCTTCTGTTTTCCAGGGATGTGAGGTTCAGCTCCTTTAGCCTTTCCTCGTAGCTCAATCCTCTCAGTTCCGGGACGAGCCTGGTGGCATACCGCTGAATCTTCTCTAACTTTGTCTTGTGTTTAACTAGGTATGGACTCCAGGCTGGAGCTGCATACTCCAGGAGTGAAGGAGTGTGTGTGTGTGAAGGAATATTGTTCAGTTACCTTTATTACGCTGAAGAGACTAAGTAATATTCCAATTTGGGGTTTTGGTGTGCCATGTGCTAATTTAAAAACTTAAAGGATATCTCGACTTGAATGCATCGTACATTTGTATGCATCGTAAATGCTCCATTTCCTGGTGGGATATGTACTATTTTCTGATCTCACTTCAGGTGATGTATCATTGATTCTTGAAATATAAACTCCTCTTTTTTTTAGTTGTATATTTCGAAGCATTTCAATATTTGGCAATTTGTTAAGAGTTCACCTTAAACATAATATACCAGGCTTACTAACATTTGCATTCCAAATCCAAACATGCAAATAACTTGCATGTGCAATACAACAATAAACGAAAAATATATGTAAAATATTTACGTTGCGTTGTCATGTTCAGTTAAGGTCAGATCATCCCAGACGGCGGCACTTATGTTCACACTGGTGAACAGAATGCTATTTATTCTAGATTAAAAGACTCAAATGTAATAGAAGAAAAAAATCGAGATTTACGATGGATTTGTTTTAATTATTAAGCAGATAAAGAGCGAAATACTGAGAGAGAGAGAGCGAGAGAGAGAGAGAGAGAGAGAGAGAGAGAGAGAGAGAGAGAGAGAGAGAGAGAGAGAGAGAGAGAGAGAGAGAGAGAGAGAGAGAGAGAGAGATGAGAGGCGGGGTCAACTGGGTGAGTACAACTAGGTGACTGCGATTACGTACACAAACACACACACACACACACACACACACACACAACACACACACATGTTTTTTCCCCTTCACTCTTCCTCTAGCTCCTTCCTTATCAATTTGTCCTCTCTCTCATTATCTCACTTTACCTCTTTCTTGCTGCTTCACGAAACTATTTAAAGCTCAGAAGAACTTTGCCCCTAAGAGAGAAGTAAGAAGATTGTCTCTCTTATAAACAAAAAGATTTTGTTCCTATTTTAGACATTGTTTTTCCATTTGGCTCAAGATTTTCCTTAAGAGTTTGAAATGCTTCAAGAATATTGTGAAAATTGTAACTGTGTTGTTGAGATTTCTTTATGTTAATTATGTTTGTATAAATTAAATATTTTCCCTCTTTACTGGTTTGATTTGCATCATCATTATTTTCTTTCACACTTGGAGTTATAGAGTTTAGACCATATAAACCTTTAGAAACATTAAGATAACATGTGTTAACACCTCGTTCTCATGATTCAGTGAGCAACTGTTCTACACTGAAGCACTTTTGCCTCACCACAAGCGTGCTTAGAGGCAAACCCACCTAACCAGTTCTGGCCGATACTGAGTGTAGTCACTGGTTCGAGAATGTGTACAAATTGAGCTATTTAGACTCAACTAACACACCTCAGCTCGGATGCTGCCGCCGAGAGCATTAAAATTGGTTTCAAGTGTAACAGCGTGTGGTACACCAGCCCGTTTTCTCTCCAGTCGCTTCTATGTACACACTGTAATGTCCTAACCTGACGCACGAGCACCAGTCACCCATCTAACCTGCCACACACCACACACACACACACGCACACACGCACACACACACACACACACACACACACGCACACACGCACACACACGCGTGTTCTGATGTAAAGAAAACGAGGATTTTGATACAGGCCACTGAGTATGCAGCTTCGGCGTGGATCCTTTAAACATGAGTTCATTGCTATTCACCGCCGCTTCTTCCGAAACTAGGATGCATGAGCTATCGTAAGAGGCTCCGAGAGTCAGAGCCACCATTCATCAACCACTTACCAAACTTGTACATCTTTCAACAACCATGGCGGCTCTTGTATACATATAGTAAACAGTTTACCAGCTTCGAAACTTCACAAACCAAGGTAACTTTGTTATAAACATCGTCCGAGGGCTTCAGTGAAACAAGAAATGTTCGAACTGAGTAGATGCAGAACGAAAAGAAATGGTCGGAAACTGGAGACGAATATGAGTTAAAGAGACAACAGGAAGGACTTTTCCAAGAAGAGGGTCGCTGACCCCTGACCACGGTTATCTTGGTGGGAAGTTGATTCACAGTCTCAAAAGGAAATATTATTAAGTACATGAAAGAAGTAAACCTTTTTCATTTCCGACCCTGCAAGTACGTCTAGGTGAGTAGTAGTAGAGTAGTAGTGTGTGGGGGACACACACTATTATCACAAAATCCTATCCTATCACCAAATCCTATTCTATCACTCCACCGTATCACCACCACTACATTCTCACTACTAGGTGACTACATACCAAATTGGCCGTTTATTCCACCTGATGCCTCTATTCACCTAGCTGTAAGTAAGTACTTGAGGGTTAGATAACTGCTACAGACTGTATCCCGGGGATGAGTATGTGTGTGTGAGAGAGAAATATGTTAAAGATATGAAAGAGGAAAAAAATAAGTCGTGAGTCAGTACTTTAGACAAACGACGGGTAGAAGGGCGGGATCCAAGAGCTAACACCTTGATACGGCAACCCCCACACCGTAAATACAAACACACTAAAACACACACACACAAACACCGTTCACTAACACGCCAAACACGAAACCTCACGTCTTCAGTGAAAACAGGAAAATAAAGGTATACCAAAAAATTAACCTTTCCTTCGGTCATGGTGAGAAATGACCACAAATCGATCTGAAGGCGCGCGGGGCCTCACTGGAGGAGGAGAAGTTGGCCCTCATGTATGCATTGGGCGTCGGCCCCGGGTGATAGACAAAGATTTTCGGAAGTTAGAGAGAACTGCAACCTCTTCGACTACCCACTCCGGCCACCTTCCTACCCTGTCTTACTTTCGATACCGTTGCGGCCTGCTGCCTTAGTGGTCTTCGAGGTTCCGATGGTCCCAAGAAATGAAAGGATGTTGTTGTTATAGATTCAGCTACTGGGAACAAAAAAATGTTCCAAGTAGCACGGGTTATGGTGAGCCCGTAGTGGACTTGCCTGGCACAGGAGTGGGGCTGTAACTTGCAATAATGAAAGGAATATGAAGTTCCATTTGCAACATTTTGGAATATACGAAATGTGAGGGGGAGAGGTGAGGGATGAGAGATAATTTTAGAACTGTGTGGTACATTCCAAGAATTAGGTAATAGTCTATCCCCATTTAATCATGTCACTTCCATTATTCTTTGTTTTCTTGATGGATCTTTATCTACTCTGGTGGATCTTAATCTACTTTATGGATCTTAATCTACTTTATGGATCTTAATCTACTTTATGGATATTTTTCTACTTTATGGCTTTTTAACTACTTTATGGATCTTTATCTATTTCATGGATCTTTATCTACTTTATGGATCTTAATCTACGTTAAGAATCTTTATCTACTTTATCTAACTACTAGCATCACTACTACCATTAACATTACATCCCACTGCTCCCGATACTTGCAATGAGGGGCGAGATACAGAGAGAGAGAGAGAGAGAGAGAGAGAGAGAGAGAGAGAGAGAGAGAGAGAGAGAGAGAGAGAGAGAGAGAGAGAGAGAGAGAGAGAGAGAGAGAGAGAGAGAGAGAGAGAGAGAGAGAGAGAGAGAGAGAGAGAGAGGTGTCATGGTGAGCCCTCTGGGAGGAGGGATCAAGCAGCTAACGACAGAAGAGTTTGAAGGATCACGAGCAACCAGCCCAAGGGAGAGGTGAGCCAGGAA
>NC_091232.1:5140647-5148147 GCF_040958095.1 Procambarus clarkii
TGCCAGAACACCTTTGGCACTGCACAACACAAGCGACTCCTATGTTAACTAGAAAACCAGACGGGTGTATCAGGAGGAAGTTAGGTGAAGCAGTACCTTCAAATAACACGGCATTCGAGTCTCAGTTCGAGGAGCAACATCAGAATTGAGAGAAAGGTAATGACCTCAAGGGTCAGGACCAGGAGGTCATCCGGTTCTTTAACAGGGCTAACTACCTAACGACCCTAAAATGCTTTAACTAAACAAGTGACCTCACTAGAACCAATGTTTGCTGTTGGTGCTAAGCGTATGAGAATTATCAGACCTGAGGAGGATATCAGTACCTTGCAGAATGAAGTAGATAGTCTCCAGAGACGGTCCGAGAAATGGCTACTCGACTTTAACCCTGACACGTGCAAGGTTACGAGGATGGGAATAGGAGTATCAAGACCTCAAAAAGAGTGCAGAATGAAGGAATAGCAATTTTCCACTCGTGGAAAAGAGAACGACTTGGTAGGTGTCATAACTTCGCCTCTAGCACGAGAGATACACATCAGGAAAATGACGCTGACAGCATATGCTGTACTGGCAAATCTTCGAATAGTCTTCAGGCACTTGGACAATTGACCCTTCCCAAGCACTGTAAATATCTTTTGTGAGTACCGCCGGTCAGGAATACTGTGCCACCGTCCAGGAATACTGTGCCACCGGCCAGAACTGTGCCACCGGCCAGAACTATGCCACCGGCCAGAACTGTGCCACCGGCCTTCAGCAGACAAGTGACCTTCCTGGGACGCTCTAATAATTCATGTCGCGGCAGTATTGAAAACCCCGCACCACCATTCACTGGCAGATTACTCGACTGCTGCATCTATCCCCCCCCCCACACTCCTTGTCCTCTTACACCCTCCTTGTGACCTGTTTACAATCCCTGCCAGGGAGTCGCGTGCATCCTATAAGCGGGTTTTCGCAGAATATTGTATACACCAATACACCAGGAACAACCGTGGACATCTTCAAGAGGAAACTAGATTGTTTCCTTCAAGGAGTGCCGGACCGGTGGGTATGTGGGCCTGCGGGCCGCTCCAAGCAACAGCCTGGTGGACCAAACTCTCACAAGTCAAGCCTGGCCTCGGGCTGGGCTTGGGGAGTAGAAGAACTCCCAGAACCCCATCAACCAGGTAACCAGGTATCAATACAGAGCACTGTATACACCTATACAGATCCATGTTCTTGGAGAAAACCTTCTTACTTAAACTATTTCTATAATAATAATAATAACAACAACAACAATAATAAAAATATTAATACTTTTTATTCATAAACTTCACATAGGAACATTAATAAACCACTGTAACATGTTCCAATGTATATTTTATGAATAAAACGTATTGTTATTATAAGTAGTAAGCACATAAATTATACATAGTATAAAACTACTGATAAGCAAAGCATAAATATGAATACGTGTTTTTAAAAGCCAAAAACAAAAAACAATCATAAAATTACATTCAACATACACACAAAAACAACACTTCTCCTTTACTGAGTAAAGTCGAGAAGTAAAAGAAGAAAATAATGACGAACATATAAAATATTAGTTTTAAAACCAGCCCCCAGAGGGCCATAACCTCCCTACCCCCCCCCTCACCCCTGCAAGCAGCGCAGGACTCTAATTCAACACAGAGAGCTGTTGAATCCCTTGGTACCACGTGTGCAAAAATTTGGGGATAATGACAAAGAAAATGACGTTAAAATTAAACTCGTAAATAGTGCCTGAATCTGCCTCCAGGGGGACTCTTAAATGCTTGCAAGCAGTGATACGTGTTGCACATTCTGAGCTCATCTTTCCAACAATTCTGAGACATTTTTAGTGTGACATATTTATGATAACATATCAATGACTCTTAATATTAAAATATGCTTTCAATCAATTTCCACGATATGGTATATAATTATACATATATTCGCATTCAAAGTATATTCTCAGTTAGTATATACATCATAAATAGGATATGTCTTCTCGAAAGATATTTACAATTGCTTGGGAGAACATGCTACAATGTCCACACTATTGTCAGTGATATATATCGCTGTGTCTGTTGTCATGTCTTTGGGGACACATTTAGCAGCATGTCTACTCCCAGATCTATTTCCATTTCCAATTTTGAGAGGTTTCTCTCCCTCACTATTGCCTCTCTTTCTCTCTCTCTCTCTGCTTCTTGTTCCTCATTACTTTGTATAGATTTCGGTTGAAATCAAAAAGCCATTTTTTGTTTAGTTATAATAAACTTCTTTTCCAGCTCGTCGGTCTTTCTCTCTCTCTCTCTCTCTCTCTCTCTCTCTCTCTCTCTCTCTCTCTCTCTCTCTCTCTCTCTCTCTCAACCTTTCCCGCCTCTCTCTAACTCCCTCTTCCAAATACTTTCTTTCAACTTCTTTCACACTTCCTTCCAACAATATTTCCCTTCCTTCCAATCTCCGGATCCAACGTTACCCCCCCCCCTTCGCCCCAAAATAACCCATGTTCCAAAATAAAAAAATTCCCCACCGAACTAAGCAATATTTACAACAGATAAACATACACAGATCTCTCACGGGACGAGCATCATCGGGAGATAATCTTTGCAGCATCACCAACAGATTATCCGCTACTCAGCCGTCCTCCTCCCCGAGCGGAGGAGACAGACAGACATCTCCACCAAGATCAAGATGGCTCGGAGGTTTTATTCCCTTTGCTCAAGAAAGTTTCCCTTGTTTTGGTTAGCTATTGGAGGCTTTTTTGGTAGTGGATATAGGATTGCTTTTGGCTTGTGACTGGTTGTAGCTGTGGTAGTAGGGACAGCAGGAGCAGTAGCAGCAGGTGTAACAGTATTAATAGTGCCATTACCAGTAGCCTCAGCAACAACAAAAGTAGCCTCAGCAACAACAAGTAGCCTCAGCAACAACAAAAGTAGCCTCAGCAACAACAAGTAGCCTCAGCAACAACAAAAGTAGCCTCAGCAACAACAAAAGTAGCCTCAGCAACAACAAGTAGCCTCAGCAACAACAAAAGTAGCCTCAGTAGCAACAAAAGTAGCTTCAGCAACAACAAAAGTAGCCTCAGCAACAACAAGTAGCCTCAGCAACAACAAAAGTAGCCTCAGCAACAACAAGTAGCCTCAGCAACAACAAAAGTAGCCTCAGCAACAACAAAAGTAGCCTCAGCAACAACAAGTAGCCTCAGCAACAACAAAAGTAGCCTCAGTAGCAACAAAAGTAGCCTCAGCAACAAAAGTAGCCTCAGCAACAACAAAAGTAGCCTCAGCAACAACAAAAGTAGCCTCAGTAACAAAAGTAGCCTCAGCAACAACAAAAGTAGCCTCAGCAACAACAAAAGTAGCCTCAGCATCAACAACACCCTGTAGCTCCCTCGCCGGGACAGTTCTCAACTACTCCATCAATATTTACAATAAATCTAAGTAAGCTTTTAATACATCCTAAGTTAGTGAGGCTTTATGAAGGTGGAGTGACTGGAGGTGTTATATACCTTGTTTATATGGCATATCTCTCTCTCTCTCTCTCTCTCTCTCTCTCTCTCTCTCTCTCTCTCTCTCTCTCTCTCTCTCTCTCTCTCTCTCATTTTCTTTGTCCCTGTCAATAAGCTATCTAATAATAATATTATATATCTTATTTATTAAAGCTATTTCTGTTGGCATAGTTTTTATTTAACAAACTATAAGACCGGGCCACAAGACCGGGCCATAAGGCAAGGATAACAGGATAACACATCTAGATTTCATAACCCAGAAGAGATGTGGCTTATCTTTGTATGATAATCATCCCGTCACAGTAGATGCGAATGTTATTATGATTCAACGGATCTCTAAA
This sequence comes from Procambarus clarkii, assembly GCF_040958095.1. Taxonomy (NCBI): domain Eukaryota; kingdom Metazoa; phylum Arthropoda; class Malacostraca; order Decapoda; family Cambaridae; genus Procambarus; species Procambarus clarkii. The sequence goes on from NC_091232.1 coordinate 5,144,494, forward strand.
TAAGGGTAATTCCTTTTTTGGCTTTTCATTCCCTTTTCACTTGCTTCTCCTCTCACTTTTCCGTCTTCTATTCTACACCTCTCTCACCCTTCTATCCCAGTTCCTCTTCCATGCCTCTCTCCCACTTCCTCTTCCAAGTTTCTTCCACCTCGTCTTCCACCACCACTTACACCTATTCTTAAATCCTTGTCTTCCTCCTTTCTTACATTTTTTTTCTATTATCTCTACCAAGCAACTTTTTACCTGTCCATGATAAGGAGATTTAAAAGGCAAAATCTGAAGAGAGTCTTACCAGTTTGTATAAAATGGTCTTTGTATATTTCAAGACGTATGTGGGTGTATGGGTATGTTGGTGTGTGGGTGTATGGGTATGTTGGTGTGTGGGTGTATGGGTATGTTGGTGTGTGGGTGTATGGGTATGTTGGTGTGTGGGTGTATGGGTATGTTGGTGTGTGGGTGTATGGGTATGTTGGTGTGTGGGTGTATGGGTATGTTGGTGTGTGGGTGTATGGGTATGTTGATGTGTGGGTGTATTGGTGAGTAGGTGTATGGGTATGTTGGTGTGTGGGTGTATGGGTATGTTGGTGTGCGGGTGTATGGGTATGTTGATGTGTGGGTGTATTGGTGAGTGGGTGTATGAGTATGTTGATGTGTGGGTGTATGGGTATGTTGGTGTATGGGTATGTTGGTGTATGGGTATGTTGGTGTGTGGGTGTATGGGGTATGTTGATGTGCGGGTGTATGGGTATGTTAGTGAGTGGGTGTATTGGCGAGTGGAAATATGGGTATGTGTGTGTACTCACCTAGTTGTATACTCACCTAGTTGTGCTTGCGGGGGTTGAGCTTCGGCTCTTTGGCCCCGCCTTTGTGTTGGATGTGACTTTGTAACAACACTTCTCCCTAAACAACCAACATGGTGAGTCAGTATAGCCTCAGCTTCAAGCTTTCCAGCGAGTTCTTTAGTTGAGAGGCGGGACCAAAGAACCAGAGCTCAACCCCCGCAAGCACAACTAGGTGAGTACCTCTATGCTCTCACCAGCTAACTATTTTCAGCACCTCTGTAACTCTGTGTCAGGATGAGTGTTTGCGTAATACTTTTTTAAATATGGATTATCATAATTTTAATTCACTGAATCGGTATACATCTTGAGTATATATATATATATATATATATATATATATATATATATATATATATATATATATATATATATATATATATATATATATATATAGTAAATATCTCCATTATTATACCTCTTCACTTATATGTATATCTTCGAGGGAATATTTCCCATTGTTGGGGCAGAAAGTCTGTACTGAGGCATGGCATAAACAGCGTGCGTCATGGTATACACAACATTCGTCACGGGAAAAAACACACACAATCAAAAAACATTATTAAAGAAGTTAAAATATTTCTTTAGCATTACGCTTTACACCATCTAAAACAAGAAACTTTTCCCCCTGATATTTGGAGGCTGTGAACATCGCCCTTAGGTCCATTGCACTAAAAATTAACATTGTGAATGAGTTCAATACAGAATTAAAAAAAAATATATCAAATTTGAAAAGAAACTGATGCATTTTTGATGTGATTCACCAGTGGTAATTAAAGAGACAAAGGAAATCATTGTTGCTATGCAATTGCCAAACAATGATGTGAATGTGGTGGGGTGTAAGGGAAAAGTATGGGGGAGGGGTGGGGGTTTGGGGGGGTGGATGGGGTTGGGAGTGTAAGGGGGTGTGGTGGAGGGGTATAAGGGGGTGTGGAGGAGTGTGTAGGGGTGTGTGGTGGAGAGGTGGGGGTGTGGGAGAGAATTGGAGGGAGGTTTGGTTGGGAAATTGTGGAATAGGAGAGACGGGAACAATCATGAAAAAAATCAGAAGCCAAAATTCATTTTTTTTTCGTCAAATTTTTTTCCCCGATAGATAACAAGAACAGAATATTATCCATTGGTTGTCAGACATCCTACGAGAACACACAAATGTTCTGCACGTGGCAGAAACAATACACAACATTTAAAAGAACAAAAATTACCATCCTTACCTTGCTCAGGGATACAACAAACTCCCCGAGGACAGAGACTAATGAGGATGGCGTCCTTACCGAGTTCAGGGCCACAGAGGGTGGGGAGGACCTTGAGGATGGCGGAACAGTTGGTGTCCTCGTCACACAGCTGCTTGGCCAGCAGGCAGTTGAGGGTCTGGTGCTCCTGCTGCTGCTCGTGGCCGCTGCCTGCTGGAGGAGAGACAGGGCGTGAGTCTCAAAGGTTGAACTCTCTCTCTCTCGCTCTCTCTCTCTCTCTCTCTCTCTCTCTCTCTCTCTCTCTCTCTCTCTCTCTCTCCCACTTTTCTGAGAGAGAGAGAGAGAGAGAGAGAGAGAGAGAGAGAGAGAGAGAGAGAGAGAGAGAGAGAGAGAGAGAGAGAGGACGTGAGTCTCTCTTCCAGAATCGCTAAATATCTGCCTGTATGTCGATGTCTGTCAGTTACTGAAATACCTTTTTTATCATGCATATGAATTGATTATTAATTAGACTTAAATCTCTACTACTCAAACTGAGAATCTACAAAGAATAACAACTTGGAAAGTGGACACTGGTTGTATAACCGCCACTGTTGTCTCTGTGAGAACATAATAGACTATGGATAATAGACGTAATAACATAATAGATTATGGATAATAGACGTAACAACATAATAGACACGGATAATAGATGTAATAACACAATAGACGAGGGATAATAGACGTAATAGCATAATAGACGAGGGATAACTGAAAATTATCAAGTGAAAATTAGACGTATATATGAATGAGTTTGGTTAGGCCAAAAATCGGCCTAACTTAATTCTTTATTCTTTCTCTTTATCCTTTCCTCTTTATTCTTTTAAGAGGAATTAATGACATTCTTGAATAAGAATAAAGAACATCCTACATGTCACGTCGGAGGAATTAAACAGGGATGACAGAGGATTAGCAACGAATCCAAGGAGAAACAGATCACTGAATCATAAAGGCTATTTGTCAATATATGAATTATTTGCTAACGTAAAGAAAAATATATTGCAAAAATATATTTGCATTACTCTCAATTACTTTTCTGATAAACTGTAGCGAGCGTTTACCATTTGTTTGAAGTGAAGTATATTGTTTCGTGGACTGAAATAGTTTGTCTACAGTTTTTGCATTTTTGTTTTGAAGTGAAGCCTGACTGGGCAATATCAAAGTATTTTTCTGAATCAAGACGGTCATGCTATTAGATAATTTAAAAGACTTTTGTTAAGTCATTCTTCACTGTGGTTGTTATCTCATTCATTGCTTTTGTTATCATCTCTTATTCATCACTTTGTTGTCACCCCTGATTCATTGCAGTTATTGTCATCTCTCATTAGTCTGTATGGGTTGTGAACGAACTCTGATAATAGTGTCCCAGACGTAATCGTACCCTACCTAAATTATTCTAACCCAAAACTTACCGAAACTAACCCAAACCTAACCTAACCCAAACCTAACCCAGCCTAACCAAACCCAGCCTAACCAAACCTAACCTAACCCAAACCTAACCTAACTAAACCCAGCCCAACCTAACCCAAACCTAACCTAACCTAACTAAAGGCGACATTATTGTTGACGTTGCGAATATGGACTTCTTG
>NC_091232.1:5150647-5168147 GCF_040958095.1 Procambarus clarkii
GTGTGTGTGTGTGTGTGTGAGTGTGTGTGTGTGTGTGTGTGTGTGTGTGTGTGTGTGTGTGTGTGTGTGTGTGTGTGTGTGTGTTATTAGAAAGCAATGCATCCATATCTTGACCAGCTCTTGCACTTACCAGCAACACCCAGATGCATGATTTCCATTGAGTCAGGCCGCCCCCCCCTCCCCCCCAGCAAACACACAAACAGCAAGATTTATCATGGTGTCATATCTTCACACAAACCCATTACTTGGGATCAATATTTACTACTGTCGTGTCCTCACACAAATCTCTTCCTTATATCGTACATATTCACTATCATGTTGTGTCCAGACACTATCTTTGGCGCCAATACTTGTCACCGTGTCGTGGTATCCTGTGCACTTGCTCAATACACAGCGGAAGCATCATATGTCCGGACAAAAATAATACTGAATAAAGTCAGATACTGACAATTCGCGATTTTTCTAAATTTCACACTTCTCATCACACTCATTAGAATGAAATCAACCAACCCTTTCCCAAAGGAATATTACCCACAGAGGCCTAGAACAGACACTGGCCAATAGCAGCCCTGAAAGCGATATTGATTCCTTGTTAGAAGAGTACCTGCAGACGACGCTTCCTTTGTGGCCACATGCTGACCGAACCAGACCATTATCTCACAACATCAAGCTGCCAGGTATCAGACCTTCCTTACTACCTCTCTCCTTCACTAGTACATGCATTGTCTCAAATTTATTCATGTGTTAATTTATACTTTTATTAATATAATTTCGATTCAAATAATCACCCTGGACTATTTGACGGTCGATAAGGCTGGTCATCCTTTTGAACAGCATCAAATCAGGATCATTAATGAAGCTTTAAAAAGAGTGACGAGGGTGTAAAAAGGTTTATAAATATAGACATGTAACACGCCTCCCTCCACCCTTCTCTTGTCTACCTTCCTCTGTTTCCCTTAGAGGGGTGAGTCTCCCTTAGGGCCTATAGTTGAGGAGTGGTCTCCAGATCTTCCTTTGTTAGTGGACAATACCAGGGCTGAACCTGTAATTCCTAGGGAACAAGATATTCACTCCGGAATTACTCGAGCGTACTGAGTAAGAGTAAGAGAAGGACAGAGGGAGGGAGAGAGAGAGAGAGAGAGAGAGAGAGAGAGAGAGAGAGAGAGAGAGAGAGAGAGAGAGAGAGAGAGAGAGAGAGAGAGAGAGAGAGAGAGAGAGAGACGGTATGGAACCCCTACATAAAGAAGCACGAAGCAAAATTAGAAAAAAACAATACAAATATGCAACAAGGCTCGTTCCTGAGCAAAGGGGACTGAGCTGTGAAGAAAGACAATGGGAATTGGACCTTACTACACTAGAGGAAAGAAGGAATAGGCCAGACATGGTAACGACCTACAAGATATTAAGAGGGGGTTAAAACAGTAGATATAGAAGTGTTCAAATTAAGAAACAGTAGAATGAGAGGACACAATTGTAAACAATCCAACGGAAGTCAACAGTCAACAAAAGATTCCCTTTCTCTCATCCTTCCCTTCTCCCACACCAGCCGTCCCCTGTCCCACACCAGCCGTCCCCTCTCCCATACCATCCGTCCCCTCTCCCATACCATCCGTCCCCCCTCTCCCCAACCGTTCGTCCCTCTTCCTCACGTTCTCCCCTTCTTTACTCGTTTAAAAATCTAAGAAAAGAAAGAGAGAGAGAGAGCCACTGAGGGCTGTGGTCTTCAAGACCCTCCTGCCCCAGTCCTGCCTGGCCAGGTGAAGTGGTCAGCTTCACCTGTGTCTGGGACCATTACTGAAGGTTTAGTGGCTTCTTACAGGTGGTGGTCAAGGAGGAGAAGGAGGGGGAAGACGAGGGGATGGAGGAGGAGGATGGGGGAAGACTAGGAGATGAAAGAGGACGTATAAGAAAAGAAAAACATTTAAAAAAATAGTAAAGTAAAAAAATGCGAGGACGAAGGAAAAGGGTGAATGGGGAACAATAGGAATAATACAAATAATAATGACTAGGGAAGGAAGGAAGGAAGTGGAAGTCAACAAGTAACTGAGCATATGAAGGCTCTGGCACACACTTGGCTCCAACTTCATCCTGTTGCTAAAATAATTGAACATTCGTAACTTAAGACTTGATAATGTTTATTCCAAATTGGAAACAAACACTAATCTCATCAAATAAAAGGGTTTCTAAGGGTCAGGCTTCAGATGAGCTTGTGTAGGATAACGAGAGAGAGAGAGAGAGAGAGAGAGAGAGAGAGAGAGAGAGAGAGAGAGAGAGAGAGAGAGAGAGAGAGAGAGAGAGAGAGAGAGAGAGAGAGAGAGAGAAAAGGGAGGTATTGGAAGGAAGTCAAGGCCTCTCCTTCTCACCTTACTGAGTGAGTTGTTGTCTTCCTCCTGTCGAAGATCTTTTACCACTTTTCCATTCTTTATGTCCTTAATACTGTCCATCAGCTTATCCTTCTTGTCTCCTCCTTCATTTATCACTCTTCGGGGATTACTCTCTACTTCTCTTTCGTATTTATCGCATTAACAATCGTATTGCTTGATCTTGAGCTTGTAAGTGGCTCTACGAGTGTGTGTGTTTGTCCTGTGTGTTTGAACGTGTATGTGTGTGTATAAGTGTGTGTGTGCGTGTGTTTTGAAGGGTATAGGGTGTATCCAGATGAACTTGCGGGGTTGAGTCTCAGCTCTCGGGCCGGGACGTTTGAGCATTCCAAGTTTACATGTTCTCAACTCTTACATGTGTTTCTTTCATGTGCATTTAAAATTGCTCATCGAGTTAGCTGCGGTACCTTATTTATGTAACTCGTTTCATTTATTTACGACTCTTCTACTGAATAAGTTCTTTCTGACATCTCTGTGGCTCATCTCTAATTTCCATCAATGTCCCCCGTCATCTGGTCTTCCTCCCTCTAATATTGATTCTTTATCAATATCTTGGCATATCTTTATCGATATCTTGGCATATCTTTATCAATATCTTCTTGGTCTTGGAGTAGTGAGTATCGTTATCATAAGTCCACTATTCAACCTTTCATCTCATGATTCTTCATAGCTCAGTCTCTTGACCTTCCTGTTATCTTGCGATGATGCCGAGGATCAACGTTACCCGTGGCCCGGTCTCTGACCAGGCCTCCTGATTTTGGTGGTCAGGTAAACCAGGCTGTTGGACCCGGCTGTTTGCAGCCTGACGTGTGAATCACAACCTGGTTGATCAGGTATACTTTGGAGATGTTCAACGAGTTCTGATTTGAAGGCCGTGAGTTGCGCCTCTGACAAGTAGCGAGAATGATGTTGATAGAGTTCTCTCTCAGCGTACCTATAGCGCCCCTGCTTTTCAACGGAGCTATTCTGCACATCCTGCCATGCCTCCTGGTCTCAGCAGCGGACATTGTTACATATCTTCAATTGTTTTCTGGCTTGGTTTGGTTTCTTTAAGTAGGAGTTCCAATCCGGTACAGCATAAGGAAGAGTGGGTCTGACATACGTTGTACAGATCATCCGGACGGCCCCTTTGTCCATGATCCGGATGGGTATCCGGATGTTGGTCAGTTTGGCATACATGTCAAGGTATTAAGTGTTTGTAGGGCGGTTTGTTGGTTAAATGGTGGTAGTTATGGTAATACACTTAGGAAAACGAAGGTATAATGTTACGTTGGAGATGATGGTGGTAGTTGGGGATGGTAGTGGTGGTGGTGGGGATGGTGAGGGTGGTGGTGGGGATGGTGAGGGTAGTCGGGATGGAGGAGGTGAAGGGGATGCAGGTCACGTGCTCGCTCTGACCACCAACATAACTCAGAGGGCCAATAGTGTGGCCTAGGTAGCTGCGAGGCTTCTTTATTACTATAAATATTATTATTATTATTATTATTATTATTATTATTATTATCATTGCACAGATAAATCGCATTATCGTGATGTATCAATGAGAAAATCAGTTGTAGCCTTGAGGAGGATGTGAACCTGTACACTGGGTACTTCCCAGCACACGCCTTAAACCACTGGACCACGACACAATCACAGTAGTGTAACTTGGGGGTCGCTATAGATGCCGATATTTCTTTAAAGTGTGGTACTGGGGCCGACCCCCGACTGCCCTATGACACTCCAATATCCGTAATGATTCCTCTTATAAAGTTGGATGAGGCAACAGCCCCCCTCCCACCCGCCGTAAACCACGGGGGACACAACAAGCAGATAATCTATTTAATAGATTTAATAGATATAGATTGCACAGAGCACTACTTGGTGCTTCCTCCCTCACCCCGAAGTCGCATCCACTCGCCTATGAAAACAGACAAGAGCCACGCAAATATGGAGCTGAATATTGAACGAGGCAAAATGCGAGACCGAACCAAACGGAGCAAATTCTGACAGTTTTGGGTCAATGTTGAACCTATTTCCGTTCCGTCTTTGTGCCTACAACATCCAGTATATTGACAGAGGAATATTTAAGGTGTGATTTGTGTCTTTTCAGATTTCTATTTCTGACTGTCTTCTTCAACCAAGTTTCCCTGAACACTGAAGAAGACCCTCGGGTATGTGAACGAGCCCAAACACACGAGTATGTGAACGAGGCCAAACACACGAGTATGTGCACAGGACCAAACACACGAGTATGTGCACAGGACCAAACACACAAGTATGTGAACGGAACCAAACACACGCGTATGTGCACAGGACCAAACACACGAGTATGTGCACAGGACCAAACACACGAGTATGTGCACAGGACCAAACACACGAGTATGTGAACGGAACCAAACACACGCGTATGTGCACAGGACCAAACACACAAGTATGTGAACGGAACCAAACACACGCGTATGTGCACAGGACCAAACACACAAGTATGTGAACGGAACCAAACACACGCGTATGTGCACAGGACCAAACACACAAGTATGTGAACGGAACCAAACACACGCGTATGTGCACAGGACCAAACACACGAGTATGTGCACAGGACCAAACACACGAGTATGTGCACAGGACCAAACACACAAGTATGTGAACGGAACCAAACACACGCGTATGTGCACAGGACCAAACACACGAGTATGTGCACAGGACCAAACACACAAGTATGTGAACGGAACCAAACACACGCGTATGTGCACAGGACCAAACACACGAGTATGTGCACAGGACCAAACACACAAGTATGTGAACGGAACCAAACACACGAGTATGTGCACAGGACCAAACACACGAGTATGTGCACAGGACCAAACACACAAGTATGTGAACGGAACCAAACACACGCGTATGTGCACAGGACCAAACACACAAGTATGTGAACGGAACCAAACACACGCGTATGTGCACAGGACCAAACACACAAGTATGTGAACGGAACCAAACACACGCGTATGTGCACAGGACCAAACACACGAGTATGTGCACAGGACCAAACACACGAGTATGTGCACAGGACCAAACACACGAGTATGTGAACGAGCCCAAACACATGAGTATGTGAACGAGCCCAAACACACGAGTGTGTGAACGAGCCCAAACACATGAGTATGTGAACGGAACCAAACACACGTATCCACGTACTCTGACACCAAACACGTTATGAACAGGCAGCATGTTTAAACCTCCACTTAGGTATTAATCCTTGCATTCATTTCAACCTCCCATCAGGCGGCCACTCAGACCGCCTGGTCTGAGTGGCCACATCTGAAGAAATCCCCAGTGAACGCTAACCCATCACATAAAGCCTAGAATTTACTGATCGCAAACCACTCAACCATAACAAGAAACATACACCAGACTGAATAAAAAAACACACCAAAAAACATAAGAATGAGTGAAGAATGTAAGTCTGTAAAACAGATTAAACAACTATAGTCAAGCGAGGCTATCCCCCGACCCGGATACTTGACATTATTAAGGAATTACCGTTACAAAGCGATTGTTTGTTGACAATCCATTCAAATCCTGTTGAAATCTGATCCCTGTTGAAATCCTGTTGAAATCTGATCCCCCACGTATCACGAACTGTGTGTACAGAGCGAGTTGGACCCGACTAAACCGTGAATCTGTTGATGTTGAAAAATACAGAGTTTGTGACAGTTTGTCATTTTTATTTAAATGTTTATGTTATATCTCGTCTATGTTCGTCATCTTTTAAATTTGAGGCATCTTATTCATTTTATTTTTTTTAGTAAAGTCAATGGTTCATATGCAGCCTTTTATAATGTATTTATTAACATCATTCAAAATTTAAAAAATTGCTGGTCTTTTGTTTTTTTTAATTTATTTGGCTTCGTATTTTTTATTTATTCAGTATCATATCATGTCGGCTCTTGCCATCCTTATTATACAGTATATAATGTATAATGATAACTATGCAAAATTGCTATTATTATAATAATATAATAGTGTAATAAAACTGGAATAAAATGATAATGACAAGTGTTAGACTATTATTACCATTTCCTTTTATAAATGAATAATATAATGAACAATTTAAACTAGATCACTGTATGTAAAATCCAACAATTATGATCAATGTTAGGCTATAATTATGTATGTCTCTTGAATAAATTAATTGAGAGTTTAAAACTCTGTAAACTAAGTAAACTATGAACGTAAAACCTTTGTGAATAAAGTTTGGAATTTGAATTTAAATTAAATTTAAAGAAGAATAGAGAGAATGACAGAAAGTAGAAGTTAAAAAAAATGGACACAATGCACTACATAATAATAAAAATAAAAATACAAAAAAGCATGGAAGAAACACAGAAAACAGAATGGAAAAGAACCCCAAAAAACACGTGAAAGAGAGAGAGAGAGAGAGAGAGAGAGAGAGAGAGAGAGAGAGAGAGAGAGAAAAAGAGAGAGAGAGGAACAAATACACAGGAATCAGGAGAGGGAGAAGCAATATAAGAATGACATAGCATATAAGGCCAAGGATCAACCTAACCTACCACAAATCACCCAAATAATCCGGGAGGGAGGACACAGAGAGAATGATAAGAAAGTATGTGAAGTATTCAATAAATATTTCCATGGAAGGGCCTCGTAGCCTGGTGGATAGCGCGCAGGACTCGTAATTCTGTGGCGCGGGTTCGATTCCCGCACGAGGCAGAAACAAATGGGCAAAGTTTCTTTCACCCTGAATGCCCCTGTTACCTAGCAGTAAATAGGTACCTGCAAGTTAGTCAGCTGTCACGGGCTACTTCCTGGGGGTGGAGGCCTGGTCGAGGACCGGGCCGCGGGGACACTAAAGCCCCGAAATCATCTCAAGATGGAGATTTCAAGCTGGAACCCTCATCCACATCTGTGAGTTCTAAGATTAAAGACTGACCCAGACGAAAGTGACAGCCAAGGAGAGAGAAAACAACTATGTAAGCGATGTAACAGTGGATGTAAGTTTAATCACATCAGTGCTGGCTGCTGACGCGAAACTAACGGGGAAGAATCCCCTTAGAGGCGGTTCAGGATACAGAGTAAAATGAATTCAGCACTCTGCAAACTGGGTCTGAAAAATGGCTCCCAGACTTTATACAAATACACAGATTTGAGGATATTTACGGGTAAGAGAACGCCAAATACTGTACAGCATGGTGGGGAGTTCGGTTTGACACTCACACACTCATCTTCACCAGCATCCATCATCTTCACCAGCATCCATCATCTTCACCAGCATCCATCATCTTCACCAGCATCCATCATCTTCACCAGCATCCATCATCTTCACCAGCATCCATCATCTTCACCAGCATCCATCATCTTCACCAGCATCCATCATCTTCACCAGCATCCATCATCTTCACCAGCATCCATCATCTTCACCAGCATCCATCATCTTCACCAGCATCCATCATCTTCACCTGCATCCATTGTCGGAAAATCCGACACCATTTAATATATCATACAGACAGATAATATTTGCTGCTGTATTACCAACAAGTTACCCATAGAAAACGTAACTTGTAGTGGAATTACCATCTAAAGAAAACGGGATATCATCACCACATACTATTATAATTCACCAGCTATTCTGCTGGGAATTATTCTTAAATACATTAGTCTTTGGACTTTACCATCATAAAAACATCTTATATAAATTAACTTAATTATCAATATTAAAGTAGAGTAAATGTGACCCTTCTATCACTTTCTGAAATCTGGACAAAGTAGGCCAGGCGTGAGGGAGGAAGGAGGGAGCTTTGTTGTGTCACCTCCGAGACGTGTGGAGCAAATTCGGCTCCTATCATTCTGGACAATGTCGGCCAGTAACGTCAATAGTATGGAGAGTTAAACAGTCATTGTTTATACGAGACCAGAGGCACACGGGAGCAAATACGGCTCCTGTTAATTTTACTTGGACGTAGTGTTATGGAAACCAAAGGTACCATCTCCAACACGATGTCTACAATTCAAGTTAAGTCTATCCGAAACCCGTTTATCATTCATTTATGGCCATTAATGTCAGGATATAGGGTGACCCGGTTAGATCACGTGGAAGCCTCAAACTAAAGGTAATTAAGCCAGGTCTTCATGTTCCATGTACTGTTTTCTCTGATATAGCTTGTCATATATAGGATTCTGGCTTCACAGCTAGCGCACTTTTGACAGGTCAAGACGAGGATGCAAGATTTGTGCACCAGTTACTGGGTGATATGGAAGCTACCTCAAAGAGGATAATTTGGTGTCTACACCCTAGTTATACCTGGTGGACTAGCCTGCTGTACTATAAGATAAGGAACCTCATCAATGTATGTAGCTATTACTGTAGTTTGATTGGCTGCATATATATTAATTTAATAACCCCCCCCCCTAATGTGTAGAGGATCGATTTGTGAGATTATGAGATTATTGCAGAAATACAGTCCACTTATCATTATACAAATTGCTATCGAAGTATATAAATTAACGTAAATATAAATTCATATAAATTAAATAAATATAAATCTCACAGGTCGGTTCCCACATCCATCATCTTCACCAGCATCCATCATCTTCACCAGCATCCATCATCTTCACCAGCATCCATCATCTTCACCAGCATCCATCATCTTCACCAGCATCCATCATCTTCACCAGAACCCATCTTCTTCATCAGCACCCATCTTCACTATCGACACCCACCGACATCACCACACTCATATTCCAACACTCACAGGCATGTACTGGTCACCCTCCTGCTTATACCCAGTTCTGGTTCAAGCGACCATCTGCACCACTACTACATCTACCACCAACCATCATCACCCCAGCCACTTTCACCACAACAGCCCGCCCCGTCCACCACAACACCACAACAGCCCGCCCCGGCCACCACAACACCACAACAACCCGCCCCGTCCACCACAACACCACAACAGCCCGCCCCGTCCACCACAACACCACAACAGCCCGCCCCGGCCACCACAACACCACAACAGCCCGCCCCGGCCACCACAACACCACAACAGCCCGCCCCGGCCACCACAACAGCCCGCCCCGGCCACCACAACAGCCCGCCCCGTCCACCACAACACCACAACAACCCGCCCCGGCCACCACAACAACCCACCCAGACAAGAATTATACCAACATCTACATTCCAAGACAAAATATTAAACGGGCCATTTTCAAATGATTCTTTCTTCAATAAACATTCTTCCTATGTAGATCGGCCTGTTCGCAGCCTTTCCCCCTAGCAAATTGTGTTCCCAGAAAAATTGTGTGCGTGTTCTCACCAAGGTGTGCTTGCAGGGTCGGGCGCTAGCTCCCAAGACCCGCCATTAGTCGTTATATGTATTGACTGTCATCCCTCTATTTTTCCGATTATATTTACAATGTTTTCCTTTTAACGGGTTTTTGACTTTGCTTAATGAAGTTCTATCTTTTTTTAGTTTCATTTTGTGGGACGCTTACCTGAAGGTCTTTTTGACATTAACTCCTGTGTCTCTAGCCTTCTATTTTTTTCCATTGTTCTTCAGTTTGCACATATCTTCTTTGTCCACTTTATCTTTTACTACTACTTTGTCTTTTTCTCTAGATTGGCGAGGTAAGATTCCCGTAGTTTTTACTTGGTTGTTCTGCCTCTCAGCTCCGGAACCATTATTGATACACATCTCTGGTTCTTTCTCTAATTTTGCTTGGTGATTTTTCAGGGGGGGAAAGTGTGTATTCCCAGGCTGCATACTTGTGAATGGGGTCTCATGTAGGTTTGATATAGCTTTCGGAAGGATTCCTTATCCACGTTCCTGAAGGTATCCGATGTTTATCAGTGAGTGTGGCACAGTACCCACATTGTTCTGTTCATGTGTATCTCTGGGGTCTGGTTTATCTACTCTCTGCAGACGAGGAGTCACAATAACGTGGCTAAAATGTTGACCAGACCACACACTAGAAAGTGAAGAGACGACAGAGTTTCGGTCCGTCCTGGACCATTCTCAAGTCGATTGTCACAATCAGACTTGATAATGAACCTGGGGCCAGATTCACGAAACAGTTACACAAGAACTTACGAACCTGTACATCTTTCCTCAATCATTGGCGGATTTGATTACAATTATTAAACAGTTAATGGGGCTCCGAAGCACCAGGAGGCTGTTTATAACAATAACAACAGTTGATTGGGAAGTTTTAAAGCCTATAAACTATTTAATAAATGTAACCAAAGCCGTCAAAGACTGAGGAAAGATGTACACGTTCGTAAGTACTCGCGTAACTGCTTGGTGAATCTGGCCCCAGGACGGACCGAAACGTCGTCGTCTCTTTACTTTCTAGTGTGTGGTTTGGTCTATATCTACTCCTCTGTTTTTTTCTCCTTTTCTGATATTAGAAGTTGTCGCTATTCAGCCCATCCTCATGTTTTGATATTACTTATAGAAAGGATGAGGACCATAGTACATATACCGACGTACAACGCAATTAGAACGTTGAAATCGGTACTATTGAATTTGGACAAACCGGAAAAAGATTTTCTACTTATGTTACATAGACAAATTAAACTAATCTAATTTTCCTAGGCCTAATACATGTTATGTGAGGCCTAATATCGTATATAAGTGTGATTCACTAGGCATTGGAATATTTATGTTTCTTTTCAGCTTCATTTTGTTTGGATTCTACAAAGTGAATAGTACAAAATCCTACTATCTAATTGCTAATACAAATTAGGACAGAATTACGAGTACTGCGCGCTGTCCACTCAGCTACCAGACGCCTGCGCCCGTGCGCAGGCGTCTGGTAGCTGAGTGGCTACACACACACACACACACGTGCGTGTGTGTATGTACTCACCTAATTGTGCGTACACAATTGTGTGTGTGTGTGTGTGTGTGTGTGTGTGTGTGTGTGTGTGTGTGTGTGTGCGCGCGTGCGCGTGCGCGAACGTGTTGGAGCGTGCGTGTAAGAAGATAAAACTATATATTTACAATCCTTTCCGTGCAGTTCCGTGGAGCGTATTGATTTATTTATGCATGTCTGTACACGTATAGTATACATATGCATGCGTGTATGCAATCACAGGCACCTATGTATCCCCTCCATACTGGCAGAGAGCCTAGAGAAGTGACTCAGGGCGTAATCTCCCCCCCCCCCACATACTGGCAGACAGGCAAAAAACCATCAAGAAACCATCATATTCTCTCTCTGCCTCGGGGGGTTCGCATCCCTCTCGCTATACACTGTGCCGCAGGCGCTACAGTAGTCGATAATTGGATTTGTTGTATTCTCTCGTAACGAGGAGATTGCGAGTTGGCTACGAGCAGCTGTCAACCCATCGCCGGCTGTCATGCACTCCTTCTTCCCGCCTGATTTCAAGGAAATTTTGTGTCTCTGGCTTAAAGTTTAGATGAAGACTACGAGCGCAAAATTTATATTTTTTGGCGCTTGTAGACATTGCAATTGCTACTTTATGATGTCGGAAACTTTTGAAGTTTAATTTTTTTTGGAGAGTAGAGATTTGCTGGTCAGTTATTGTAAAAAAAATGTCTGAGTTTCTGAGCCTGTGAGCCTATGAGTCTGTGATTCGAATGAAAGCTTACTGATGCCCACTCACGGTACGAGATGAGGAACATGACCCTTCAAGACAAAAAACACTCGTAGAATGACAATCATATAACCCCCAAAAACACACAAATGGATATCTACAAAAACCCACAAACCCGGCTGTCCCTCCCTATCCCACCAATGCCAGATCTCCCACGATTACCATCTGTCAACATCAGCAATGACAGCCCGATGGCATAAAGAAAGATGAACCCAGACCCACGTCCCTAATCACTTAATGAAGAAAATACACGTCCATTTTGTATTATTGAGTGTGCAGGTCCTCCCTTTCCCTGACAGAGAGAGACCTCTCCCATCCTCCCTCTCCCTTCTCCCTCCCTGACAAACATGCACTCTTTCTTCCTCTCTCCCTCCTGACAGAGAGTTACTCTCCCTCCCTCCCTCCCTCTCTCCTTGACAGAGACACCCCCTCTGCCTCACCCCCCCTCCCCCGGGAAACATTATAGGATTGTTCATTTAGCCAAAGAGCGACTTCTCCGTTGTCTGAAAGACCGGGATTAGATCCCATTTATGTTTTGGCGGCAAATTAACAATGATCTCATTGTTTATTTCTTGATTTGTTCTTAATTTTATCGCAATTCTTTATTTTATTTCATAGATGCAACAAAAAAACACAAACAGTCCAGCTGGGCCCACCCGCTAGTGGAAGAAATTGCTGATGCCATGCTCAGCGCGGCAACATCTAATAAGGAGAAAGCCCGCCTCAGAGCAGTGAGTGCCCCCCATGCAGGAGACTTCCTCCTGGCAGTACCTATGTCAGCAATGAGCACGCGTCTAGATCCAGAATCCCTTCGTGTAGCAGTGGCCCTTCGCCTTGGTGCCCAAATTCACACTGAATACAAGTGTATTTACAACAGGGTGGAAGCAGACCAATATGGACTGCATGGTTGCACTGCGGAAGTTCCAACGGCTGGCATGCAAGACACAACGAAGTGAAGGACATCTCTGAGCTGAGGCACTTTGCCTCACCTCAATGCCCAGCGGAGAGAGAGCCTCGCGTCCTAGGGGATCAAAACCCGGATGACCCAGCACTTCGCCCAGATGGCGTCACAATATACTCCTGGAAGAAGGACAGACAGCTGGTGTGGGATACACATGTGTATCCACCCTGGCTGACACCTACATACACTTCAGTGCTGATCAAGCAGGTAGGGCGGCCAACCACAGGAAAGCAGCAAAATCACTTACATACAGACGACTGGAAGGTCAACACACATTTGTTCCCCATAGCGCCTGAAACGCATGGCTCCTTGGGTAGGAGTGCCTTTGGATTTCTCAAACAAATCTCACATCCCCCAGAGACCCAAGGGCTGGCAGTTTCTTGTTTCAGCGCCTCAGTGTGGCGATCCAGAGGGGAAACACCTCCTGCGTCCTCGGTTCCCGTCCGGAAGCGGAGGAGCTTCAAGAGATCCATAACCTTTAAACCCTATTTTATTAACCAATATATATTTTGTAATCTTTCATTGTATAATAAAGCACAAAACACAAAAGGAAGGGGGTAGTAGGAGAAAAAACATAGAAACTGTATTGGAGGGGACCTAAAAATCCACTCTAATGAGTTATGTGTGCTTTTCTCCGAAGCTAAGGGACCCCTTCTTCCAGCCAGAGGTGGTACTCCCTTCCATTGATTATATATATATATATATATATATATATATATATATATATATATATATATATATATATATATATATATATATATATATATTATGGTCACTTAATTTATATTAGGTATCCTACCTATATTTTATAAGCAGAATGAGCCCCTGAGCCCCTGCGCCACTCGGACACTCAGCCACTCAGAGACTCAGCCACTCAGAGACTCAGCCACTCAGCCACTCAGACACTCAGAGACTTAACACTAACCACTCATGCCACCCCATTCCTCCCGTTATATACACACATATTCCATCCTCTCCTCATACATTCTTCATGCGCCTCACGGCCCATGTCTATCAGCTCGCTCATACATTTTGCACGAGCATACACGTGGAGCATACACGGGGCATGTGTATGACCCGGTCATACCGTGATCTGTTGTCTATGGAAGAGTATGTTGGCGTTTATAAAAAAAAATACAAGTGCTCATCAGTTCGTTTATGGGGCCGTATAGCCCCGTATGTGGCTCATAGCCTCGTATGTGTCTCATAGCCTTCTTATGTGTCTCATAGCCTTCTTATGTGTCTCATAGCCTTTTGTACCTCATAATATCTGTATGCCTCATAGCCTTCGTATTCAGATACATATGTATAGCACGAACACAGGAGAAGTTCATGGCACATGTATACTTTAGAACACCCGGGTGCCACACGTGTTAACACATGTCCCAACATGGCACCTATAGCTGCTGTGTTAACATATGTGTTAACACCTGTTACAATATGTGCTGGTACCTATTAGTAACATCCTGTGAGAACTTAGACTTGAGTTCCAATATACCTGTGTACTCTCTCTTCTGTCTCCTTACTCTCACTTTCCTTTCTTCTCCCTGCCCCTCACTCCTAGTCCTCTTCTCGCCATCTTCCTCTCACTTTCACTTCTCCCTCTTCTCATCTTCACTTTTACCCAATACACTTTGTTCTTTCTGAATGATGCTCACCTGATTTCATTCTCGTCTTACAGGACGTCTCTCTCATTCACTCTCTCTCTCCACTCTCCCTCATTCACTCTCTCTCTCCACTCTCCCTCTCTCTCATTCACTCTTTCTCTCCACTCTCCCTCTACTCTCCTTGTCTACTCTCCCCCTGTCTCTCTCTACTCTCCCTGCGTCTTCTCAAACCTCTCTCCCCACTTCAAAGACTCTAAAAGAAAGCACAATTTTCTCGTCCACTTGACACCAGACTTTCAGTGTGTGTGCGCGCCAATGTGTATATTTTCGTTGATGTCAGAGAGAGAGAGAGAGAGAGAGAGAGAGAGAGAGAGAGAGAGAAGATGAACGTCAGGCAAAGGCAGTAATACCAGGTCAGTACGATTGTTTGACTAGTTCAACATTCTCTCTCTCGCCCCAATACCTTGCAAGAAGTAGTGATGGTAACTGTTCTTCCGCTCCACCACAGGTGAAGGGAAAGTTCTTCCGCTCCACCACAGGTGAAGGGAAAGTTCTTCCGCTCCACCACCTATACAACACAACAGAGTGTTGTAAAACATTTGCCCTTCTTTCGACACGTCAAGACTTGAGATTACAGCTTCAGATGCTTGGTGCATTCGGCTCACTTGTCGTAGGGGTTGCGTGCGTCAGCTGTTCTAGGGGTTGCGTGCGTCAGCTGTTCTAGGGGTTGCGTGCGTCAGCTGTTCTAGGGGTTACGTGCGTCAGCTGTTCTAGGGGTTACGTGCGTCAGCTGTTCTAGGGGTTGCGTGCGTCAGCTGTTCTAGGGGTTGCGTGCGTCAGCTGTTCTAGGGGTTGCGTTCGTCAGCTGTTCTAGGGGTTACGTGCGTCAGCTGTTCTAGGGGTTACGTGCGTCAGCTGTTCTAGGGGTTGCGTGCGTCAGCTGTTCTAGGGGTTGCGTGCGTCAGCTGTTCTAGGGGTTACGTGCGTCAGCTGTTCTAGGGGTTGCGTGCGTCAGCTGTTCTAGGGGTTGCGTGCGTCAGCTGTTCTAGGGGTTACGTGCGTCAGCTGTTCTAGGGGTTACGTGCGTCAGCTGTTCTAGGGGTTGCGTGCGTCAGCTGTTCTAGAGGTTGCGTGCGTCAGCTGTTCTAGGGGTTGCGTTCGTCAGCTGTTCTAGGGGTTACGTGCGTCAGCTGTTCTAGGGGTTACGTGCGTCAGCTGTTCTAGGGGTTGCGTGCGTCAGCTGTTCTAGGGGTTGCGTGCGTCAGCTGTTCTAGGGGTTACGTGCGTCAGCTGTTCTAGGGGTTGCGTGCGTCAGCTGTTCTAGGGGTTGCGTGCGTCAGCTGTTCTAGGGGTTACGTGCGTCAGCTGTTCTAGGGGTTGCGTGCGTCAGCTGTTCTAGGGGTTGCGTAAGTCAGCTATTCTAGGGCTTGCGTGCGTCAGCTGTTCTAAGGGTTGCGTGCGTCAGCTGTTCTAGGGCTTGCGTAAGTCAGCTATTCTAGGGCTTGAGTGCGTCAGCTATTCTAGGGCTTGCGTGCGTCAGCTGTTCTAGGGCTTGCGTAAATCAGCTATTCTAGGGCTAGGGCTTGTCTCCACAGACAGACTATATACGGGCCCTCCGCCCACAGACACCAGCGGCCCACCACTAACGCGAATAATGTCCACCTTTGGAGAGGCTCTCCAATTAAACCGTCAAAGAGCAAGATGAAAGTTGACACGAGAATGGCTCACTGCGCTCTCTACAATGCGCACTACCTTCCTTCTCTACCCAATGACCTCGTTAACTGTCCAATACGCTCGCTGTCTGCCCTTTAAGATCATAATCTGCCAACTGTAATCATTATCTACCCGGAAAAATCGGTAACTATCCACTAATATCATTACATATCCACTGTGACCGTTATCTGCTGTGTTCGCTATCGTCTGACGGGCCTCGCTATCGTACCCACTGAGCACATTGACTACCAGGGTGTGGTACACACCAGGAAAGTCAGTCTACCCGGTACACAACCTGTTCACGAGAGAGCTGACTAGTAGGAGAACTTAAATAACAAATAAGGAGAAGGCACTAAGCTCGATGGCAATATCACATGGAAGAAATATGAGGATAGTCCAAGAACTGGGATATGGGGATAGAGTAAAGGGGGATGGCTCACAACACATGGACTCTCGAGGATCGAGCCCCGAGCCTGTAAGATGTCGTCACTCTACCGACTACCTGAAGTGAGAGAGACCATGATAATGTATTGATATGAATCAGATAGAAACACAAAAAGTAACAAATGTTAGCACCATCTGGCACTGCCAGCAACACCTGGCACTGCCAGCAACACCAGGCACTGCCAGCAACACCTGGCACTGCCAGCAACACCAGGCACTGCCAGCAACACCAGGCACTGCCAGCAACACCAGGCACTGCCAGCAACACCTGGCACTGCCAGCAACACCAGGCACTGCCAGCAACACCAGGCAATGCCAGCAACACCTGGCACTGCCAGCAACACCAGGCACTGCCAGCAACACCAGGCACTGCCAGCAACACCTGGCACTGCCAGCAACACCAGGCACTGCCAGCAACACCAGGCACTGCCAGCAACACCAGGCACTGCCAGCAACACCTGGCACTGCCAGCAACACCAGGCACTGCCAGCAACACCTGGCACTGCCAGCAGCACCAGGCACTGCCAGCAACACCAGGCACTGCCAGCAACACCAGGCACTGCCAGCAACACCAGGCACTGCCAGCAACACCTGGCACTGCCAGCAACACCAGGCACTGCCAGCAACACCTGGCACTGCCAGCAACACCAGGCACTGCCAGCAACACCTGGCACTGCCAGCAACACCCAGCACTGCCAGCAACACCTGGCACTGCCAACAACACCAGGCACTGCCAGCAACACCTGGCACTGCCAGCAACACCAGGCACTAGATCAGG
>NC_091232.1:5173147-5185647 GCF_040958095.1 Procambarus clarkii
TGCATATGTACACCTACACTTGTATCCATTCCATCAGTTACACTCTCACAAAACACACACACTTCCTTTAGGAAGTGATGTGGTGGAGGCTGACTCCATACACAGTTTCAAGTATAGATATGATAGAGCCCAATAGGCTCAGGAACCTGTACACCTGTTGATTGACGGTTGAGAGGCGGGACCAAAGAGCCAGAGCTCAACCCCCGCAAGCACAATTAGGTGAGTACACACACACACACACACACATTCAAAATCACAGATATACACAGACACACAACTATACACGGACTCCCACGCTCGCAAACACTGTCCTAAAAATAGTCATGCTCACATAGACGCACAAATACACACACACATTTACATATGAACAGAAACCCTTACCTCCCCAACACACACACACACACACACACACACACACACACACACACACACACACACACACACACACACACACACGACTTATAAGGTTTGATAAGGTATATAGAAAAGCAATGTTCTCTGCACGGAGACATAATTAGAATGAATTCTGATTTACGCCACACAGATTACAATGGGCATAGATGAAACTCTGAGACACAGATGATCACAAAAACAACAGAAATACGTCAATAATCTTAAGAGTTGTAAATAAATGGAAACTGACAAAGAAGTGGTTGAAACTAAATACACAATGTTAAGTGGAAATATTAAAAATTGAAGGAACTAAATCATTCTTCTTAAGGGATATTCATAAGGCAGGGGCCAGGAGCAAACGCTCGACCCTGCAAGAACACATAGGCCAGTACACTACTATTCCGACATGTAACAGGCTGAAAAATCTTCAGAGGATTGTGACACGAATGGTGTTATATCCGAAGGGTTATATGGCTTATATATAAGGCTTATATGCCTTATAAGCGAAAAGTGATAGATTCCTTCTCCTCACTGCTAGGTTTTAATAGCTTACAATCCAATTGTAACGTGCTTATCTCTGAAGCCAGATACAGATATGCCATAACTTAATATAGGGGTCAGAATTCCCCCTTCAATAACGTAATTAAAGTCGATACAAGCGTGCAGTAAACAATGACAAGGTTGAACATTATCTTGGGTTATTAAATAGAATTTTTTTAAGAAACGTGTCATTAAACAAGAACTCTTACGAAAACAAATGAAGGATGCAGAAGAGTGTAAACAGGAAGTAGATAGATCCATTGTTTATCATAATGAAATATATCCAATAAAACACTTGTTTGGGGCCAGTAAGAAGTCAGTAAAGCAACAGGTGTTTTCACAGCTGGGACAACAACTTCGTGCAGGTCGGCGTTCAATCCCCGACCGTCCAAATGGTTGGGCACCATTCCTTCCTCCCCGTCCCATCCCAAATTCTTATCCTGACCCCCCTTTCCCGGTGCTATATAGTCGTAATGGCTTGGTGCTTTCCTCTAATAATTCCCTACCTCGACCCCAGGTGTCCCTGGAACATCAACGTTCACTTTACACTTTACGTCAACGTGACGTAAAGTGTAAAGTTCCATTCACCTGGACAGTCTGGATCTCGAACCACGAAGAGAACTTAAATTTTGTAAGTGTAAGTGTTCAACCAGCGATCAAAACACTTAATCATTATACCTCATAATACATAAATTTTTTTAGCCAGAGATAAAACTTTCCACAAATCAATTTTCTCATTCTCTGAATAAATAAAACAGCCAGCAACCTTCCGCTAAACACTGGAGGGGTTTACAAATCATCGCAAAATATAATGTCTGTCTTTTAGTTAGCTGCCTTAAGCGCCAATTTATTTTGAAAGCTCACAAACATTACAGTGGGGCTCCCTTACACAAACATTACAGTGGGGCTCCCTTACACAAACATTACAGTGGTGCTCCCTTACACAAACATTACAGTGGTGCTCCCTTACAGGCTACAAGATGCCTCTCCCTGGAAGATCGTTTTCTCCCTAAAAGTTATTATTTGGTGTAATTCTTTAATTTTTGCATAATAAATCTATAGTAATTTTGCGTAATAAATCTATAAATCATACTGGTAATTACGATAATGTTAATATAACTTTTACTACTAAATGTAAAATACATAATATTAATAACACCAACAACAACAACAGTAACGTGCAGATGAAAATTTCAAATTAAACAAAAATTTAATTAACAAATTATTAAAAAATAATTATACATTTGCAATTGAATTAGTTTACACAACATTACTGAGCATTATTTCACTACGAGAAATTCATACTAGACGCCATAATGAGCCCCTGTTGGGATTACCTCGCGAACTGCTACAACGACCGCCTCGCTAACTGCTACAACGACCGCCTCGCTAACTGCTACAACGACCGCCTCGCGAACTGCTACAACGACCGTACCGCGAACTGCTACAACGACCGCCTCGCGAACTGCTACAACGACCGCCTCGCGAACTGCTACAACGACCGCCTCGCTAACTGCTACAACGACCGCCTCGCTAACTGCTACAACGACCGCCTCGCTAACTGCTACAACGACCGCCTCGCTAACTGCTACAACGACCGCCTCGCGAACTGCTACAACGACCGTACCGCGAACTGCTACAACGACCGCCTCGCGAACTGCTACAACGACCGCCAGCAGTCCAAACTGAGGACGCCCCAGACGTCCAGAGATAACCACTTCAACAGAGTAAGGCACCTCTCAAGCAGCGCACACACACACACACACACACCTCTCACAGTTGAGAGGCGGGACCAAAGATCCAGAGCTCAACCCCCGCAAGCACAATTAGGTAAGTACAATTAGGTAAATTAGGTAAACACACACACACACACACACACACACACACACACACACACACACACACACACACACACACACACACACACGCACACACACACACACACACACACACACACGCACACACACACACACACACACACACACATATACACGCACACGCACACGCACACACACACACACACACACACACACACACACACACACACGCACACACACGCACACACACACACACACACACACACACACACACGCACACACACACACACACACACACGCACACACACACGCGCACACACACACACACACACACACGCACACACACACACACACACACACACACACACACACACACACACACACACACACACACACACACACACACACACGCACACACACAAGACGTGCAGCCCCCCATTCCCCCATGGCAACTACTGCTATCGTCCAAGATACAACAAGGGCATCAAAATATAACATATAATCATCAAGATACAAGAGAACAAGCACTCTATCAGACAACAGAACCTGATGCATTACAACATTGGAATAAAGGAACCTGCAGAGAAGAAGGCTTATTGACCCATACGAGGCAGCTCCTATTGACCCCAGCGACCACCACAGTAACTATGACCTCCAAGTACACCTTGATAAGGAATGGTGCTCTAAGAGAGAAAAAGATACTCAAAACATTAGAAAACCATTGGGTTAAATCTAATACCTGGAGCTTGTCAATCCTGGCATCAGTATACCATTCAGGTTAATCCACGCTACACTTATGCAAATCCTCCAGCACTCTGGCACATGGTGACCCGGCACCAGGACTATAAAACTGTGTCACACGGTCTGTCCTATGGCACTTAGGGCTGAGTGCCTCTATTGTATCTGCTACCGTCAGAGGGTTCTGAAGGTATCAATGCGTTCCGGTATTAATACCTTCAGTTTTTCCACTGATAAATACATCAATTACGAAAGTCATTGATGTTTCTCCATTGATAAAGTTATCAATGGAGAAGCGTCGTCGTTTCTCCATGTTCCGATGTGTAGTTTGATGATCAATACATTAAGTATACATTAGGTATTGATACATAATACCAAATAAACCGATTTAGTTGCAGCCGGAGAATCTTTTTTTGATGCCACAGTTTCAAGAAGCTGTGGTCAAATCCCCGGATGTTGTAAACAACACCATTAAGACAGTCAGTCTGGCCAAGGTGAAGATGTCGCCATCTGCTTTAAAAAAAAAAGACTCTTTAGTCGCCCTTAAGCATAAATGTACCAAGTCAGAATTTACCTTCTTTCGGATGTGGACGAAAACTCGTAAATCTATTTCCTTTTTCAGCTTATATTTTCCCCCTCTTCAGTAGCTATGAAGTGGGTCAGTATTATATCTATTTGAGCATCTATATAACCTACCACATCGACACCCTCATGTCAACACCTCATCTTCGAGGTGAGCATGAGTCAACAAGTGACAGGTAGTTACCTAATTGCAGGAATTCTAAGACACTTTCGGTCAGACGAATGTCAGTTTTAGTTCCCATATGTTAGTTCATTTATTATGCACCCCATACCCATCTTGTGGGCGATAGTGGAAAGGGTTACAGAGGCACATAATGGGCTCAGGGACTGAACCCCACAGTTCATTTAGCTAAGCAAGTTACAATCTTGATGTTCCCATATGTCTGATTCACTTGTTATTGATCAGATGATCATATATATAGAGATAAACGACTGGTTACAGCTTGTCCTTAAGGTCTCATTATTTTCTCTATTGTGTACTCTACAGTACAATGTTTATGCACAGAGATCAATAATTACTCATCTGTTTTATAATGTAAATTAAGCTTTCTTAATATTTCATAATGGAGGTTCATCTAATTCATGAGATTAAATTTGTCATCTTATTTTGTCCGCGTTCAAGTTCATTTATAGCGATACCAAAACAAACTGAACTGAACCCAAACTGAACTGCATAACCAAAATGGAGCCTAACATTCGAGGCCAGGTAAGCCCTGAGGCACTCCACTTGCTACAGTACTCCACCAGGACCTGTACCTCCACCCATACTAACCCTCTGTTTCCTTTGAAATAACATCTTGCTAATCCAACTTAGCATAACCCACAGCATTACCACGTGACTCCATCTTTCCAAAGAGTCTTCCGTCAGACGCAGCATCAGAGGCTTGGATAAAGTCAACTTATAGAAAGTTGGATAAATGCCACCAGCATCTGTAGGATGTTTGAGAGACTCGTATATCCTTCTACGGATATTATGCATAGCAAAAACAAACAGGTATAGAGACACACATATGCTTAATGGTCATTAGTCTTTAACCCTTCAACCATCACCCGAAGCAGTGAGAAAAAGCTTCCTTTCTTCTTTTGTATCATGCAATTGGCCCTGATGATGATGATGATAATGATGATGATGAGGCTGATACCGTGACCGGTTGTTCGGTAATTGACCAATTAAGCTGTGATGTTTCCAGTACACGGCAACATCATCGGTAAGGTGGATAGGCTCTCTTGGTTTCTCTCTCTCTCTCTCTCTCTCTCTCTCTCTCTCTCTCTCTCTCTCTCTCTCTCTCTCTCTCTCTCTCTCTCTCTCTCTTACAATCTTCTATCCCTCTCTTTTTCACCGTGTTTCTTCAACCCAAAACAAAATCATATTGGTTTTCTCTTCTCCACCAGAACATCATTCATTTCCTGCTCCTTATCTTGTTTATCACACTCTCACAATTTCTTCTCTCCCTCCCTCCTACTCTCCCTCCCTCCTGCTCTCCCTCCCTCCTACTCTCCCTCCCTCCCTCTCTACTTCTCGCCCTCTACCTTCACATCACTCGATAATTGGCCTATTTTTTCTCTTCTACTTCCATTTCATCTGTCTCATTTATATTGGCTTCTCTCTTCTATCTCTCTCATCTCCTTTCTCTTCCGCCTCCTCCTCCTCCACTATCCTTTTCACCTGCTATCCTCTATTATCTTCCCGACATCACCCATTAGTTCAGACACAACAAGGTCACATGCAAGACAGAACTACCATTAAGTTTGACGAAGACAAGTTAAGAATTATTAGGCAGAAAATTGTCGATAAAAAGTAAACAGCGATAAGGAAGTTTAGGAGAGTGAAGGGTGTTAACGAGAGTGAAGGGTGTTAACGAGAGTGAAGGGTGTTAACGAGAGTGAAATAAGCTTACGGGGGAAGAAGGAGTCTGTGATCTTAATCCAGCTAAAGAGCCGAGACGAGAATCTTGACGGCCGTTAATAAGGTAAACTAACCCTTGGAACTGCCACCAGTGTTGGGAAAAGATTTTCACACACACACACACACACACACACACACACACACACACACACACACACACACACACACACACACACACACACACATATTCCTATACACACAGGGAGGAGGCGAACGTAGCACCCTAAGGGTAGGAATGACGGCCCATCGCGTTGCTAATACGCTCCAAAGATCTAGGAAGACGTCGTAGGCTCCTCCTTATCAAGCTAATGAGGATATGAACAGACGCGAGAACTCGCCAAGAGCAGTACAGACTGAAGATGAGGTTAGCGTCCTACATCACAAATGGAAAAGGACTTTATAATGATATCACAATAGCGTGTTATTTCTCAAATTTATCCCCAAAAAATAGCACAAAAATGTTGGCAACCTGCGTCAAACTGGTCAGAATCCGGATAGCAGTCATGAATCCGGATATCATTCATGAAATCGAATAGCCGTCATGAATCCGGATATCATTCATGAAATCGAATAGCCGTCATGAATCCGGATATCATTCATGAAATCGAATAGCCGTCATGAATCCGGATATCATTCATGAAATCGAATAGCCGTCATGAATCCGGATATCATTCATGAAATCGAATAGCCGTCTTGAATCCGGATAGCCTTCATGAATCCGGATAGCTTTCATGACCTGGATTCATGAAGCAGTTACGCAAGGATTTACAAACCTGAACATCTTACCTCAATATTTGGCGGTTTCGTTCACATATATTACAAGTTCATGAGCTTCGAAGCAATAGGAGGCTATTTACAACAATAACAATAATTGATTGGGAGGTTTCGATACTCGTCATTTGTTTTATAAATGTAAACACAGCTGTCAAAGATTGAAAAAACACGTACAGGTTCCTAAGTAGATGCGTAACTGATTGATGAATATCTGATTGATGAGTCCACGAATCCGGAGAGCCTTCATGAATATGGATAGTCCTCATGAATCTAGATAGCCGTCATGAATCCGGATAGCCCTCATGAATCTAGATAGCCGTCATGAATCCGGATAGCCCTCATGAATCTAGATAGCCGTCATGAATCCGGATAGCCTTCGTGAATCCGGATAGCCCTCATGAACCGTTAAAATAGTCTTCAGACTACTAAGTATAAGCAATGAAAGACAAGCGTTTGAGTATCTTGGCCCAGCATGGAACTCCCAGAGGAAAAAAGTAAAAATAATAATGAACCAGTAGAGATAATACTATCACCCATGCTGAACCAGTAGGGATAATACTATCCCCCATGCTGAACCAGTAGAGAGAAAGCGTGTCAATGTCCAGCAAAATGAGCACAAATTTATAAAAATATTAACTTCAAGAGGATTCTGGTCCTAAATACTATCGGATCCAATAGCCTTCGGGATCCTTCTTCCAGATCATCCTGCAGGATATGAAACTCTTTGCAATACTTTTTTCCCTGATCCTCTTCCTTCCTTCCTTCCTCAGGCGGACCTCCGACCGTCCGGAGTGTCAATCAAAGGTGATTGTATTCCGCTTTGGAAAGATGTTGTCATGTAGAGATGTGATTTTGGCGTGGGTGGTCCGTCTGGTGTGTGTGTGTGTGTGTGTGTGTGTGTGTGTGTGTGTGTGTGTGTGTGTGTGTGTGTGTGTGTGTGTGTACTCACCTATTTGTACTCACCTATTTGTGCTTGCGGGGGTTGAGCTTTGGCTCTTTGGTCCCGCCTCTCAACTGTCAATCAACTGGTGTACAGATTCCTGAGCCTACTGGGCTCTATCATATCTACATTTAAAACTGTGTATGGAGTCAGCCTCCACCACATCACTGCCTAGTGCATTCCATCCGTTAACTACTCTGACACTGAAAAAGTTCCTTCTAACGTCTCTGTGGCTCATGTGGGTACTCAGTTTCCACCTGTGTCCCCCTTGTTCGCGTCCCACCAGTGTTGAATAGTTTATCCTTGTTTACCCGGTCGATTCCTCTGAGGATTTTGTAGGTTGTGATCATGTCTCCCCTTACTCTTCTGTCTTCCAGTGTCGTAAGGTGCATTTCCCGCAGCCTTTCCTCGTAACTCATGCCTCTTAGTTCTGGGACTAGTCTAGTGGCATACCATGTGTGTGCATGTGTGTGTGTGTGTGTTTTATACCCGTTTGTATCAACATATTTGTTTTTATCTACTTGTATTCAGATGTTTGTGACTGTAGAATCGAGCTGTTAGGTATTGGATGTTTGTTTTGTGTTTTGTGTCATGTGTGAGGGCATTGTCACCTGCTTGTGCTAGCACGTCACCAGGGTAATGTAATCACCACCTCCATATATCTTTAAAATTTAATTAAAAAGTTGTGGTTGTAGGTGATTTCACCTTTTTCCTTCGTTTAGTTGTTTCAATTTCCCCTTCTATTCTCCTACCAGGTGAATATGTTCTCCCATGTTTGTGTCATCTATACTCTCCATCCATTACCCCTTGATCTATTGTAATTGGTTTAAAACATTTATAGTAAAAGAAATGTCATTGTAAATCAGAACATTATAGATATCTCGCCCATTCATTATATTAATACAGCATCTTACACCAGGAATGAAGGGAGGGGGGGGGGGGGCTGTCAGGAGAAAGCGCCAAGCCATTACGACTATATAACACTGGGAAGGGGGAGTCAGGATAATGATTTGGAATGAGACGAGGGGAAAGGAATGTTGCCCAACCACTTAAGGACGGTCGGGGATAGAACGCCAACCTGCATGTAGCGAGACCGTCCCTCTACCGTCCAGTCCATGAACAAACACGTAATGAAAGACTAGGATGCACTGGTCTCTGGCTCCTGACAGAATTCCCTGCTCGCTATTTTTAGTGTTTTATTTCTGGCTGAAAGTTAGCTGTACAGGCAATAAATCTAATATAATAACAATGCTATAGTAACCCATATATTATTTTCCTATACAAAACACGACTGAAAAGGGGAAGAGAACTATCAGGGAAAGCACCAAGTCATTACGACTATATAACACTGGGAAGGGGTCAGGATAAGGATTTGGGATGGAGGGAAGGAATAGTGCCTAACCACTTAGACGGTCGGGGATTGAACGCCGACCTGCATAACGCTCTACCGTCGCTCTACCGTCCAGCCCAAGTGGTTGGAGAAAACACTGAATATAAGCACTCTGTAAACACCAGAAGCAGCGCTTAAATTCCATTCAGCTGTGGTGCAAGTGACGACTATGGCCAACAAGGCGGGAAAATGCCAAGGTTAAGATGAACTTTTGGCTATACTTATATATTGAAAGAACTTTGGACTAGATTATAGTATTGCTATACGGTGGCGGCGTCTCACAGCCTGCTTAAACAGACCACCAACCACGAGGTCGGTCGGTGGTCTGTTTAAGCAGGAAACATTAATTAACCGAAACTATCAATACAAGTGTTGTTCTTGTGACACAAGCACTGTGTCACGTGAATCACTGTGTCACGTGAATCACTGTGTCACGTGAATCACTGTGTCACGTGAATCACTGTGTCACGTGAATCACTGTGCCACGTGAAACATCGTGGTGATCATCTACATTCGTAATGACGACCTCTGATTGGTAGAGAGTAATGGCGCTCTGATTGGCCAATAGCAATGTGCCATTCAGTATTTACCTCCTGTATGCCCGCAGGTTTTTCACCCCCACAGGTGAAAACTTGTCACAGGTAACAGGCAGGTTAATGTATATCTTACTGCTAACTGCTGTGCAAAGTTTGGGGGTTTGACATTTCTAGTTTTATCGAGAAAAAATACAAATTTGTATTTGAATATTTACCCTTCCCTCCCTTCCTCCTACCCTGCTCCCCCACTTCCCTTCCTGCTCCTCCCCACCTCCCTTTCTGTCTGTCTTTCTCGTACACACCAGCAGTGTACACATCTGTCAGGTACACACCTGGTGAGAACACATTAAACTGCTACGCTGCCACATCTGACACACACGTGATTGTGTCAACAAAGTGTCAGAATACTCCAAGATGAGACTTATTATACATAAATTGTAAGTAAATATGTTAAAAAGACTTGGAGCATTTGATTGTTTTTAAGGTCCGGAATCATTTTGTTTCTCATGTTGCATAGTCGAGCAATGATGTGGAAACTTTTGGATTTTTCTGCATTCAGAAATAGTAAACAACACGAGGATGTGGTGTGTTCTGGGTGCCTGGCAGGACCAACAACGGAGTTTTGTTGTCATAGCAGTTAAGCATTAGTATTTATACCAGCAAGCGTTAGTGATTGAGCAGCCGTCAGTCAGTGTGGTTCAGTCAGCCTAGTAGCAGCCGTTAGCCCATTCAGTCTAACCATCCAACTGCAAGTTGGTGTCCAACACCCAGTCAGCAGCTATCAAGCAGTCAGCAGCCATCAAGCAGTCAGCATCCATCAAGTAGTTTGCAGCCATCAACCAATCAACAGCCATTGGCGATGTGAATTTACCAATGAAATGTACACAAATGTCTCCCCCATTCTATTAAGCAACATAGGTAATGAAACAATCATCGACACAATTGTTTAAAATCACAATCGTCAAACATCCACTCGGAAACCTCATAAGATAATTATGAGGAGAAAGCGCCTAGCCAGTAGGATTATCCAGCACTTGGAAGGGATATGAGGACAGAATAACAGCTGAAATACGAGGAGAGGATAAAGACCTGTGATATAAGGGCAGGATAAGGCCTTGGATATCAGGACGGGACTTCCTTCCGTCCTCAGGTCCCGATAGTATGATATCCAACCACTCGGAAAACCTTGAGAAACATTGTACTAAAGACAACCATGAGTGGTTATCTTGAGGTTATCTTGAGATGATTTCGGGGCTTTTTAGTGTCCCCGCGGCCCGGTCCTCGGCCAGGCCTCCACCCCCAGGAAGCAGCCCGTGACAGCTGACTAACACCCAGGTACCTATTTTACTGCTAGGTAACAGGGGCATAGGGTGAAAGAAACTCTGCCCATTGTTTCTCGCCGGCGCCTGGGATCGAACCCAGGACCACAGGATCACAAGTCCAGCGTGCTGTCCACTCGGCCGACCGGCTCCCGGTGGTAGTGATAGGATGGTTGTAAAGCTGTTCACAACCCTTGAGGCGCACAGGAGTGGACCCCGGACGCCGGTTTATTGATTGATAAACAATTTGTCTGGCTCCGGGTTCACGAGGTCAATGGTGCTTCGAACACGTCATAGGAGCCTCTACGACCGACATCATAGAAGTCCCAATGAGTCAAAAGGTACCACAACGATTCCATAGGTGCTTCAACGGCTCTTATAAGAGAATCAACGACTCCATAGGCTCAGGAATCTGTACATCAGTTGATCGACAGTTGAAAGGCGGGGCCAAAGAGCCAAAGTTCAATCCTTTGTAAGCACTACTAGGTGAGTATACACATACGCGCGTACACACACGCGTATGACACGACCCTCTTAAGTCGAGCTTACGACCATAAACAGATATATGTTATAGAAGTTAACACGTTTTAAGCGCTTATACTCGCAGCGATTCCGGATAAAATGTGCGCTCACCAACTTGAGTTCTCGCCAATATGGAGCGCTCGGTGAAATGGATGCTGGAAAGCGGTTTGCTGGGAATGTTACCAGTTTTTAGATAGGTTCAGGGCATGCAACGGCGAGTCCTTGCTGAGACTGCTGGGTGTGGGTGCTGGGTGTTGGTGTAGGTGTGGGTGCTGGGTGTGGGTGAAGGTGTGGGTGCTGGGTGTAAATGCTGTGTGAGGGTGCTGGGTGTGGGTGCTGGGTGTGGGTGCTGGGTGTAGGTGCTGGGTGTGGGTGTTGATTGCAAGTGCTGTGTGAGGGTGCTGGGTGTGGGTGCTGGGTGTGGGTGCTGGGTGTAGGTGCTGGGTGTGGGTGTTGATTGCAAGTGCTGTGTGAGGGTGCTGGGTGTAGGGGCTGGGTGTGGGTGCTGGGTGTGGGTGCAGGTGCTGGGTGTAGGTGTTGATTGTAAGTGCTGTGTGTGGGTGCTGGGTGTAGGGGCTGGGTGTGGGTGCTGGGTGTGGGTGCAGGTGCTGGGTGTAGGTGTTGATTGTAAGTGCTGGGTGTGGGTGCTGGGTGCAGGTGCTGGGTGTGGGTGCTGGGTGTAGGGGCTGGGTATGGGTGCTGGGTGTGGGTGTAAGTGCTGGGTGAGGGTGCTGGGTGTATTAAGGTGTAAACAAAATAATTCCCCCATAAATATTAAACTGCTCACCCCATCTTACTCTCGTCCGTGCTGTAGAGAGACGCCAGAACGCTAATTACGGCCTATTATATTGGTCGAAACATAATGACAACAAATTATGCGTGGGGTGTACATCATTTCCAACTCACTGTTCGTCACTGCAGCACGAGAGGCGAGGAACACGTAAATATATATATACAATGAAACACTATTACATTTACAATGACACGAAGGGAAAACATCCCTTTGTCGTCGACCACAATACATTATTATATGACACTGTCGC
>NC_091232.1:5190647-5248147 GCF_040958095.1 Procambarus clarkii
CAAGGTATTTCACTTAGGAAACTTCTCATCTGTTCATAATTCCCCTTTCGGTATGCCAGCCTTTTGATTCCTAGTTCTTTTTGGGGGGAGATAAGTCCTAGCTCTACCAGGTACTCAAAGTTCAATACACTGTGGTCACTCATTCCCAAGGGCGCTTCCATCTTAACTTCCCTTATATCCCATTCATTTAGGGTAAATATCAAATCAAGCATTGCTGGTTCATCTTCTCCTCTCATTCTTGTTGGCTCTTTGGTATGCTGGCTTAGAAAGTTTCTTGTTGCCACGTCCAGCAGCTTAGCTCTCCATGTTTCTGGTCCTCCATGCGGGTCTCTGTTCTTCCAATCTATCTTCCCATGGTTGAAGTCTCCCATAATTAGTAGTCCAGATCCATTCCTGCTAGCAACAGAAGCTGCTCTTTCTATTATGTTAATGGTGGCCATGTTGTTTCTATCATATTCCTGTCTAGGTCTTCTGTCATTTGGTGGTGGATTATATATGACTGCGACTATAATTTTTTTCCCTCCATTTGTTACAGTACCTGCTATGTAGTCACTGAAACCTTCACAGCCCTGAATATCCATCTCCTCAAAATCCCAGCCTTTTCTTACCAGCAGAGCTACACCACCCCCACCTCTTCCTTCCCTCTCTTTCCGCATAACATAATAGTCCTGTGGAAACACTGCATTTGTTATTGTTTTCGTGATCTTTGTTTCTGTGAGGGCTATTATGTCTGGGTTTTCCTCTAGTACCAGTTCTCCAAGCTCATTTGCTTTATTTGTAATTCCATCTATGTTAGTGTACATCGCTTTGTGTGTGTGTGTGTGTGTGTGTGTGTGTGTGTGTGTGTGTATGTGTGTGTGTGTGTGTGTGTGTGTGTGTGTGTGTGTGTGTGTGTGTGTGTGTGTGTGTGTGTGTGTGTGTGTGTGTGTGTGTGTGTGTGGAATTGACTTCCACACACACACACCAGCACCAATTATCCCCTCCACCCCACCCATCCCAGGTAGGATCCCCCAAGCCCAGCCGGACTGCAGTGAGCGGCCTGTTTTGTCCACTAAATATTCCATCACTCAGTAAAGTGATGCCCAGTCGGTAATTAGGTCCCTTCCTGGGCTGGTGCTGCTGCCATCCACTGGCTACTGGATGGCAGCCGAACCAGCCAGTCCGGCTCCTCTCACTTGACAGGAGTAAGGTTCTCAAGAGACTATACGTAAAACCTGGATTTTTTTTGGGTGGGGAAATCCATTCAAGAAACTAGGATGGTTTTACAAGGCCGGGCGTGAAGCTAGGAAGGTTTTGGAGGATAGAACGTGGAATTAGGAAGGTTTTGGAGGGTAGAGCGTGAAATTAGGAAGGTTTTGGAGGATGGAACGTGGAACTTGGAAGGTTTTTGGAGGGTAGAGCAAGAAATTAGGAAGGTTTTGGAGGATAGAACGTGGAATTAGGAAGGTCTTTGGAGGATAGAGCGTGGAATTAGGAAGGTTTTTGGAGGGTAGAGCGGGAAACTAGGAAGCTTTAGAAGACCGTACGGGGTTATGTATACTTAAAGAAGCTGGGCTTCAACTCATTAAGCAGTCACGCAAATACTTACATAAAACCTATACAGATTTTCTCTGACTTTGGCGGCTTTGTTTACATATTTTCAAGAGTCTATGAGCTCAGAGGCACTCGGAGGCTGTTTATAATAAACATAACATTTCATTGGGACGTTTCGATGCTGGTAAACTGTTTAACAAATGTTAACAAAGTCGCCCAAGATTGAGACAAGATATATACAGGTTCGCAAGCAGATGCGTAAATGTTTGTCGAATCCTATGACCCTGGGGCCAGATTCACGAAGCACTTACGCAAGCACTTACGAACCTGTACATCTTTTCTCAATCTTTGGCGGTTTTGTTTACAATTAATAAACAGTTAATGAGCTCCGAAGCACCAGGAGGCTGTTTATAACAATAACAACAGTTGATTGGCAAGTTTTCATGCTTGTAAACTGTTTAATAAATGTAACCAAAGCCGTCAAAGATTGAGGAAAGATGTACACGATCGTAAGTGCTTGCGTAACTGCTTCGTGAATCTGGCCCCAGGTTTCCATTTCGGTGCTCGAGCCCCGGTAAACACAGTGGCGACGATGGGTATAAACACAGTGGCGACGAGGGATAATTCGGCTGCTATTTACTAAGAATATTTACCAAATTAATGCACAATTAATAACGTACACAATACTAATGAGACTAACGGTGATTTTTTTTAGGCCATACTGTGGAAATATTGGAACATTTGTGTGTATGTTGTGTGATAATTGTGTGTGGGTGAGTGAGTGAGTTTGTGTGTATGTGTGTGCCGGAGAAAATGTGGATTTCTTCCAGAAAAAAAAGATACGTTCCTGCAAGAAGTGCCGGACCAGCCAGGTTGTAGTGGCTATGTGGGCCTACAGGCTGCTCCAAGCAGCAGCTGGTGGATCAAGCTATCACACGCCTGGCCTCAGGCTGAGCTTGGGAAGCAAAAGAATCCACAGAACTTACTCTTGGTTGGATTCGGGTTATTCCTGATTCCCAATGTTCTATCATTTCTTCGTGTGAAATTGTGAATGAAGTTAACCTCAACTTCTTTCCCTTATGGTCAGATCATTATGCTCATAATTCTGATGCTGAAAAAATGGTTCCTTGCATGTCCGGGGTCCGTCTGAGTATTCAACTTCCGTCTGTGATCTTCCATGGTGATTCTCCTCATACTTAACAGTATATTTCCCTTGTATTAATGCTTCTAAGGATATCATGTATGTCTAGATCATGTCACTCAGAACCTTTTCTTTTCCCGCCACTAAGATTCAGCTGTCTTAGTTCTGGGACAAACCTTGTAGCAAACCTTACGACTTCCTCTCGCATTTTTTCCCACTGATCGTCTTCTGTCTATGGTTGACTCTTGTGTTAGACGTAACATTATGACTGCTACTAGATTAATTTTTCTTTCTGGCCCTGGTTGATGTCGCCTCCTTTAGTGCATACTGCCCTTGACGTCCCCTACGGCCTGTTTCTGTCCACATTGTAGTGTCAGAAAGTTCTGTCAGTCTAAAATTATACAGTCAGAAAACATTTCCTGCTCTTTCCTGACCGACGTCGACCCGTCGTAAAACTATTTTTTTTTTCATTCCGGATTTTACTTCGTTGAGATTATTTTTTGTGTTCACTTACAAATGATGTATTTCTAGGTGTTTCATTAGCCTCTTCCTCCTCATTGAAACGTCGTCGTCCCTTCACCTTCTAATGTGTGGTCTGGTCAACATACTTTAGCGACGTTATTGTGACTCATCGCCTGCATCTTTCTCCTCATTGTCTAATCTCCAGCAGGGCAGGAGCGCCTTTGACGCTCTCCTTCAGTTAAGGGATTCCTGCATGACAACTTTCTTATATATATGGATTTCTTATTACCCGTTTTTAAGATAAATATTTAGTTCGTCTCAATTTAGATATTGAAAATCAACGGGACTCTCTTACTCAATACTTCTACGCTTTGCTGAGTACCCACGGGGGAGCTCAGTTTCGCTGAGTACCCACTGGGATCTCAGCTTGGCTGAGTACCCACGGGGATCTCAGCTTGGCTGAGTACCCACGGGGAGCTCAGCTTCACTGAGTACCCACGGGGAGCTCAGCTTCACTCAGTACCCACGGGGGACCTCAGCTTCACTCAGTACCCACGGGGGACCTCAGCTTCACTGAGTACCCACGGGGGACCTCAGCTTCACTGAGTACCCACGGGGAGCTCAGCTTCACTCAGTACCCCACGGGGGACCTCAGCTTACACAGCCTTTTATTTCGTTTTCGTAAGATATTTATCAAGATAAAGTCCCAAGCCATAATCCAGTGACAGTGGGTTGCTGAGGAGTAGGCAGTATGTCTAGCAGAGATATCCATGTGAAATATTGTTCGTATGGAAGAGTAATGCTATTCTTGTAGAACCAATATCTGATAATACCAGGTTATTCTTTATTGTTTGTAACACATGTTTGTCTGTTAGACAAGCATGTTTGACCTTGTTCTGGTGAGGATTTCTAAGTGGAAAGGGCGCGAAATAATTGCAGGCTGGACGGCATCACACAGAAACCAAAAAGGGGAACTAGAAGGCGGTCAGCCTAAGACTAGAAGAAAGAGGGTAAGTCATAGTAGTCACCTAGTTGTGTTTGTGAGGGTTGAGCTCTGGCTCTTTGGTCCGGTCCCGCCTCTCAACCGTCAATTAACTGATGTACAGATTCCTGAGTCTACTGCAGGGCTGCGTAGTGGTTCAGTTACGGTGAGGACTCATGACAATAGGTCAGTCTTGAGCCGAATCCCCCAATAGTATGAAATTCAGCCCTTTCTCCATTTTTAAGTTCATTACCGGGTGACTCTCCAGTGACTCCACTGGTGCTAGTAGTGGAGGTGGTGAAAGAAGGGGATTTCTTTTAGTCGGTGGCTGACCTGACGAGGTGAAAGCCCAGGGTAAAATTGGGTGACACCTGAGAGAGAGAGAGAGAGAGTTCAAGGGGACCTGATAGCGTCTAATTACCTCTGGAAATATATCGTCTTCTTGTCTCGAAGGACTGGAATGCGGGTCCTTGGGCTCTGAACACTTCTGAATGGCTTATTCCATCACGTCCCGCACTCTCTCGCTCCAAAGTTCGGGTTTCCACTTAACAATCCACAGAAATTCCCTTCATCAACAACAATTTCCGGTTTACTTAAAGCCTAACTTCTCTCCTCTGCCCTTTCCTGTTTTAGTAATGAGTGTAAATAACCTACCCTTTGACTATCCCTGCAGGATCTTATCTTGAGGTTATCTTGAGATGATTTCGGGGCTTATAGTGTCCCCGAAGCCCATGACAGCTGACTAACTCCCAGGTACCTATTTACTGCTAGGTAACAGAGGCATCAGGGTGAAAGAAACTCTGCCCATTGTTTCTCGCCGGCGACCGGGATCGAACCCGGGACCACAGGATCACGCGTCCAGTGTTCTGTCCACTCAGCCACCGGCTCCACCAGGATAGTCAAAACCCGGGACACTGGTTCTCGCCATACGTTACAGCGTTTCGAGGTCAATATTATTTTTATATTACCCTG
This sequence comes from Procambarus clarkii, assembly GCF_040958095.1. Classification (NCBI taxonomy): domain Eukaryota; kingdom Metazoa; phylum Arthropoda; class Malacostraca; order Decapoda; family Cambaridae; genus Procambarus; species Procambarus clarkii. The sequence continues at coordinate 5,195,738 of NC_091232.1, forward strand.
GGTAAATACCAGGCTAGGTTTGGATGGCATCATCATGACATATAAACCTATACACACTAGACCCACATAAATTATGCATGCATTAACTAAATTTGTTTAAACAAAATCTACATAAATCGAAGCCCTTTAAACTAAACAATCTTTTTCCAACTATTCATCGCAGCAACAATGATCCAATAGAGACCAAACTTTTCCTCAATACTCGACCCAAAACTTTTGTCATTAATGCTTTGATGGTTAATGTAATATTTTTTTTAATTAATTAAACTTGACAAAATACGATATCATTACATACAATGGCATTACTAGATAACAAGAAAATATGCTGTTGACAAATTCAATGGTATTTTTTTTTTAGCTAATGCCATAGAATGTAAAAATGTAGGTCTGAGTTGGAGAGCCTCCGCTATATGGGTTTGGATTTCAGAATTAATTTATAGTTTGGCATAATTACAATATTCTGAGTGGTCTGGAGAGGTTTTGGAATTCAGAATTACCTTATAGTTTGGTATTATTTCAATATTTTGTATTCAGGATGGGATTTGAATTTCAGAATTTTCCTGTAGTTAAGTGTTATTACAAAATCTTGAGTGGAATCAAAATTGGGATCAGATAGTAAGATTAGTTAAATTGCTTAGTGTAATTGTTGTATTCCCAGTGTATTCGAAATAGTATTTGAATATCTAAATGGCTTTATAATTAGTTTATAATTGTTGTAATGTATTAAAGCATTTAAAATGATGCCAGAATAACAGATTACATAACATATTAGTATTATGATGATATCAGTTTGATAAAAAAAAATTATCTTTAAATATATATAAACTACTTTACGATTTGGAGTTTAAGATATTTTCAAGACGAGTTGTTGCAATTATAACTTCTCAGAATTTCTTGAAGTAAACAGGATATGAATATGTGGAAATAATGTTAGAAAGTTTTCCAGATGTTGAATAACATAACAGGTCAATGACCCCACTGACAGGTACCATAGTCACAGTGTCTGTCAACCGGTTCAACCACCCACCTACCCCCATGATTGTGACCATACCTCACAATCAGCCACCATAGGTCACAATCAGCCACCATAGGTCACAATCAGCCACTTACTGTACCTCACTCCCCAGTTCTCGACGGTTAATTTAGAGTTAATGGACTGGGTTAGAATACATTAATAAAACATTGGAAGATTCGTAACAGGAAAGGAAACAGAGGAAGGAGGGAGGGAGAGAGAGAGAGAGAGAGAGAGAGAGAGAGAGAGAGAGAGAGAGAGAGAGAGAGAGAGAGAGAGAGAGAGAGAGAGAGAGAGAGAGAGACAGACAGACAGACAGAGGCAAGCTTGTCGGAAGATGAAAGCAGTAGAAAAGGGGAACTGTCTCCCGCTGAGGGGAAACAAAAGCAAACGAGAAGAAAACGTGAAGACAGTGGACAGTGTTCAATCAACACAAGAATCTCCTTCACACCCGTCAATCACTGTCCACTGAAGAGACAGTGTGGCCGGATAAGGTGCCTCCGACAGTGTTACCGGAAGACGTCACCCTTTTACTCGGCTCTACCGAGCTCTGGGAACACTGCCGCCATTATGGCAGAAGACAAATGATATTCAGATTCACAGCAAAAATGATCCCTTCGGCTCTCAGCAACTTCAGACGTGTGTGTGTGTGTGTGTGTGTGTGTGTGTGTGTGTGTGTGTGTGTGTGTCACTGTTTTCAGTCACTTGTTAAAGTCTTGACTCGATAATATTACAGAAAATAGATGCTTATCTGTGTATCATCATTTATTGCTATGACCTCTGAAGCAACATCTTTCTGAGATATACGATATCAGGTCACATTTTCTGCTGACAAAAAATTAAGAAGATGAACATAACTAGATAGCATGACAGCCTTAGTGCTATGTGAGTCCAGGAATATAAACTGCAAGATGGTGCATCACCTAACTGCCCGACAGCAGCGGTTGCCAAACTTTATATAAAGCGCAAGTTTGTTTGCGTCCTTGGTATACACTGATCTCTTGGATGACCTGCAACAATGCAATAATGACAATTTTGCAACAATGACCATTCGGGTCAGCATCAGGAGATGACGTCACTAATGACTGGCGCATCAGTTTCCAAAGAATCAAAACTAGTCAGATAGAAAACAGAGATAGAAAACTAGTCAGCCTCTGATTTTGAATTAGTTGGTCCCTAAATGACAACTAGCAGACCCGTGAATCTGAACTAATGGGTCCGTGAATCAGGACTAGCCGGCCCGTGAATCAGGACTAGCCGGCCCGTGAATCAGGACTAGCCGGCCCGTGAATCAGGACTAGATGGGGCCTGAATCAAGAATCCTTGTATGAACTAGGAAAAACGTGGACCACACCTCAACCACTTTCCCCAATTGGAAGTGAAAATATTGGCCACCCCATTTGTGTTTCTGATTTTACGACTCCGGGCTTGAGGCTTGAAGGTAACTACCCGAGTGGAAAATGAAGAGAGAGAGAGAGAGAGAGAGAGAGAGAGAGAGAGAGAGAGAGTAACTGTAATTGGAAGGGTAGAGAAAAGAGGCATGGTAGTGTGAGTGAAGAAAGGGGAAAGTAAAAGACAAACGAAATACTAAAGAGAAACACAAAAAATTATTTACTCTTCTGCTGCTTTCCCTTAATTTCTTCATCATTTTCCTCCCTCCCTTGCACCTTGCCAATCGCCCTTCCTCTATTCCTTTATCTTTTTCACCCTAATTTTCTCCCTTTTACTCTCCCCCACTTTGCCTTGCACCCTTCCCTATCTACCTAGCACCCTTGCCTCTCTCCCTTAATAACCGTAAACATGACAACTGGAGTTCCCCATCACATTTTGTTCCTCTACATTTTGACCCAATATTTTGTATTGCTTTTCCGGAGTATTTTAACTCTGTTTTCTCCTGCATGTCGAAGAAAATGGTCAGCGTGTATGTAAATAATATTCTCTATCTTTCTCTCTCTCTGTCTCTCTCTCTCTCTCTCTCTCTCTCTCTCTCTCTCTCTCTCTCTCTCTCTCTCTCTCTCTCTCTCTCTCTCTCTCTCTCTCTCTCTCTCTCTCCCTCTCTCTCTCTCTCTCTCTCTCTCTCTCTCTCTCTCTCTCTCTCTCTCTCTCTCTCTCTCTCTCTCTCCTGTACTATTCAGCCATTTTTTCTTTGGCTACCAGGGTACTGCCCGGGGTAATTATCTTGGCTGTCTATCCGTGGCACTAATCGAGCTCGTTTACTCCTGACTAATTATTTAATTAATCGAAGCCTGGCTAATTTGTATCGTCCGTTAATGACTGGCTGGAGCGGACCCCCTGACACAGGGACCCTTCCCTATGGCTCACAGGGGCTGGGACCTCTGAGGTTCACAGGGACGGAGGACCTCTGAGGTTCACATGGGCTGGGGACCTCTGAGGCTCACAGGGACGGGGACCTCTGAAGCTCACAGGGCCGGGGACCTCTGAGGCTCACAGGGACGGGGACCTCTGATGCTCATAGGGACGGGGGACCTCTGAGGCTCACAGGGGCTGGGGACCTCTGAGGCTCACAGGGACGGGGACCTCTGAGGCTCTCAGACTCACAGGGCCGGGGACCTCTGAGGCTCTCAGACTCACAGACTCACAGACCTCTCAGACTTTCAGCTTTGCCGTCAGAGACACTGTGCCTTAACTTAGTCTACATTAGAAAATAAACTGACAACAAAATTGATTTTTGTGTCGTCTTTCCTTCAGTTCTGCCATCTCCACCCTCTCCATCACCACTACCATCGTCCCCAACGCCATCACTACTAATACCATCACCACCACCACCACCACCACCACCACTACCACCACCACCATCTCCACTAACATCACCACCACGCTGTTGGTAAGAATGAGAGATGAGGCACCATTATTTTTTTGTCAGTCAGAGAGTATTAATAAGGAAGTGGGAACGCCTCTCTACAGGAGAGCAGGAGAGCTGTGGTTTAGAGAGAGAGAGAGAGAGAGAGAGAGAGAGAGAGAGAGAGAGAGAGAGAGAGAGAGAGAGAGAGAGAGAGAGAGAGAGAGAGAGAGAGAGAGAGAGAGAGAGAGAGAGAACCTAATGGACATTATGGGAAATTCCCATTAAGATGCGCACCTAATGTATTGAACCCAGGAAGCCACAATCTTCCTTATTGCCTTTCTCGCTTTCACGAAACCTGAAATATAAATTATTGCAAAAACTCACACCACTGAAAAAAGTATAAAAATTACCGTACTGAAACCACTTGTCAAATAAAGAGGAGAAAAGGAAAGAAGAGAAGCCATTATTTAATAAATACGAAAATGTGCCTACTGAACATTTGACAGGTATATGTCAGGGGAAATAGAATGATCAAAGTTGAGAAACCCCTAAGAGGAGATTTTTGACTTTTGTAGAGTCTGCGCCGCCCGTAATCGCTCTATCGACGCTAACTGGTCACGTGTCTCACTAATAAGTTGACAAAAACTCTTCATGAACCAAATAAGTAATTCAATTCCAGTTATCGGGGACAGGAAGCCTACAGGATGCAACACACAACAGTTAAACAACTCGATAGCACCTATTTAACACCTTCGTCATACATCAATATGCGTTAATTATAATATGTTTTAGATTATATTTTTTGTGACATCTCTGTCGTCGACATGGCATGAAATCATCTGCTACGATTTATGTATCTTACATTTCCTATCTCTGTACGACTGTTGAAGCTCTTTAGAGCTGTCCCAGGTGTCTCATTAGGAAGGCCTGGGTGTGACAAGCAGGAGAGAGAGAGAGAGAGAGAGAGAGAGAGAGAGAGAGAGAGAGAGAGAGAGAGAGAGAGAGAGAGAGAGAGAGAGAGAGAGAGAGAGAGAGAGAGAGGGGCCCACATGGACACGCAGGGTTCCAAGAAAAGGATAAAAATTCGACCCATGACGTCACGCGAAGATCAATAATCAGTAGCAAACTGTCGACGAAGTGATCTAGACTCGTGGTGGTGGTGGAGGCTGCAGGCAGTAGTGGTGGTGGTGGTGGTGGTAATCGTAGAGTTGTGGTAGTAGTAGTTGTGGTATTGGATGAGGTGGTGGTTGTTGTGGCGGTGGCAGGTGTGGAAGTGGTGGTGGTAGTTGTGGTGGTGGTAGGGTTACAATGGTGGAAATGATGCTGATACATACATACATACATACATACATACATACATACATACATACATACATACATACATACATACATACATACATACATACATACATACATACATACACACATATGTATGCCTTATATAATAACTAATAATATTCACGGATTACCGCAAAGAAAATATGAACTCAAATTTGTTTGAGAACTTTCGTGTGTGTATTTTTCAACTCATCTTAACCATTGATTTCCTCCGTGGTTAGTCGCTATCTCATTTATCATCTGGTTGTGGTTTTAGTGATTTACACACACACACACACACACACACACACACACACACACACACACACACACACACACACACACACACACACACACACACACAGATGAAGAGTTCCTGGACATCTGGAAAACTGCAAACGTGACTCCATTTTTCACTAAAAGATGCCGACAGAGAGCCAGTAACTTACAGACTAGTGTCACAGACCTGCATACCCTGCACACATCTGGACGCAGCAATTACAAAGAGAGTCATGTAAAATCTGTAGAGGCCAAAAAATGATAACAAAGAAGCAGCTTCGGTGTCCAAGAGACAAGTCGAGTCTGACGAACGTGATCAGAGCTGTACGACAGTGTACCAAGAGAGAGAGAGAGAGAGAGAGAGAGAGAGAGAGAGAGAGAGAGAGAGAGAGAGAGAGAGAGAGAGAGAGAGAGAGAGAGAGAGAGAGAGAGAGAGAGAGAGAGAGAGAGAGGACTGCGTGAAAGGCTGAACCCTTTTTCGAAGATCAAAATGTCTATCAAATACTTCCCCCATAAAACGCTGATACACAACAAGGGAGAAGAAGGCCTGAAATAACTAGAAGTGTTCCAAACTGCGTAAAGACAATCTACCTAACAAGAACTAGAGTTAGAGAAATGGGAGTTATAGAGTAATAATGGGAAATGGGAGAAATAGTGAGAAATGGACCCCGGGACCCCTTAGTGCTCGGTGCTTAGACACATAGTAATTATGATGAACGTAAGTAATTTCCTCATAAAAAAATGGCTCCTGGAGTTCAGTCGCAAGAAGTGTAATGATATATTGATCATGATGTCAGAAGACCATGAAAGAAAGGCATGACACCTGGTGGTGGTGGTCATGCACTAACTCCAGAAGCACTTTTAATCCCAATACCGGCAGCATGTTCAGCATAGGCAAACATAAGAGAACACTTTATATTCCTCGGCATGGAATCATTCATAGTTTAAATCATACACAGTTTACTCCAGGCCAGTCGTGAACTAAGTCCTGGAATCTCCACTTCATGAAACGCATGTAGAGTCCCCCTCATTGTGAAGTACAAGTAGAGTCCTCTCCTCGTGAAGCACAAATAGAGTCCCCCTCCTCGTGAAGTACAAATAGAGTCCCCACCTCGTGAAGCACAAATAGAGTCCTCACCTCGTGAAGCACAAATAGAGTCCCCCTCCTCGTGAAGCACAAATAGAGTCCCCACCTCGTGAAGCACAAATAGAGTCCCCACCTCGTGAAGCACAAATAGAGTCCTCACCTCGTGAAGCACAAATAGAGTCCCCCTCCTCGTGAAGCACAAATAGAGTCCCCACCTCGTGAAGCACAAATAGAGTCCCCACCTCGTGAAGCACAAATAGAGTCCCCACCTCGTGAAGCACAAATAGAGTCCCCACCTTGTGAAGTACAAATAGAGTCCTCACCTTGTGAAGTACAAATAGAGTCCCCACCTTGTGAAGTACAAATAGAGTCTCCACCTTGTGAAGTACAAATAGAGTCCCCCATCACGTGAAGTTCAACAACAGTCCCCCCCCCCAACCTGGTGTGAAATACATAAAAACAGAGAAGATCGAAAAAATTACTTAGAAACTAGAACCGGAAACAAGAGAATTGAACTATGCGAACAGATTATGAGAACTCAACACTAGAAGTAGAAAGAACCAGAGGTGAAATAGTAACAACGTATAAGACACAGAGAGAAACAGAATAAACAGAGAGATACCGTTTCCTAGAAAAGGTGTAGCAGTACGACGAGATACAAGAGGGATCTGAAAGCGCAAACAAATGAAGGGGAAACGTTTGGAAATGTCATTATTCAATGCCGGAGGTAAGTAAACAAAACGCACTTGAAGCAGGACTAGTGGAAGCTACTTCGATTCCCAGCTTTAAGAGCAAGCATGCCAGAGCATTGGACCACCAGGATGAATACAAGCCCCCCCCCCAGGCAAAGCACATGGGGAGGTAGAAGGAATTTATTCAGTGTCAGAATAGTTAACAAATGGAATGCATTAGGCAGTGATGTAGTGGAGGCTGACACCATACACAGTTTCAAGTGTAGATATGATAGAGTCCAATAGGCTCCATAATCTGTACACCAGTTGACTGACCGTTGAGAGGCGGGACCAAAGAGCCAGAGCTCAACCCCCGCAAGCACAACTAGGTGAGTATACACACACACACACACACACACACGCGCGCGCGCCAGCCTCATCAACCAGTCCATTGCCACTTTGCGCTTCGACAATTGGTCAATTCTTGCAAGCTTGCATCTATGTGCACCACCTCTGGAAGAGCCCGGGCAGTGGGATTGACGATCCTGGCGCTGCTCACAGTAACTGGAAGTGGGTCATAAAGGGTTTGATATCATTTACAGAAAATGTTGTATCATTTTAGAGTACTATATTTTTAGAGTGTGTTTAGTAATATATTGTTAGTATTTTGTTATGAATTTGGAGAAATCAATGTTTTAGATTTCGTGTCCAAAATTTAGTGTCATTTAGAAGAAGCTTAATACTTAGAGTTTGATATCATTTAAACGAGGTTTAATATCATATTCAAGGAGTTTGATAACAGTTAAATATAGTTTGATATCATTTAAGTGACATTTATTATCATATAAATGAAGTGTGATATCAGTTATAGAGAGATTAATTTCATGTAAATGGAGTTTGACATCACTCAGAGTACGTTTAATCTATATCTTTAGGATAGAATGTCTGTCTGTCGATGGTCGAACCAGACTCTAGAGGATAGCCTCGATAAACTTTGCAGGGTGACTGATGTGTGACAATTAACTGTCATAGGCGGGTCGAGGTCGGCCCCATTGCCCTCCTCTTTAATTAGGCTCCAAGTCCTATGGTCACTCCAAAGAAATCGGCGAAGAAAAACAATGATCTGCTCTGAGTCCACAAAAGTTTGTCATTGGTTCACAATATTACAGATATTGACAAGGAAAACGCATGTTTTCATGGCAGTTTTGCATTCTAGGATCTCGCAAGACTTCAATGGTACACTGGGCACATTGGGCATTGGGTACATAGGGCACTATGTACCCGAAGCCCAGGTACCCCTTCTAATATCATTTAACGCAAGCTTGGTATCATTTAGAGGTCATTTAATGTGAAATAGACTTTGGTATAATTTCGAGGGAGTTTAGTTTTATGTCGAGAGGAAAGTATATTTCTGAGTCTTATAAAATGTCAAAGGAATTGCATGTAATTCGGAGAGCAGGTTATCTTTTGAATTTTATATCGTTTAGAAATAATCTGGTATCATTTCGAGAGGGTTTTATGTAATTTGAGAAAATTTAATACACATTGAAAGAATATGGTATAATTTTCATATAATCTTGAAGAAAATTTTATAATAATTATAAAGTTTTATATGGCATCCATATTTTAAAACTATCGATTTGCTGTCCAAAGTTTGAAATTGTTTTTATATAATTCAACATTTTTTAAATTATATCTCGGATACACAGGTTGAGAGTTTAGTAATAATTTCGGAAGAATTTGATATAGAGTTCCAGATATTTTGATATCATATCGAGAGAGCTTATTATAGTTAGGAGAAGATGTCATATATTTTTGAGAGAGTATGATATCATATTTATTATATAACTTCAATATAAATTGTTTACTACGTATCATGGGGCATTTGGGTTTATATTATCATGAGAAATTTATATTACCATGAGTCACTCTCTCTCATAAGTCTTAGTTCCCGTGGCATCCTTATCTCCCTCATAAGCCTTGACCCCTGTGGCCAACTCATAAGACTTAACCTCCCTGTTTCAGCCTCATAAGACAAAATCTTGAGTAAACCACAACAGTCTACTTGACTAATCTGATCCAAGCCTCATCAACAGCTGACTTTGCTTTGATCAAGATTGATAATCCTAGTCTAATTTGGCAAGCTTAAATTACCTTTGTTTCTGATATACAGAAAACTTTTTCCTCTCTGTCTCTCTCTCTCTGTCACTCTCTCTCTCTTTCTCTCTCTCTCTCTCTCTCTCTCTCTCTCTCTCTCTCTCTCTCTCTCTCTCTCTCTCTCTCTCTCTCTCTCTCTCTCTCTCTTTCCTTGGTCAAGATACATAACGATCTCAAACTAATTCCTGCAGATTTATAGCATTTCTTCTTTCCTTCCTTTCGTGTGGACGATTTATATGCCTTTCCTTTTCTAGGTAGGCGAAGCGAGATGCGCAATGATGTGTTTCTCTCTCTCTCTCTCTCCCTCTCCCTCTCTCTCTCTCTCTCTCTCCCTCTCTCTCTCTCTCTCTCTCTCTCTCTCTCTCTCTCTCTCTCTCTCGCTTCCTCCCTCTTTCCCTCCCTCTCGCTCTCTCCCTCCTCTCAACGAGAGACGTCACTGCTACGGACGCGACATTAATAATTGGAAGAGATGTCCATGTGAGGAAATATGAGGGAGCTTCAGGTGACACTGGAGCAGCAGGTGACACTGGAGCAGCAGGTGACACTGGAGCAGCAGGTGACACTGGAGCAGCAGGTGACACTGGAGCATGGCAGCTGGTGACACTAGAGCAGCAGGTGACACTGGAGCAGCAGGTGACACTGGAGCAGCAGGTGACACTGGAGCATGGCAGCTGGTGACACTAGAGCAGCAGGTGACACTGGAGCAGCAGGTGACACTGGAGCATGGCAGCTGGTGACACTAGAGCAGCAGGTGACACTGGAGCAGCAGGTGACACTGGAGCATGGCAGCAGGTGACACTGGGTCATGGCAGCAGGTGACACTAGGTCATGGCAGCAGGTGACACTGGAGCATGGCAGCAGGTGACACTGGATCATGGCAGCAGGTGACACTGGGTCATGAGAACTACCATGACAGGTTAAGGGAATTTAGTCTTACAATCAAGTGGAGTGAACAAGAAGAGAGGACATGATCACAACATACAAGATACATAGATACTAATCAAGGTGGAAAAGGACAGCCTGCTTACAGTGATAGAAATTACATCCAGAGAACATATACAGAAGCTGAACACACAAATGAATCGAAAAACATATAAACAGGCTGGAGAGCTGGACTGGTGACCAGTAGGTGTCAACAACCTCCATCCACAACTTTCAGACAACTTTCGACAAAGAACTCGAACGTCAGAAAAAAGGGCATCGGGATCCTCAAGGATAACAGGAAGGGCATTACAAGCTGGACCTCGCTCCTCGTGGTCACTGCTGGCCCCACACACACTGCCAGGGGAGCACCATGACCACTACCACCGTAGTCAACACACTCTCCACCACCACCATCACCACCACCATCACCACCACCATCACCACCACCATCACCACCACCATCACCACCACCATCACCACCATCACCACCACCATCACCACCACCATCACCACCACCACAGCCCATACCCTGACAATCACTCTCAGCTTCAAAAACTGTGTTCCTGTTGACTATATGATCTTGGAGGAAATAACGTGGCTGGAACTTGAAATAACTTATTATTAACTTCCAGACAAATATTAAAACTTTCACCGATAATACACGACAGATCCCCATGAAAATTATCTTTCAACAGCCACAGTGTGTTGTTAAGTACATGTAATAAGTCTGAAGAGTTACCCATGGGTAACATGGGTAACTTGGGTAACATGGGTTATAAGTTACCCATGTCAGTAACGCTCAATCGTCCCGGAAAGCTATTCAAATCGATACTTTTGTTATACCTAATGACCATTGAAAAGACGAATACATATTGAGATGTTGTTGTTTAAGGTTCGCTACTTGGAACAAAAAGTTCCAAGCAGCACGGGCTATGGTGAGCCCGTAGTGGACTTTTTTCTAAATATTGAGACGATATGATATTGAGATATATGAACGGGGCGACGCTCCACGCCCCGTTCTCCCAGTCTGCCACTCCTTTAAAAATGCCACTGTTTTGACTTAACCAGATACGTGTGAACCCCAACAACCCATCTAAACTATCGAGGCCGATACATAGAAAACGTCAGTATTATGGCGCTTTAATTGCTGACTAATTGGTTGCATTATTAACGTATTTGGTGAGAATATGGTTTGTGGTTACCAGGGTTAAGATTACGTTAACCTCAAAGGGCATGGTTAGGAGTAACAATATTGTTTGTTATTAAACTGTATGAATAAAGTTCCATATGTTTTATACAACATTGACAAATACTTATTAAACATGGAACTGAGAGTTCTCCTGATTCATCAGACAATGAGCTGAGAGGAGCCGGAGCTCTCCTGATTCATCAGACAATGAGCTGAGAGGAGCCGGAGCTCTCCTGATTCATCAGACAATGAGCTGAGAGGAGCCGGAGTTCTCCTGATTCATCAGACAATGAGCTGAGAGGAGCCGGAGCTCTCCTGATTCATCAGACAATGAGCTGAGAGGAGCCGGAGTTCTCCTGATTCATCAGACAATGAGCTGAGAGGAGCCGGAGTTCTCCTGATTCATCAGACAATGAGCTGAGAGGAGCCGGAGTTCTCCTGATTCATCAGACAATGAGCTGAGAGGAGCCGGAGCTCTCCTGATTCATCAGACAATGAGCTGAGAGGAGCCGGAGCTCTCCTGATTCATCAGACAATGAGCTGAGAGGAGCCGGAGCTCTCCTGATTCATCAGACAATGAGCTGAGAGGAGCCGGAGTTCTCCTGATTCATCAGACAATGAGCTGAGAGGAGCCGGAGCTCTCCTGATTCATCAGACAATGAGCTGAGAGGAGCCGGAGCTCTCCTGATTCATCAGACAATGAGCTGAGAGGAGCCGGAGCTCTCCTCACCGGCAGATCTGGTAACACACACATCATACTATCTACAAGTTGACCAGACCACACACTAGAGGGTGAAGGGACGACGACGTTTCGGTCCGTCCTGGACCATTCACAATCGACTTGAGAATGGTCCAGGACGGACCGAAACGTCGTCGTCCCTTCACCTTCTAGTGTGTGGTCTGGTCAACTTACTTTAGCCACGTTATTGTGACTCATCACCTGCATACTCTCTACAACCTTCTGTCTGTTGAGTTACCGGTTGATCTGGGATAGCAACAAAAGTTTGCATAAAACAGACTCTTCCTCGTCTAACTTGCTACTTCATCTGGCCGTGACTCTTTCATAAACATCACCGGACTTGTGTAAACAAAATACGAAACTTAAGTAAATAATGCAAAACTTTTATGAAATGTCTCGAGAAATGCAAATTGCCGAGTCTAACAGATAGCTTGAGGTAACGCCATTATATATATATGTATATATATGTATATATATATATACCATTTTCTAGGCTTTCAGTTTGAACCTCTCTCAATCCCTCTCTTTCTTCCCATGCTCTCTCTCTCTCTCTCTCTCTCTCTCTCTCTCTCTCTCTCTCTCTCTCTCTCTCTCTCTCTCTCTCTCTCTCTCTCTCTCTCTCTCTCTCTCTCTCTCTCCATCAGTTCAGTTCCATGAGACAACTTCTGCTTCACCGCATATTTCCCGTTTCAGAACTAGTTTTAATTGTGCAAATCCTTCAATTCACCTGACTTCAGTGGCTGATCAAAATGTATTTAGGTGAATTAATACTACATTGCATGCAGGAAATCCCCGCCAGCACAGGGACTTAATTATACATTTGTGCTATACACAATATTATTCACCCGCTATACTTTAAATTAAATAAATTCTCTCTTTAGAATAAATTCTAAATAAATTAAATAAAATGCGTGCGTCTTGGAGGACCTAAACGAGCGTTCGATCCTACCACCATACTCCAAAAATTGGTTCCTGTATAATACATTCTCCTAAACTTAGATTAACATTACTTCTTATAGGTGACTATCTTAGTTCACCTTATTGACATACGAACACATGAGTAGATATATTTTCCCTTTTTAACATAAGAACATGTAAATAAAGGCATTTACCTGTCTTTATTAACCCGATTATTACTACATATTAAATATCTGTGATAAAGACAGGCAGTTCCTCCTATAAGCTCTGAGTCGGTGTGAATCAATAAGTTCTGAGTCGGTGTGAATCAATAAGTTCTGCATCGATGTGAATCAATAAGATCTGCGTCCGTGTGAATCCATTGACAACTCTTAATTTGGAAATTACGCGAATTCTTTCCTGGAATCAATTGGCATTCATGGCTCTATGATTTTAAAAACCGTCCGCTGTTTCTGGGAACACATTTGCTCCTGCCTTATCTGTTTTATTGATAATGCTCCTGGCTTATCTGTTTTATTGATAATGCTCCTGGCTTATCTGTTTTATTGATAATGCTCCTGGCTTATCTGTTTTATTGATAATGCTCCTGGCGTATATCTGTCTTATTGTTGATGCTCTTAGCTAGTTTAATTATTTATAATCTTTTAGCTTGAGTCTTTCATGGAGACAAATATGAAATATTGCGTGTATAATTTTCATATAATGCTTCTAGCTGGTCTAATGACTTATATAATGCTTCTATATTACCTAATTATTAACGCAATGCTCTTAGCATTTGTTTGATGTGATTTAAGAGCATTTTTGATACGTTTATGTCTCTTTTGTTAAGAAGGAAAACGTTGTTGAAGTCTCTAGGACTTCAACATCAACTTCTAGGACTAACGTAGACGCAAGTAACGTCCACGTTACTTGCGTTGAGGTGATGCGTCAATACCCAGGCAGCTTGGAGGTGAGTCAGAGTGAGGCGTCAATGCCTAAGCAGCTTGGAGGTGGGTCAGAGTGAGGCGTCAATGCCCAAGCAGCTTGGAGGTGGGTCAGAGTGAGGCGTCAATGTCCAAGCAGCTTGGAGGTGGGTAAGAGTGAGGCATCAATGCCCAGGCAGCTTGGAGGTGGGTCAGAGTGAGGCGTCAATGTCCAAGCAGCTTGGAGGTGGGTCAGAGTGAGGCATCAATGCCCAAGCAGTTTGGAGGTGGGTCAGAGTGAAGCATCAATACCCAAGCAGCTTGGAGGTGGGTCAGAGTGGGGCATCAATGCCCAAGCAGCTTGGAGGTGGGTCAGAGTGGGAAGAGAATTAGGAAGAGACTTTGAAGGTTCCTCTGGAGGCGAGGACACGACGTTTGTTCTCCTCTCATCAGCTCAATTTGTGCTCGGAATGCAAAGACTTTCTCTTTTATCATTTTGGGTCAAGTGATTTCACACACTAATGAGTCCGATGGTGAGATTAAGAACCGTGAGGGAGGTCGCAAGCGGGAGTGAAGCGGCTTTACCACTTCTATTCAGACCCTGAATATAATTTAGAATACAGAATTTACGAACATAATAGGAATATTTCAAAACTAATTTGGAGCCCAGAGAAAGGAGCAGTAAATAGGTACCTGGGAGTTAGACAGCTGCTACGGGCTGCTTCCTGGGGGTGTGTAACAAAAAAGGAGGCCTGGTCGAGGACCGGGCCACGGGAACGCTAAGTTCCGAAATCATCTCAAGATAACTTCAAGATAACCAGACACCTAGGATTAAAAAAGAAAATATTTGCGTCGACATTTGTGGCTGTTTTACATCAGCGAAGAGCAGTGATGGCGTGTGAGGCGCGTGAGTGCTGCCTCCACACCAATGCTGAGTGCTGCCTCTACACCCATGCTGAGTGCTGCCTCCACACCCATGCTGAGTGCTGCCTCCACACCCATGCTGAGTGCTGCCTCTACACTCATGCTGAGTGACGCCCTTGGTAGTTGTGGTGTGGTCAGGCTAGCGGAGGCTGGGGGAGGGGACAGAGGGAAAAAGGGAGAGGGAGGGGAGTCAGGAGAGGGGAGAGGGAAGGAGTAGGGGACAGCAGGGCATATGGATAGGGAGAGGGAAGGGGGACTGATGGGGGTCAGTCAAAGGTGGGAAATGAGGAGTGACAGCATGATATAGGACTGACAGGAAAAATGTTCATGTATTATACCCATGAACAATAGAGGAGAGGGGAAATTTTTTCATGAAATAGCTCTGACAAGAGAGGAGAGAGGGAAGGAGAGAGGGAGGGAAATGTTCATGTAATGAACATTTCCATAAAATGTTATGAACAAAACAGGAGGCAGGGAAAGGCCCATGAAGCAACCCTGAAGGAGAAAGTAGAAGGAGGAGGAAGAGCACCAAGAAACTACAAGGATACCAACGAAAAATAAAGAAAAGGATGCAAGAGGAGATCAAAGCAATCATCTTCGAAGAGAGAGAGAGAGAGAGAGAGAGAGAGAGAGAGAGAGAGAGAGAGAGAGAGAGAGAGAGAGAGAGAGAGAGAGAGAGAGAGAGAGAGAGACACAGACAGACAGAGACAGAGAAAGAGACAGAGGCCACAGCCACGGAGGTGAACATCAGTAGCAAGTAATAAAAGGTTAAGAAGCAGAAGGAGAAGCAGAGTGACACTGGCAAACACATATACACATGTAAATCACTTTTACTTGACAAGTGCCGCAATGTTCCCAGGATACAACCTCCCAAAGGAACTATCTGCATTATAATAACACACGCAATCATACTTAAGTGCCATACAAGTTCAAAATCATTCTAGCATCCACAAACGTAGATCAGTAGGCACAGCCAATGACAAACTCCCACTTATGCACACCAAGACTTACACACACTCACAAGCACCCACGATGGCACGCAAACACAAACACCCACAAGCGCACGCAAATACTCACATGGACTCGACAAGAGCACGCAAACATTCGCAAGCACACGCAAATACTCACATGGACCCCACAAGCGCACGCAAAAGCTCACATGGACTCGACAAGAGCACGCAAACATTCGCAAGCACACGCAAATACTCACATGGACCCCACAAGCGCACGCAAAAGCTCACAAAACACTCACAAGCACGCACAAAGACTCATAAACCTTCACACAGCAGCACAAACACAATAATTTCCGAATGTACCCACACAAACTCTGGAGGGTGTGTGTGTGTGTGTGTGTGGGGGGGGGGGGTGATGTCCTCGTACACAAGCAAGGGGCAATGCGAGGCAATCGACGACGTCACACAATTGACACACATATATTATGTATTACAAGGAATATGTTGATACATTATTCACCACACACATTCGCGAATGGGTTGAGGAATGTAGCATGCCGACCGAGGGAGTGCTACGATATTAGAATGCAAGATGGCGTAAGGAAAAAAGGTTTATATAGCGTATCGTAACGCACTTTGGGCCCCCGAAACGAGGCAAAAAACAATGTTGGCATTTCAGTGCGCAGTTTAGGCGTCTGGTTTTTGAACTATGTAGTGCGCGGCCGGCAAGGAAATGCACTCTGTCAGCCGTGAATATTATATCTTATTTATAAACTTTCGGACTCAGCTCCTGGCTTTCATCTCTGTTTCTGCCGCTCCTAATTCCATGCGATTTTCTACCGCTATTCTTTATTTTTCTTTCTATCTCTCTCTTCTCTTATTCACTTCGGTCTTGTCGTCACACTCTCTGTTCTGAGGCCTTGCAGAAGTTGTTCTACAGCCGGTCGGCCGAGCGGACAGCATGCTGGACTTGTGATCATGTGGTCCTGGGTTCGATCCCAGGCGCCAGCGAGAAACAATGGGCAGAGTTTCTTTCACCCTATGCCCCTGTTACCTAGCAATAAAATAGGTACCTGGGTGTTAGTCAGCTGTCACGGGCTGCTTCCTGGGGGTGGAGGCCTGGTCGAGGACCGGGCCGCGGGGACACTAAAAAGCCCCGAAATCATCTCAAGATAACCTCAAGATAACGTGTGTCTTATAATAACTCCGTACCATCTGTTGTTGTTGTGTTAGATTCAGCTACTCAGAACGAAGTGTCCATGTAGCACGGGCTATGGCGAGCCCGTAATACCGTCTCAGACCTGCACCTTTATGAAGCTATGAAGCACATCTCAACACCTCACCTGTCGGGCCGCTACCTGGATCTGTCCGACATCTCGACACATCCATTATGCGTCTCTTGTTGACACTATTCATTCACATACGTCAGGTTTCGCGCATATTCTCTTGTTTTCTTGTCCTTTCTCGTCATTTCACTCATCTGCTACTGTCTCCTTGACAGTCATGGTGCGCGGACAGTATTCTGGTACACTCCTGCGTCTTCCTATCTACCGAATGACGTAAGGCATTGAGCTGAATATTGCTTTATAAGTAGGCATCCATCAGTCTCAGGAGACTATGGAGTTATGCTCCGGCTGTCAGTCTGGAGTGGCCTCTCCAGGGCGCAAAGCCAAGAGTAGGTTGATAAGGGAGAGATGCTGTTACCCATGCAGCAGGTCCCCCCCCCTCCTCTCTACGGCTCCGAAAGTCTCCATTGGCAAACGCCAACGCGATTGGTTCCATCGCTTTATGGTCGCTTATATAATGGAAGAAAATCATTCTCGTGAATGATGCTCAGATGATCTGGTGAATACTCAGATGGGTCAACAACTGCTGCGATTTACTCATTCTGATGATTCTTACTCAGGTAATTTATCAGCTGTCACGATGTACTCATACACAAGATTAATTATTGGTGATTGTTTTATAATTGTATTTTAATTGTGGGCTTAACAACAGTAAATCAAACCAAAGAAAACAACAATTAAAACACCTGAGGGAGAAGAGCGGGTGTTTAAAACACCTGTCCTAGACAACATCCCGTGACGCCTACTAATATCTCGTGACTCCTCATGCTTACTCATGAGACCTTTTGACTCGTGTTGTCACCCTAGCATTCATCATAACACATAATGTCCCCTCAGCATTCATCACGACACATAATGTCACCTCAGCATTCATCACGACACACAATGTCACCTCAGCATTCATCACGACACATAATGTCACCTCAGCATTCATCACGACACATAATGTCACCTCAGCATTCATCACCTCAGCATTCATCACGACACATAATGTCACCTCAGCATTCATCACGACACATAATGTCACCTCAGCATTCATCACCTCAGCATTCATCACGACACATAATGTCACCTCAGCATTCATCACGACACATAATGTCACCTCAGCATTCATCATGACCCATAATGTCACCTCAGCATTCATCACCTCAGCATTCATCACGACACACAATGTCACCTCAGCATTCATCACGACACATAATGTCACCTCAGCATTCATCACCACACATAATGTCACCTCATGAAACCTCATGCAACCTCACGGCATATTTCCCAACACAAGGGGTTTGAGAAGCATAAGAAAACACATTGTTTTGTATAGAGAATCTAGGTCAGGTAGTGTGGATACCGGGCTGAGGTCTGGCGTTGGTCTGGCTGATGTGGAGTGGGTGATTGTTGGTCTGGTTGATGTGGAGTGGGTGGTTGTTGGTCTGGTTGATGTGGAGTGGGTGGTTGTTGGTCTGGTTGATGTGGAGTGGGTGGTTGTTGGTCTGGCTGATGTGGAGTGGGTGATTGTTGGTCTGGCTGATGTGGAGTGGGTGGTTGTTGGTCTGGTTGATGTGGAGTGGGTGGTTGTTGGTCTGGTTGATGTGGAGTGGGTGGTTGTTGGTCTGGTTGATGTGGAGTGGGTGATTGTTGGTCTGGTTGATGTGGAGTGGGTGATTGTTGGTCTGGTTGATGTGGAGTGGGTGGTTGTTGGTCTGGCTGATGTGGAGTGGGTGATTGTTGGTCTGGTTGATGTGGAGTGGGTGGTTGTTGGTCTGGTTGATGTGGAGTGGGTGGTTGTTGGTCTGGTTGATGTGGAGTGGGTGGTTGTTGGTCTGGTTGATGTGGAGTGGGTGGTTGTTGGTCTGGCTGATGTGGAGTGGGTGATTGTTGGTCTGGTTGATGTGGAGTGGGTGGTTGTTGGTCTGGCTGATGTGGAGTGGGTGGTTGTTGGTCTGGTTGATGTGGAGTGGGTGGTTGTTGGTCTGGTTGATGTGGAGTGGGTGATTGTTGCTCTGGTTGATGTGGAGTGGGTGATTGTTGGTCTGGTTGATGTGGAGTGGGTGGTTGTTGGTCTGGCTGATGTGGAGTGGGTGATTGTTGGTCTGGCTGATGTGGAATGGGTGATTGTTGGTGGACTTAATGTGGAGATTGTAATTGTTTGTATAGTGACCTCTGGCTTAGTTTTGGGAGTTTTAGTGCCTGCTTTTGTGATGTTTCTGTTCAGCTGTTCCTGGCCTAGATGTTTTCTGGTGTGAGAAGGAGGAGGTGGAAGAGGTGGAGGTGGAGAAGGAGAAGCAAGAGAATGAGAGGAGTTATGGGTTTGTGTTTTTATCACTTCCTCTTCTCCATTCCAGTTTGTTTTTCTACCTCTATCCCTTCCTCCAAGTTCAAGGTCTCACCCCTCCCTTTTCTCTCTCTTATTTGTTTCTCTTTCTTCCACTATATAGTTTGTCTCTTCTACACCATCTTTCTCTCTTCTTAATTCCCCTCTCTCCATCTTCCTTCTCTTCTATCCTAATTTTTCCTTCCCATTCTCTTCATATTCCTAATCACCCATTTTAATTCTCTGATTCATCTATATTTTCTTCATATTTTTATCTACTCCCTTGTTTACCCTATGTCCCTTGTCTCCGTATCCCCCTCCTTTTATCCCATCTCCCTTCTCTCTCTTTCCCTTCACTCCCTCTCCCTTCTCTCACTTTCCCTTCACTCCCTCTCCCTTCACTCCCTTTCCCTTCTCTCACTCTACCTTCACTCCCTCTCCCTTCACTCCCTCTCCCTTCACTCCCTCTCCCTTCACTCCCTCTCCCTTCTCTCTCTCTCTCCCTTCACTCCCTCTCCCTTCTCTCACTCTCCCTTCACAAAGTCGATAATTCACGCGAACGATCACGTGACGTCATTACTGACCGGAACCCTTGAGAGAATTACATTCCATTTTCTTCATAGCAGACACACATACAAACGCATACAAGCATGCTCTCATGCACTCATACACAGGCAGACAAGCATGCTCTCATGTCCTCATACACACGCATACAAGCATGCTCTCATGTCCTCATACACAGGCATACAAGCATGCTCTCATGTCCTCATACACACGCATACAAGCATGCTCTCATGTCCTCATACACAGGCATACAAGCATGCTCTCATGTCCTCATACACACGCATACAAGCATGCTCTCATGCACTCATACACACGCATACAAGCATGCTCTCATGTCCTCATACACAAGCATACAAGCATGCTCTCATGTCCTCATACACAGGTATACAATCATGCTCTCATGTCCTCATACACAGGCATACAAGCATGCTCTCATGTCCTCATACACAGGCATACAAGCATGCTCTCATACACACATACACAGGTATACAAGCATGTTCTCATACACACATACACAGGTATACAAGCATGCTCTCATACACGCTTGTTGTGTCCAGGGTGTTGTGTCCAGGGTGTTGTGTCCAGGGTGTTGTGTCCAGGGTGTTGTGTCCAGGGTGTTGTGTCCAATGTGCGTGTCTGCGGGCGTGTCCTGTGTGCGTGACACGGACTCATGCTAAGGTGGGATTAACTTTTAGTTATATTTAAAGGCTGGATATATATACCTACGATCAGGGTGGTAGTGTGGGTGGTGGTGGTGTGGGTGGTGGTAGTGGTGGTAGTGTGGGTGGTGGTGGTGTGGGTGGTGGTGGTGTGGGTGGTGGTGGTGTGGGTGGTGGTGGTGTGGGTGGTGGTGGTGTGGGTGGTGGTGGTGTGGGTGGTGGTGGTGTGGGTGGTGGTGGTGTGGGTGGTGGTGGTGTGGGTGGTGGTGGTGGTGGTGGTGGTAGTGTGGGTGGTGGTGGTGGTGGTGGTGGTAGTGTGGGTGGTGGTGGTGTGGGTGGTGGTGGTAGTGGTGGTGGTAGTATGGTGGTGGTAGTAGTGTGGTGGTGTGGGTGGTGGTGGTGGTAGTGTGAGTGGTAGTGCGAGAGAGAGAGAGAGAGAGAGAGAGAGAGAGAGAGAGAGAGAGAGAGAGAGAGAGAGAGAGAGAGAGAGAGAGAGAGAGAGAGAGAGAGAGAGAGAGAGAGAGAGACAGACAGACAGACAGACAGACAGAGAGAGAGAGCATTAGGGGAAGGATAAAAGGAAGCGGGTACAACATAGAAGGAAGAGAGATTAATGGAAAAGATAAACGGATCAAGGGAAAGGAGTGTGAGGAAGGGAAGCCAGAGAGGAACAAGAAGGGTGATGAGAGCCACCGTGACCTGCTGCATATACTCACCCTTACTCACCACTCATCTATATATTCACCCCCTCATATTAACTCACCCCACACCCTTTCCACTCTCATTCACCACCCACCCTTAGTCGCCACTCAATCTTACTCACTGCTCACCAGTCACCACTCAATCTTACTCACTGCTCACCTGTATACTCATCACTCAACCCGTACTCACCACTCACCTGCCGTGCACGCCACCCCTCCTCCCCACCATCTCCCTCATCACCAACCCATCTCCCAACAGCACGCACAGCGCTCGTCAACTGTCACGTCTTAGATGTTTCTCCACGTCACCTTCTCGCGTGGCATAAACCCGGCTATTCAAGTCAGGTGAGTTATGATAACGCAAATGATAACGTAAATTGTGAGACGCTGGACCCATCGATATCCTCCGGACAGTCCAAGTCTGACACTGGCTGGACAACCCGATAATCTCTGATTAATCCGTTGATCACCTGGAAGCATGACGATCGCTGGGTGTAGGTTCAGAAGGTAGCATTCCATCATGGCATTTTTGTCCCCTCTGCTTCTGTTGCTGGTTTACAGTGTTCATGTGTTCCCTGCAGCGCGGATTTAGGTCAGTATCAGTGCTGCCTGCTGGTCTATGCACTGGCTATGGTGCCTGCTGGTCTATGCACTGGCTATGGTGTCTGCTGGTCTATGCACTGGCTATGCTGCCTGCTGGTCTATGCACTGGCTATGGTGCCTGCTGGTCTATGCACTGGCTATGGTGCCTGCTAGTCTATGCACTGGCTATGGTGCCTGTTGGTCTATGCACTGGCTATGGTGCCTGCTAGTCTATGCACTGGCTATGGTGCCTGCTCGTCTATGCACTGGCTATGGTGCCTGCTCCTCCATACACTTTCTATCATCCATGCACTGTCTATGGTGCCAGGGACAGCACACTGGCCCAGGTTAAAACCCCCTCAGTTTCCTCTGTCTGTTGCTGTCTCAGGACCCAGCCCTCGAGGACTGTCAGCGTGTTTTATGAATGTCGAGAGCTATAGGTTGACAGGGGGAGGCAAGCAAGGAGGCTGATCCCCTCACAAATGATTCAACTCTCTTTGAAGCCATCGCTTGGTGAAGCAGAGCCACAGTATAGGTGTGTTGGTCTGTTCTTAGTTCTCCCTGTTTATCTTCCTGTCTCTCTTACTACACTATTGCTAATTCTTTCTCTGCTTGAGCAGTATAGTCTTTTGTATATAAATATAAACATAATTAGATCCCTTGCCATTGAATTCAACTTTTTGTTGAAGAGAGATCAACCAGTCATTTAGATAATGAGTAATATGGAGACAGCTTACAAGAAAATAAGAAGGTAGGAACCGCTGAGCAAGTATCACCAATAAGCAGCAAAAACGACTCATTAAATTCTAAGAACAGCCACGTTAAACTTACAGAAATAAGCAGTGAGAGGGAGACCCTCCCAGATAGGAAACAAAGGGTCACAGTGAGAGGGAGAATATAAAAAGGACAACAGGCAATAAATAAATTACCTGAAGGGTCAATGCTAGGGCAAATCCTGTTCATAACACATATCAACAACTCGACAAACGAAATTAAGTGTTTCAAATCGTTATTTGCTGGCTTTGCACACCTAATGAGATGACTTGAAACGCAGGAGACTATAATGTTCCTAACAGTAAGCTGGACTCACTTCTCAGATGGTTTTTAGAATGGCTGCTGGACTGGACAAGGAGAATTGTGGGGCAGAATTGGAACCCGATTCTTGCGTCGTAAAGAAAAAGTACATTGGAATGGACATTTGTTGGATATTGTCTAATCAAACATTGCAACTGTAATGGGCGGCTAAAATAAGGGACCAAGGATCATCCTGCAATCGTATATAAGTGAGTAAATATAGTTTTTTTCAGGGATATTCCTGCGCGGGCCCTAAGCCTCTGGCTGGCCCACTAAGTGTTGCTTGTTTCTGTTTTACTTTGGCGGAGTATGAGTATTTATGACTCGTGTGTTGCTTCAGTAAGATTTTGCCATATGTGTTTAACAACTTCTTCTGCTCTGTTGAATCTAAGTTGAAATCTTAATGGGTTTGTAACTGTGCACTGTGTTAGTTAATGTTCCAGTGGTCTGTTGGATTACCTATAGGTGATTCTCACACACACACACACACACACACACTCAGAGCTGTTAGGAAGTTTTCTTTTAGCGTGAGAGTAGTGGGGAAATGGAATGCACTTCAGGAACAGGTTGTGGAAGCAAATACTATTCATAATTTTAAAACCAGGTATGATAGGGAAATAGGACAGGAGTCATTGCTGTAAACAACCGATGCTCGAAAGGCGGGATCCAAGAGTCAATGCTCGATCCTGCAGACACAACTAGGTGAGTACAACTAGGTGAGTACACACACACACACACACACACACACACACACACACACACACACACACACACACACACACACACACACACACACCCTGCCATACATACATCACAAAACAAAAGCGTCAGCGAGTCCGCATCAATTTTTCTAGCTTGGATCTTTCCATTTGTCAGGGGCGCAGTGTGGCCTGTCAGCAGCTGTCAGCAGCTGACAGTCCTCGGTAGGGCTGACAGATTACATGGCACTTCCAGCACCATGATGTAGTGGTTGTAATAGTCGTCTCTGGACCCATCGGTTCCTGTGTTCAGCTGTAATACCGCTTTCTAAAGCAAGCAGTCATTGTTAGATGTTTGGCCCCGCTCCTGTGCTAGGTAAGTTACGGGCTCACCATAGCCCGTGCTACTTGGAACTTGTTCCGAGTAGCTGAATCTATAACAACATGTTAAATGTTATTTCAATAAACGGATTGCAATTACCGACTGTAGGATGTAACTGCTGTATTTTTTCTTTTCTGAATAATCTGTTGATGGCTGTGATTGCTGGGGGGGGGGGGGGTGAGTCTGTGTCGTCTGTTGCTGTCTGTTCACCTTCTGTTCCCCCCCGAGGCGATGCCACAGTGCTCCAAGTGTGAAGTAAGGTAAAGAATGTCTGTATTACTTACAAAGACCATCTGATCTGTAATCAAGCAACAGAACTGCCCCAACAAAAACAGCACGCTATTTCTTTGACCGTTCTCGTTTTTGCGAGCGTGCACACGCACACACAGCATAAGAACTGCCTTCAGAAATTGTGAAAGAAATCATTCAGAACCTTGTATACCACATATGTCAGACCAATACTGGAATATGCGGCTCCAGCTTGGAGTCCACATCTAGTCAGGCACCAAACGAAGTTAGAAAAGGTTCAGAGGTATGCCACCAGGCTGGTCCCCAAGCTAAGGGGTATGAGCTACGAGGAAAGATTGCTGGAACTAAACCTCACGACACTGGAAGACAGATGAGTTAGGGGAGACATGATCACCACCTATAAAATTCTCAGAGGAAATGACAGGGTAGATAAAGATAAACTATTTAGCACCGGTGGTACGCAGTGGTACGTCAAGCGGGTACTGGAATTCGCATTTTATTGGTATTTTTACAATAGGTCTTTGCAAAGGCAAAGGTGGCATTTGCAATTCAACAGCGGATAACCTTTGTAATCTCAGAGTTAACAAATAAAGTTCTACAGACGATTCTTGTAAAAATAGAGACTAAAGACGGGTGAGGAACACACTGGGTGGTATTCAATTCTACACGATGGATGTAAATTGAAGAACAAATAGAGAACGTAACATTCAATCCTGCGGTTAGCAATCAATACAAATAAATTCATAAAAAAGACTGTGGCATGAAGATTCTGGCACAGGATTCAACAAGTATTTACGTGGCCAGTTACGAAACCTGTTCATCTTTCCTCAATCATGGCGACTTAGTTAGTATTTATTAAACAGTTTATGGGCTTCGAAGTCCTACGAGGTTGTCTTATAGCAATGATAACTAGGGGGCCAGATTCACGAAGCAGTTACGCAAGCACTTACGAACTTGTACATCTTATCTCAATCTTTGTTTACAGTTATTAAACAGTTAATGAGCTCTGAAGCACCTGGAGGCTGTTTATAACAATAACAACAATTGATTGGGAAGTTTTCATGCTTGTAAACTGTTTAATAAATGTAACCAAAGCCGTCAAAGATTGAGGAAAGATGTACACGTTCGTAAGTACTCGCGTAACTGCTTCGTGAATCTGGCTTCAGAGGTACAGAACGACTTCGCAGCGTTTCCAAACTCGTAAATTGTTTAATTTAAGACTAAGTCTTAAGTTATCATGATAAGATCATGAACATGGCGACAGACTGAGTCGCCAGCGTCGATGAAAGATGTACCAATTTCGTAAGGGAGTAGTTTAGTGTTTCATGAGTCCCGGTGACCTATTGCGACGAACAACTTTGCTCTGTAATAAATAAAACATTTTAACGAGCTCCTCAAGTTTTGAGAAGAGCGAACGAGACAAGAGTCCACATTAACAGACTCAGCTATAGTTAGTCCCTATACGACCCACGATATAGGGAACCAACAGCCAACAACAACAACAACATCTTGTTCAAAAAGCTGAACATCTTGTTCAACAAGCTGAATAGCTTGTTCAACAACAAGGCCAACATTTTGTAGCAGAACAAGAACATATACATCAACATTTCCCCACATCATCATCAGGAGAAGAGAGAGAGAGAGAGAGAACAAGAGAGAGAGAGAGAGAGAGAGAGAGAGAGAGAGAGAACAAGAGAGAGAGAGAGAGAGAGAGAACAAGAGAGAGAGAGAGAGAGAGAGAGAGAAAGAGAGAGAGAAAGAGAGAGAGAGAGAGAGAGAGAGAGAGATAGCCACTGACCTGAAGATCTGTCAATACATCATTCAGACCGAGTCACAACCGTCCACTGGACTGACATTTGCATCAAGGCTCACAATCTCATTTATCCAACCTTCCCCTCTAAAAAAAAAATAAACGTGAGTGTATTATTAAGGCTGGTATTTCACGGCCGTCTGGCCGGGGTAGGGGGGAGTTATAGCGTTGATCTTGTTGTTTAAAATGTTAAACAATCATTCACATTCCAGCGCTGAGCTCCAGAGTCAATAAGAACTTGTGTCTGTATATGAAGTAAAGTTGTCACGTTTGGAATTCTCGCTCCTGGATTATTATGCAAAATTGACAAAGTACTCGGCCAACAACGTCATCCTGGGTTCGTATCCTGGCCGGGGGGAGGATTTACTGGGGCGCAAATCCTTAAATGTAGCCTCTGTTTAACCCAACGGTAAAATGGGTACCTGGTTGTTAACCGATTTTTCTCGGAGTCGTATTCCAGGGAACATAGGATTAAGGACTTGCCCGAAACGCTACGCGTACTAGTGGCTGTACAAAAATGTAACAACTCTTGTATATATCAATGAATAAATAAAAAATCATCATGATACACTGTCATCATCATTTTTGACACCATCATCATCATCAACTGTCATCTTCATGGTCATGACGGCGCTGCGATTGATTGATGTGAGCTGAGAGCGCTGTGAATGATAGGTGAGCTGAGAGCGCTGTGAATGACTGAGGTGAGCTGAGAGCGCTGTGAATGACTGAGGTGAGCTGAGAGCGCTGTGAATGACTGAGGTGAGCTGAGAGCGCTGTGAATGACAGGTGAGCTAAGAGCGCGCTCAACGTGCGCCGCGAGGGGCTCGCTGTTCCGTGATCAGTTGACGCGACGCGCGTCTGGTTGTATTTGAGTGTAGCAGAGTGATGTATGATGTATGATGTATGATGTATGATGTGGTGGTTGTGGTGTACTAGGGTGATGGTAGCATGGTGTAGTGGTTGCTAGGCCTTGTACAAGCTCCCCAGCTGATCAAAGACCTTGTACAAGCTCCCCAACTGATCAAAGACCTTGTACAAGCTCCCCAACTGATCAAAGACCTTGTACAAGCTCCCCAACTGATCAAAGACCTTGTACAAGCTCCCCATCTGATCAAAGACCTTGTACAAGCTCCCCAACTGATGAAAGACCTTGTACAAGCTCCCCATCTGATCAAAGACCTTGTACAAGCTCCCCATCTGATCAAAGACCTTGTACAAGCTCCCCATCTGATCAAAGACCTTGTACAAGCTCTCCAGCTGATCAAAGGCCTTGAACAAGCTCCCCATCTGATCAAAGACCTTGAACAAGCTCCCCATCTGATCAAAGACCTTGCACAAGCTCCCCAACTGATCAAAGACCTTGCACAAGCTCCCCAGTTGATCAAAGGCCTTGAACAAGCTCCCCATCTGATCAAAGACCTTGAACAAGCTCCCCATCTGATCAAAGACCTTGTACAAGCTCACCAGCTGATCAAAGACCTTGTACAAGCTCTCCAGCTGATCAAAGGCCTTGTACAAGCTCCCCAACTGATCAAAGACCTTGTACAAGCTCCCCAACTGATCAAAGACCTTGTACAAGCTCCCCAACTGATCAAAGACCTTGTACAAGCTCCCCAACTGATCAAAGACCTTGTACAAGCTCCCCATCTGATCAAAGACCTTGTACAAGCTCTCCAGCTGATCAAAGGCCTTGAACAAGCTCCCCATCTGATCAAAGACCTTGAACAAGCTCCCCATCTGATCAAAGACCTTGCACAAGCTCCCCAACTGATCAAAGACCTTGCACAAGCTCCCCAGTTGATCAAAGGCCTTGAACAAGCTCCCCATCTGATCAAAGACCTTGAACAAGCTCCCCATCTGATCAAAGACCTTGTACAAGCTCACCAGCTGATCAAAGACCTTGTACAAGCTCCCCATCTGATCAAAGACCTTGCACAAGCTCCCCAGTTGATCAAAGGCCTTGAACAAGCTCCCCATCTGATCAAAGACCTTGTACAAGCTCCCCAGCTGATCAAAGACCTTGTACAAGCTCCCCATCTGATCAAAGACCTTGTACAAGCTCCCCAGTTGATCAAAGACCTTGTACAAGCTCCCCAGTTGATCAAAGACCTTGTACAAGCTCCCCAGCTCATCAAAGACCTTGCACATAAAGTGGTTACTGGATACATGGAGCTATACAGAGAAGCGCACTCCTGATGTACATTTGCATAAGCATGTGCTCTGGGACTATGCGAAACATTCTTTTGATCAACAAAAAGATCAGTTCAGTCTAGGGCGGACCATTAGCACACAGCGGGCCCGGGTATTTTGTCCATCTCTAATTAATCAGGAGCTTGACACAAAGCAGAGTTGAACTTTAATGCAGTTGTGTCATCCAAGTTCTAAGCTTCGGCAGTGAGGTGCTAACATGAGAGCATGTTCAGTAACTTTTCTGTGTGTTGGGTAAAAAGAACAGCTAAAATTCCACAGTTATAATTTACTCCCAAAACGCCATGTGTAAACGGAGTCATTGATTTCCATTGGTAGAGTAAGAAATATTATATTTTTACTGTCAGGTATTTGCCCGTTGCTCTCAGCGGACGGCCTTCTGTTAGACTTTCTGGGAACCCGCTTGAATAAGGCTGGGACCCAGAGCTCCGTGCCCAGGTAACAACAGGGTGTGAGGCCTCTAGTTGGCCTCTAGAGTTAATCGCGTGTTTTGTGTAGTGTAGAGGTACGACACGCGAGCTGTGGGCTTACCTACCACTACTCACCCAAGTAGTGATGGGTGATTGTCGTTTCCTTCCTTTCCTGGGGGTGGAGGCCTGGTCGAGGACCGGGCCGCGGGGACACTAAAAAGCCCCGAAATCATCTCAAGATAACCTCAAGATGGGTAAGCAGTGATGGGTTATCCCGCAGATCGCGGGGGTATATATATATATACCTCTACACTACAGGTAAGCAGTGTAGAGTACGTACCTACACTCTACGATGTAGGTACGGACATCAGTGTACGTGCCTACATGGGATACATTAGTGTCGTCGAGGGGCGGACAAGGGTTGTGGGGGACTAAATGGAATTTCCTTCCGTGTTTGAGTGGTGAGTTGTATGATCTCAGGGGGCGCTCAGCCCCCCACCAAACATGGGTGCTTGACCCCCATCACAACCCCATCATATTCTACCAAACTCCTCACATATATCAACAACAGCAACAACGACAACCACAGACCAAACGTAGTGTTGAAGGGCCGACTTAACAGCAAAGGATAAAGTGTGGATCAGATCAGGTCAGTCTCCAAGCCTGGGTCTCCACACTCTCCCGGCCCAAATCACCGGTACCAACGCATATGAAACACGTACATCTTCCTCCTAACTATGGAGGTTTTATTTACATTTTTTAAACACTTTCCGAGCTTCTAAACTACTTAACCAAAGATTATTATTGCCATAAACAACCTCATAAAAAATTATCTGATAGATAAACTTAACTTTAAATCCTGTATCCTTTAACTCCAAGCACAGTAGTCTACATTCTTGGCTCACAATCCTCCGTCAATGGTTAGGCAACGTTTCCTCTCACCTGATGCGTCTGTTCACCTAGGAGTAAACAGGTACTCATGAGTTAGGGAACTGTTGTGGGTTGCATCGTGGTGAAAGGTCGGTAGTTGGCCGTGGTCCAAGGGAGACCACCATAAGGTCAAGTCTAAGCTCTCTGTACCCCGACGACAGGAACTATTCTCCAGCCAAACACAATT
Organism: Procambarus clarkii; assembly: GCF_040958095.1. Lineage (NCBI taxonomy): Eukaryota > Metazoa > Arthropoda > Malacostraca > Decapoda > Cambaridae > Procambarus > Procambarus clarkii. The sequence continues at coordinate 5,225,727 of NC_091232.1, forward strand.
CCGCTTATAATTCCAACAGTGTTTGATCCAATTTCAACTTTATTAATTCTCAGATAAGAATTGTTAACACAAATCGGACTTATATATATGTTCTCTGTCTTTTATTTTGTACAGAGCGTGGACTATGGCCAGTCAGAGCGTGGACTATGGCCACTCAGAGCGTGGACTATAGCCAGTCAGAGCGTGGACTACGACCACTCAGAGCGTGGACTATAGCCAGTCAGAGCGTGGACTACGACCACTCAGAGCGTGGACTATAGCCAGTCAGAGCGTGGACTACGACCACTCAGAGCGTGGACTATAGCCAGTCAGAGCGTGGACTACGGCCACTCAGAGCGTGAACTACGACCACTCAGAGCGTGAACTACGACCACTCAGAGCGTGAACTACGGCCACTCAGAGCGTGAACTACGACCACCCAGAGCGTGAACTACGGCCACTCAGAGCGTGAACTACGGCCACTCAGAGCGTGAACTACGGCCACTCAGAGCGTGAACTACGGCCACTCAGAGCGTGAACTACGACCACTCAGAGCGTGAACTACGACCACTCAGAGCGTGAACTACGGCCACTCAGAGCGTGAACTACGGCCACTCAGAGCGTGAACTACGGCCACTCAGAGCGTGAACTACGGCCACTCAGAGCGTGAACTACGACCTCTCAAATCTCGCGACACGAACCAAAGAGTTATATAACTCTTGCTAACACTTTTACCTTAACATTTCAACAAGGAACAATCATAACTCGTAAATAAATCCGTCACATAATTGGAAACATAAATATTTGAATGTGTAAACATTATAAAAATAAAATAGATTAAGGTATAAATATCTACTGAAGATCAAACTAAAAGAACATAAGAGTAAAGGGGAGACTGAAGAGAATCTGGTGACCTATTAGAAGCAGCTCTTGATTTATTCCTAAACTCATTCATGTATAAGTCTAATATACGCTTGAAAGAGTCCAGCGATCTCAATTCTAATTTAATAACTATAAGTTTGATTTATGGAATCAAGATTCTTAGTTGAGTTTATATATCCTCGCGTTAACTCTATACACTATAACACTGGAGGTCTGCATAGCGATTCAACTCCCTTTCTTAAGGAGCTGAATCTTTCTTTCTCCACTGGTGAGGATATCTTGTTTGTGTTTATTTTACATAATCAGGCTTTTATCACGTCCGGCTCTGCTACTGGCTGCCTTCTTCTGATATTACTTATCTTCCAGATCTCCTGGAAAGGTATCATTGAGTTCATATATATCTAGGGACAGGTCAAATTCCAGCTGGAAAAATGTCTGGAAACTTTCAGTCAGTGCTTTGCATTCTTCCTTAACATAATATTCCGTCTGTGTTATGGCCTTATAACTTAGTCATCCAAAGAGGATTTTCTCTTGATGTGCCTGAAGCTTTTCCTTGGACGCTATGTCATTCTTCATTGATCTAGTTTCTGTGTCTTCGTTCTTCACTCTCTTATTCATGTGATTTTCTTATGTTCTATTTTCTACGTAATTATTTCAGGCTGTTTTAGCTACTCCATTTGATCTTTTTGGACCCATTAAACTCTGGATTAATGGTCTTCCTGGTGCCTCTGTTCCTTTAAGCAACATGAATCTCCATTCTTCAGCTTCATTTAGCTTTCTCGTTGAGTTATTGTTTCAGCTTTGAGTAAATCTTTCCAATGGTATTCTCGACAGGAATATTTCAACATTCTGGTGCTGCTGCTGCTCCTTGTAGTCTGCTTCTCTACCTCTCTCTCCATCCCTCTGCTGGAGCTGTCTCGTGTGGCTCAATGGGCCTTCTGCTCCATCCTTTATTCATATGTTTTCATGGCTTCTATATATTCAAAGGCTAAAAGACAATGACCACTGGCTCATCGACGCATTATGTTCGATGCTCTGAATGTTCGTCTCATTCGTGGAGAGAGAGAAAGGCTCAGTGTTCGTCTCATTCGTGGAGAGAGAAAGGCTGAAAGAAAGGCTCCTACTATCACTATCCATGTTCCATCCACCCCTCTTCCCCCCACCCCCTCTATCCTCCCCCCCTCAACCTCTCAACTTCTATCTGACTCTCAGCCTCACGCTACCTCTCAACCCCTCTATGCCTCTCAGACCCTCCCTAATCTTCAAACCCAGTATGCCTTTTCTACCCTCAGCCTTTCCTCTTCCTACCCAAAAATATGGGCCACAGTTTTAAAGCTGTGGAACGATTTGATGTTTTATTTACTTTTATAAGTAAAGTTTATTCATAATTTCTATGAATGGCGTCAACCTCCATTAGTTTCTGCTCTAAACCATTTCACTTAATTACTGCCCATGCATATGAGAACACATACTCAGAAAAAAAACAGATAAAAACATGGCCACGCACGCTCGCACACACACACACGCAAACAACATGTAGAAGTAAAACCGCACGCAAGCAAACACCTTACAAACACCTGCCAACATAAATAACCAAACACACGTCATTCAGAACAGAAAGCTGGACGAACAACTGTACATAAACTTCCAAAAATAAAACACTCAAACAATAAAACTAACGAGAAAGGCAATAACGATGCAAAATACAATGCAATTACACGTGTACATCTATTTTTGTCTTAGTGGGCTGTGTGTGTGTGTGTGTGTGTGTGTGTGTGTGTGTGTGTGTGTGTGTGTGTGTGTGTGTGTGTGTGTGTGTGTGTGTGTGCGTGCGTGTGTGTGTGTGTATGTGTAATTACCTAAGTGTAGTTACAGGATGAGAGCTACGCTCGTGGTGTCCCGTCTTCCCAGCACTCTTTGTCATATAACGCTTTGAAACTACTGACGGTCTTGGCCTCTACCACCTTCTCACCAAACTTGTTCCAACCGTCTAAATCTTCTGTGTGTGTGTGTGTGTGTGTGTGTGTGTGTGTGTGTGTGTGTGTGTGTGTGTGTGTGTGTGTGTGTGTGTGTGTGTGTGTGTGTGTGTGTGTGTGGTGTTCCCGGAAATCCATAATCCAGTCACCACGAATCCGACTTAAAAAAAAGAAAAACGCCCCCTCACACGTTCTTGCTGACGTCACGCGACGTAGTTATGGCTGACAGCACGCAAAGATTGGGAGGTTACGCAAGACTGGAAACAAACACGTTCCCGTTTTATCGAGTTCTGGACCCCAAAAGGTGAGTAAACTGGCGTATTTGTTTATATAAAGGATTTACTCCATTTGCTTTTCATATATATGATTGAGTGTCAGTATTTTTGTGGTCGATTTGGGGAGAGAGAGAGAGAGAGAGAGAGAGAGAGGGAGAGAGAGAGAGAGAGAGAGAGAGAGAGAGAGAGAGAGAGAGAGAGAGAGAGAGAGAGAGAGAGAGAGAGAGAGAGAGAGAGAGGGGGAGGCACTCCTCATATGACAATTCGAGGATAAGAAATGACTACAGGAAACAGGTGCTGAGAAGGAGGAGGCTAAAGAACTGGGGCCAGATTCACGAAATAGTTACGCAAGTACTTACGAACCTGTACATCTTTCCTCAATCTTTGACGGCTTTGGTTGCATTTATTAAACAGTTTACAAGCATGAAAACTTTTCAATCAACTGTTGTGATTGTTATAAACAGCCTCCAGGTGCTTCGGAGCTCATTAACTGTGTAATAATTGTAAACAAAGCCGCCAAAGTTTGAGAAAAGTTGTACAGGGTCGTAAGTGCTTGCGTAACTGCTTCGTGAATCTGGGTTCAGACCTTTGGGAAGAGTCTCGGAGGAGGGGGATAGGGAGAAGATGATGACTTGAGTCTGTCGAGACTCTTCAAGACATCAGTGCTGCTGACCATGTGTGGCGTCTGTCTGGTGTCTGACGTCTGCTGGCGGTTCGAGCTACTGCTAGCCTTGTGGTAACTCCTTGTCTGCTGGTGTAAGCGACTAGAGAAGCAGAGTAGTACTTAATAGCACCTGCTGTCTGCTAGACAATGTCGGGAGACTAATTACCATCGTCTGCTGGATAGCAGAAGCAGGGAAAGTCGAGTAAAGCTCCTCTGGCTCCTACAGTGCCTATCTGCCAGAGTATAACAGTTAGAGTTAAGACAGAACCGTGTCTTTGAACCACATCTGTCTGCTGGACCCTCTAGTCTGTCACAGACGGTACCCGTTCACCCCGTACAGTATCCAGATGTCTTTCAGTGTAATGAAACCATCCCGCCAAACACACACCGAAACTACAACGTTGGTACAACGTTCAAACAAGTTTTAACACCTCCTAACCAGTTATAACAACCAATATAGCAAGTTGTAACAACGTTCTAATACGTCATAAACACGTTAAGCCAAGATGTAACAACTTTATTACAAGTTGTAACAAGCTGAAAATAGAGACAGTTTCGGTTTGTGTTTCCAGGGATCTTCCCAAATACTGACAAGCGAATATTTTCTCTAGTAAAAAAGGCACAGCAAGCGATGAGTCACAATAACGTGGCTGAAGTATGTTGACCAAACCACACACTAGAAGTTGAAGGGACGACGACGTTTCGGTCCGTCCTGGACCATTCTCACAATCGACTTGAGAATGGTCCAGGATGGATTGAAACGTCGTCGTCCCTTCAACTTCTAGTGTGTGGTCTGGTCAACAAAGGAACAGCAATTTTCATTAATAATACAAACTTTAACATCCTGTCCTCACACTTAATGCTCCGCAATTTGACGCAATCGACCACAACATCGAAATTCTGACGCTTGAGTGAAACTATAAGTACCTTAATGTTGACGCTTCCTTAGACAAATGAGCATCGGCCACGACAGATTAAGTTAGAGTGTCAGGGTTGGAACGCTTCTGGTTAAGAAAAAAAAACCCACTTCAGATAAATAAATAAAGTTTCTCTAACATTAAATTATTAAAGTATATATATATGCGATTTCCCAAATCAATTATTTATATACGTTTCCCGTGTACAAAGAGTAGAATCCTTGGAATATACAATTGTATAAATACATTACATATTTTTACATAATCAGACATGAACAAAGAATCAAACTCATAATCAGACATGAGTTTCTTTTGCTTCCTTGTAAGCAAAGGAAACACACCACTGCTTCCCTCATGCGTTGGCATTCGATATTGGTAAACAAAACCCTGTGTTTCTGTCTCTATGAAGATATTTCATAGACTGATAATTCTTCCTCTTTACCCTGGCCACTCGTAAACATATACCACGCACCGCTAGAAACATATGAACTGCCAGAAAGCTGAAAAACAGTCAAAATATACCGATGTAAACCGGGAGAATTAACCTGGAGGGGCTGTACTGCCGGCAGGTGTCCCTTAAATACATGCTATGCATCTATTTAAGGGAGACTTAAATACATGCTATGCAAGGTGTTGGAAGATAAAAGCTTTTGTAGTAAAATGTGATAGAGGACCCCATGATTCAGGGACGGTAAGTCCTGCCTTAAAACACTTAATAAATAACAGTTGGAGCGACAAACGTCAGATATGGGAAAAAAGCGGACGCTGTTTGAGGCTTTTGCCACACCACCCAACACAAGAACAGTGGAGAACATGACGGAGCAGGTCACAGTGACAGGAAAAGTCATGTCATGTCATGACAAAGGTCATGTCAGTGTATCATCACACTGTGGAATACATTACCGTCAGGTCCCACAAGGGCCACTGCTTGGGCCCATTCTATTTCTGTATTATGAGAATTGATCTTCAATACGAAAGACGCTCCCTATTATCTATTATTGCAGATCAAACTAAAATAGTGATGAAGATAAACACTGTGGAATTCGAACTCAAATTGCAAGAATGGTTTAACACATGGTTACTAGAGTTTAACTTTAGTCCGAACAAATAAATGAAAATTGAAAATGGGTTTACATATTAAGCAAAAAACACGACAGGAAAAAACCTTCGTGTTGTAAAACTGTAAAAAACAGAAGTTTGTATCGCCTTGAATCAATTTCCTGAAGCCCACATCGGTTGTCTATCATTATAGTTAATGAAGATAGAATTATATACAACCAAGACACTGTCCCAAGAGACCTGAGATGGGTATACCACACCAAGGCTCAGGACTTGTCGACTTGTCTCAGTGTGGATTTGTGGACTTGTCTCAGTGTGGACTTGTGGACTTGCCTCAGTGTGGACTTGTGGACTTGCCTCAGTGTGGACTTTTGACTTGACTTTAAAGGAGTGTGGACAGTGTTCTAGCAACCTCCAGGTTTCTCAAGACTATGTAAGAATCTACACCAGTTTCCCAGCTAGCGTTATTATATGTGTGTGTGTGTACTCACCTAATTGTGCTTGCGGGGGTTGAGCTCTGGCTCTTTGGTCCCGCCTCTCAACCGTCAATCAACTGGTGTACAGATTCCTGAGCCTATTGGGCTCTATCATATCTACATTTGAAACTGTGTATGGAGTCAGCCTCCACCACATCACTTCCTAATGCATTCCATTTACTAACTACTCTGACACTGAAAAAGTTCTTTCTAACGACTCTGTGGCTCATTTGGGTACTCAGCTTCCACCTGTGTCCCCTTGTTCGCGTCCCACCAGTGTTGAATAGTTCATCCTTGTTTACCCGGTCGATTCCCCTGAGGATTTTGTTGGTTGTGTGTGTGTGTGTGTGTGTGTGTGTGTGTGTGTGTGTGTGTGTGTGTGTGTGTGTGTGTGTGTGTGTGTGTGTGTGTGTGTTCGTTCACTGACAACGTGGAGTCTTCTCTTAGGTCTCCCTCTGCTGGTAATTTTGAGAGTAGGTTCCGTTCACTCTTTGTACCGGTCTTCGGTCTCTGGGGCCAGATTCACGAAGCAGTTACGCAAGCACATACGAACGTGTACATCTTTCCTCAAAGATGAGCCAAAAATTGAGAAAACATGTATAGGTTCGTAAGTGCTTGCGTAACTGTTTCGTGAATCTGGCCCCAGGTCTCTTACTCCCTCTCTCAACACTCTACACTTGAAGACATAATTCAGAGTAACGTGACTGGAAAAAAACACAAAAATAATCCAACCCACACACATGAAATGAAAGTAGCGACGTTTCAGTCCATTCTGGGGCTCTTATCAAGCCCAGGACCGACCCTACACCTGCTACTTTTATTGCATGTGTGTGGGGTGGGAGGGGGGGGGGGGGATTGCCTACAATGGAGGTCGAACCTGCGATCCTCGGTTGTAAGGAGACGATTTAGCCCACTACGCAATAGTGTGTTTGTGTGTATTTATTATTTCTGCCTGCAGGATCGAGCTCTTAGGTCTAGGACCTACACCTTTTTAACCGTCGGTTGTGTAATGTATTGGCTCCAGATCTATTTTTCTCTACGGTATCTATTATACTTATTCCTGTCACACACACACACACACACACACACACACACACACACGCGACCAAAGAGCCAAAGCTCAACCCCCGCAAGCACAATTAGGTGAGTACACACACACACACACACACACAAAGGATGCGCCACCCAAAACAGGTAACTCCCAGGCACCTATTTACTGCTAGGTGAACAAAGTCTTCAGGTGAAAGAAACTGGCCATTTGCCTCTGCCTAGACGTAATCGTAGCCGGGTCCTGTGAATTGCGTATCATGAACGCTGTCTGCTCAACAGACACATACATTGTCTGCCGCGAGAACTGTGTGTGTGTGTGTGTGTGTGTGTGTGTGTGTGTGTGTGTGTGTGTGTGTGTGTGTGTGTGTGTGTGTGTGTGTGTGTGTGTGAGTGACAGGTTGCATGTAGATATCATTTTGCAATTAGTTAATTAGTCTATCATTATGATAAATAGTTCTTATTTACGATAACTACCTCCCGTATTATCATTATAGATTCATCATTATTTGTAATGTAATTATTAATACAGTAATTGTACAATGAAATAATAATACTAACGTTAAGTGTTTATAATAAAGTGTTGCCCATGCAATAAGGTCAAACCCTACAATATATGTATTTAAACCTGCTCTTAATATAATTATATATCTTAGTTGGCTGCGTTGTCTAATTACTCCGTCTGACAGTTAAACGAGGCTTCATCAGCTCGAGGTGGAGTCAAAAATAAACTTATTAAAGTGAGGAGCAACTTGAACACTTTACCGTAAGTGGGTGGCTGCGGTGTGGTGGTGGTGGTGGTGGAGGTGACGGTGTGGTAGTGTGGTGGTGGTGGCGGGGCAGAGTCACAGCACTCTCGGTCGGGTAGTTCACTTCCTGCCCCAAAGGTGGCCAACGCTACCACCACTACCACCAGTAGTCCCATGCTTGCGATGCTCGTCTGGGTGTTGTTGACACTTACGCGGGCCCTCCTGGCACTTATACTGCCCCTCCTGGCACTTATATTGCCCCTTCTGGCACTTAGACTGCCCCTCCTGGCACTTATACTGCCCTTTCTGGCACTTAGACTGCCCCTCTTGACACTTATATCGCTCTTACTAATACTTATACTGCCTCTGATCTTAAGTATGTTGTTCCTGTTCACACCGTTGCTGCTATTTTGTGATCTACTGTTGGTGCTGTTGTGTGAACAGTGGCTCCAGGGTGCCATACTCAAAACTCGTTTCATATCGAGTCCAACTACCACCTTGGTGCTTAACGAGGCCTGTGTCAGGGCTTGAGCACGGACTTCATGGACCTTGACCGCTTGTTTGAGTCTGGTTCGTGTCCGCTCCAACTCGTAAGCCTTTCATTAAATGGTGCTTAAAAGCCTCAATTTCTTCTCCTGTGTTGGGAGTGAGTTTGCGAGTAACGTTTCCTAATTAATAAAGTCAGAGGAGGCGAGGTAGATTCACTTACACTTACACGCAAGTGGAAAGTAATTTGTACCTGTTTGGAGGATAGATATTTGGCTGGCTGTATTCTGTAAGCGTTACAGGCGAAATCACTGTACTGAGGAAGACGTATAAGCTGTTTAAAAGTCTTCTGTATTTCTCTCTTGATATCCTTAATCACTCTTTGTTATCACTTTATGATAATTTGACTGGCATTTTTTTTCCTTCATGCATTAATTTTATGGTGGTATGGTTGAGTAACGAGGCTGATATCCTGCGACCAACGGACTTAAAGTTTGCATTTTTCAAACCTTCGTTCAAGTGAGGCTATTTACTGACGTTGTCTTGACTTTGAGACTTAGTGATGTCATGGTACCAGCGGGTCGTAATGACCACTGAAGAGGCGCCAAGATCCTCCAAGATGTAATTAGCTCTTTGCGTCAATATTCCATCAGCAAACGACTTGAAGAACTGAACAATGAACCGAACGCGATCTGAGCTCCAGATATATCGATTTTATTTAAATGCCACTCACCGGAAAGTCAATTAGATTAATTAATATGTGGTTTCGTACTGTCGGATAAAAAGATTTGCGAAAAAAAAGAGGTGAAATGTACGCTTCAAATCCGCCTCGAGTGCCTACTGGAAGTGGGTCAAGGGCAGTCAATGGGACATTTTCCTGAGCATCACGCTAAAACAGCCGTGATCAATAATATATACAGGGCCAGCAACCCGTAGGGGAGAAGCACCTCTCTTCTTCGTTCCGGGGGGGAGGGAGGTAGGGGGTTCATACGCGTGACCGGATTGCCTGAGTCCTACACCGGAGTATCGACTTGAGTATCGTTACAACTGCGTCGCGAGTACTCGCGGGCTACAAGCCACCGGTGACCTGATTCTTGGAGTAGTATTCCCAGCAGCGAGTGAAACGTCCTCCCGCCTCCACTTCTCAACGGTGACTGCTAGCACCTCGGCGGCCCCGCCCGACCCAACCTGTCGTACTCCTCACACCTGCGTCCAGGGGGGCGTGGTGGGCCGGGTGTGGCGCGGGGCCGGGTGTGGCGCGGGGCCGGGTGTGGCGCGGGGCTGGGTGTGGCGCGGGGCCGGGTGTGGCGCGGGGCCGGGTGTGGCGCGGGGGCCTGGGTGTGGCGCGGGGGCCTGGGTGTGGCGCTGGGGCCTGGGTGTGGCGCGGGGGCCTGGGTGTGGCGCGGGGGGCCTGGGTGTGGCGCGGGGACCTGGGTGTGGCGAGGGGGGCCTGGGTGTGGCGTGGGGGCCTGGGTGTGGCGCGGGGGCCTGGGTGTGGCGCGGGGGGCCTGGGTGTGGCACGGGGGCCTGGGTGTAGCGCGGGGGCCTGGGTGTGGCGAGGGGGGCCTGGGTGTGGCGTGGGGGCCTGGGTGTGGCGCGGGGGCCTGGGTGTGGCGTGGGGGCCTGGGTGTGGCGAGGGTGCTGGCTGGTTAAGGAAGGAGTGAGGTGGCTGACCATTGACTCGAAAAGTGGCGACAACAGTGGATAGCCCGAGGTGGATGGCCCGGGCCAGGGTGGATGGCCCGGGCCAGGGAGGATGGCCCGGGCCAGGGTGGATGGCCCGGGCCAGGGTGGATGGCCCGGGCTGCGGTGGATAGATACGGATAGCTGGCCAGGGCTGTGAGGGCGATAAGATAACTGGGTGAACAAATGAGCTCGAATTGAGAGAGACAAAAATCGCTGGAAAAAAATCACAAAATGTTCAAAACATATTCAAAATAAACCATTTTTGAGCCGAAATTATTCTGAAGCTGTTGACATAGAATTACACATAAGAGCCTCGAACCTTGACTTCACTTGACATATCATTTAACATAAATTTAAACTTCACATTGTCCTTAAAGCTCAGTAGCTCAACACAGTCGACTCTCAGCAGAGTGGGTCTGGGGTTTGACTCCTAAGTTAGACGAAACGTTTGGGCATTGACACCTAACGCCGCTCTCTGTTCACATAGTAGTATATAGGTACCTGACAACTAACCAACTGTTGTGGGTCGCATGGGGGGAAAAGCTTTATCGCTATCCTAATCTTAGGAACCTTGGAGCTCTCGATTATGAGTCGAGGACGTAGACTACTGTGCTATAACGTATCCCCTCGAAAATGGGATACTAAAATCCTGGAAATTACATCCCATTCAATTCAATAAATTTTACACATAAGCAATATGTAATTAATATGTCCCCTTGACTAGATAATAAACACAATTATCGACATATTTTGTTTACTCCCAATTCCCAATTACGAACACACTGCTCGGCGCCACACTCCGATACCTGGCATAATTAGCGGCCTATGGCAAATATTATTCAGTTCTCGCTGTGAAAATATAGCAAATGTCATAATTCACAGCTAATTATTCGGCCGCCAGTTATTTAGCAGGTGACGCTACATAGCTAATTGGAGAGTGGTGAGGTACAGTGTCCCTCACTCCTCACTCCTCACGCCTCACTCCTCACTCCTCACGCCTCTCACCCAACACCTTCTTGAGGTTATCTTGAGATGATTTCCGGTTGTTAGACCTTGTTGTTAGTTTTGACCCACTTGACCAATTACTTAAATATGGACGTTTTAGTAGACGTTAAAGCTAAAGCAGACTAATATATATATATATATATATATATATATATATATATATATATATATATATATATATATATATATATATATATATATATATATATATATATATATATATATATATATATGCGGAAAATCCACAGAGAAATATGAAATGAGGTGAACGTTTCGGCTTTGTTAAAGCCTTTGTCAACACCAGACTGACTAAGGAGAAGGGAGAAGGGGGAGGATATATAGGCCGACACCTGACCAACCCATCCCTAGGGTTGGTCAGGTGTAATTAACCAAAATCAGGTATACTTAGCTTAAAATGGTCAAAGAGGATTAAGCGGTCAGAGAATAAGGATGAAAGATTAAAGAAAAGCCTCATGAACACACAATATATGAATATACAATTATAATGAGACATTGTAAGCCTCTCTATCAGAGTTGTTTCTTAAACTGTTGTGCAATATTATAACTTAAAAATGGATCAAGTTTGTACATTCCAGTACTAACATTAAGAAGATTTGGACACTGACTGATTAGAGCAGACTCAATCAAATTCCGTTCCACGAAATCCCCACAATTGGTAATGCTTTTTGCCCCATTCCAGTTAATATTGTGATCGCATAAACTCGTATGTAGATACAATGCATTAGACGTTTGGGCAGTTCTAATACTATAAGCATGTTGTGACAACCGCAATTGTAAGGACTTTCCTGTTTGTCCAAGGTACACAGAATCACAATCATTGCAGGGAATTGAATACACACAACCTGCTGTATCAGGGGAGTTTTTTATTAAATTGGATTTGATCGTACTATTAGTGAACACCAAATTTATATTAAGTTTCTTAAAAATCAGAGACAATTTTTCAAGTCCACTCGCATAAGGTACCACCAATGAGTTAATAATTTTTGGTTTCGCCTTAGGGACGTGATTATAAAACGTACGTTTGGCTTGTACAAACGAGAAATCCAAAAACCTCTTAGGATATTGTAAACTCTTCCCAATTTCATATATTTTAGCAATCTCTTCATCAAAAAACTCAGGGCTGCAAACCCTCAAAGCTCGTAGAAACATTCCTGAAAATACTGCCTGTTTAAGTTTACTATGATGATTCGAATAAAAATGAACATACGACCCCACGTTGGTAGGTTTCCTATACACATTAAATTTGAACTTTCTAGCGACTCTATGAATCATAATGTCCAAAAACGGAAGAGTACCATTCTCCTCAGTCTCACAAGTGAATTTTATTGAAGGTACCAAAGAATTGAGTTCATTAAGAAAAACTATCTGGTCTTTGTTGCACGGCCATAAGCACAAAATATCATCAACATACCTATACCAAACCACATTAGCCGGCATAATCCTGGATAAGATTTTTGTTTCAAAGAATTCCATATACAAATTGCTTAAAACTGGGGACAGGGGATTGCCCATCGCCATACCAAATGTTTGTTTGAAAAATTTTCCATTAAAACTAAAATAATTGTCTTTTATACACAATTTAATAAGTTCCAATACTTTATTGGTCTGCAAGCTCAAATTATATTTAGGCAGTTCCTCACGTAGAAATTCTAACAGATCATCAACAGGAACTTTAGTGAATAAAGAGGTTACATCGAAACTTATAAGTTTAAAATCAAAATTTAAATTCAGTGTGGATAGCTTATTAACTAAGTCCACATTGTTTGTCAAGTGTGAGTTGGAAATAGTACCAACTATAGGGGACAAAACTTTGACTAACCACTTAGAGAGTTTATAAGCCGCCGAACCAATTGAACTAATAATCGGCCTTGCCGGATTATATGGCTTATGAGTTTTTATAAGACCATACATGTAAGGAAGAGAGGGGGATCGACTTGTTAGCCTAGATATCAACTCTTTATCGCCTTTACACACAGTTTTAAGAGTTTTGTTAAAATGTGCAATCACTTTTTCAGTAGGATCTCTGTTAACCAATAGATAAGTATCCCTGTCTTCCAAGAGTAACTCCATTTTTCGGACATAGTCATCTTTATTCATAATAACTACTGCATTTGACTTATCAGCCTTGGTAATATGTAATGAACTATCTTTTTTGAGATTTTTGAACGCATGAACAGTCCACTCGCATGGCGAGTGGACTTGAAAAATTGTCTCTGATTTTTAAGAAACTTAATATAAATTTGGTGTTCACTAATAGTACGATCAAATCCAATTTAATAAAAAACTCCCCTGATACAGCAGGTTGTGTGTATTCAATTCCCTGCAATGATTGTGATTCTGTGTACCTTGGACAAACAGGAAAGTCCTTACAATTGCGGTTGTCACAACATGCTTATAGTATTAGAACTGCCCAAACGTCTAATGCATTGTATCTACATACGAGTTTATGCGATCACAATATTAACTGGAATGGGGCAAAAAGCATTACCAATTGTGGGGATTTCGTGGAACGGAATTTGATTGAGTCTGCTCTAATCAGTCAGTGTCCAAATCTTCTTAATGTTACTACTGGAATGTACAAACTTGATCCATTTTTAAGTTATAATATTGCACAACAGTTTAAGAAACAACTCTGATAGAGAGGCTTACAATGTCTCATTATAATTGTATATTCATATATTGTGTGTTCATGAGGCTTTTCTTTAATCTTTCATCCTTATTCTCTGACCGCTTAATCCTCTTTGACCATTTTAAGCTAAGTATACCTGATTTTGGTTAATTACACCTGACCAACCCTAGGGATGGGTTGGTCAGGTGTCGGCCTATATATCCTCCCCCTTCTCCCTTCTCCTTAGTCAGTCTGGTGTTGACAAAGGCTTTAACAAAGCCGAAACGTTCACCTCATTTCATATTTCTCTGTGGATTTTCCGCATAAAATGATCAGTGTTTTGTGATCGTCAATTGCATATATATATATATATATATATATATATATATATATATATATATATATATATATATATTGGTGTATACTGGCAGCAGGTTTTCTTTCAAACATGTTTCATTGAATATGACCGCATATTCTGTATTAATTATTTTCTGGTTTAGGGCTTCTATCCCCCTAACTATTTTCTTAGCATCAGGGCTTAATTGAAATAGGAGTTCTCCAAAACTCATTTTCGTACTTTTAAGGTGAAGAAAAGAAGTGATTTACTATAGAGTGTATTACACTTATTTGTATAATTTGCACGACGTTTCGAACCTCCATGATTCATTCTCAAGTGAACAGATCTTACAATACTAGTTGATTTTATACCCGCATTAGGTCAGGTGATAATACAATGAAGGTGAAAACATGGGGGGATACATAAGGGATAAACATAGGGGCTGCAGAAGGCTTATTGGCCCATACGATGCATCTCCTATCTAAACACAAAGATTAATCCAGTGTAATTGGCCTGTTATGTTGGACATTGTCTTCTGTGTTGGCATCGATATGTTCTTGTCTTGTCCTTACTCTCATGGTGGGTAGAGTAAATAGTTCCGTGATTTGGGTGTTCATGGTAGGTCGCTCTATTCTTATGTGAATTGCCTCAAGAATTTGTAATCTTCTTGAATCTTGGGTTTTGTCTATTATGCAAGTATTCTTGTTCAACATTTCTCTTGTTAGAGTAATGTCATGGGCTTGTCTCATGTGATTCCTAGGGGCACCAGATTGAAGATGGCATGTCAAACGCCTCGTCAGCTTGGTCGACGTCATACCTATGTACTTACATTGAAGGTTACATCCTTCGTGGGGGCAAGTGTACATGTATACAACGCTTGACTGCTGTAGAGGGTTCTCCGTCGGCTTCGGGCTGTTTTTGATAAAGAGTTCGAAACGTCGTGCAAATTATACAAATAAGTGTAATACACTCTATAGTAAATCACTTCTTTTCTTCACCTTAAAAGTACGAAAATGAGTTTTGGAGAACTCCTATTTCAATTAAGCCCTGATGCTAAGAAAATAGTTAGAGGGATAGAAGCCCTAAACCAGAAAATAATTAATACAGAATATGCGGTCATATTCAATGAAACATATATATATATATATACATACATACATACTTACATATATATATATATATATATATATATATATATATATATATATATACATACATACATACTTACATATATATATATATATATATATATATATATATATATATATATATATATATATATATATATATATATATATATATATATATATATATATATATATATATATATATATATATGACAATGTCAGACCACGGAGGAAAAATGAAACAGGAAATTTCCTTAAGTACTTTCGTATATTAAATACATCTTCAGAAGGTGTATTTTGTAACATCTTCAGATGTGTAACATCTTCAGACCTTCTGAAGATGTATTTAATATACGAAAGTACTTAAGGAAATTTCCTGTTTCATTTTTCCTCCGTGGTCTGACATTGTCACATTCTTAATCACGTGTTTATTTTCGTGATATACACACATATATATATATATATATATATATATATATTACAATCCCCCCCCCCTACCCGCCCTGGGATGCAATTCCACAACAGTTGCTCAACTCCCTGGTGTCTATCGACTGCTAGGTAAACAGATGCATTAGGTGAAAGGAAACGTGGCTAACCAATTCGGTCTCGCCCAGGAATCGAACCCAGAATCCCCAGTTTGTGAATCGAACTTGAAGCCAACTCCACCGGCCAAAAAAAAAAAAAAACTTTGGACCAAAGTGATACCAAAAACTTCATAGCACAGTGGTCTACGTCCTCGACTCATAATCGAGAATCCCAAGTTCGATTCCTTTAAGGGGGAAACGGCAAAACACTTTCCTATCACCTGACGCTTATGTTCACCCAGCAGGAAAAAGTATGGCGACCACGTGACAGGAGAGTTACGACCACGTGACAGGAGAGTTACGACCACGTGACAGGAGAGTTACGACCACGTGACAGGAGAGTTACGACCACGTGACAGGAGAGTTACGACCACGTGACAGGAGAGTTACGACCACGTGACAGAAGAGTTACGACCACGTGCCAGGAGAGTTACGACCACGTGACAGGAGAGTTACGACCACGTGACAGGAGATTTACGACCACGTGACATGAGAGTTACGACCACGTGACAGGAGAGTTACGACCACGTGACAGGAGAGTTACGACCACGTGACCGGGGACCACGTGGCTGGGAAGTGTTCAAAAACACTGTGACATTAACAGGAATGTTCCAATACTCTGGCCACTTAAGCCATTGCCAGTAATCAGCTGTTGAGGTAAATATTGATGTCCGGCCCCAGCTGACGTCACGAGTGAGGTCCCCGAGCTTTTGAGACATCTCACAACACAATTCACTTAAGGATTCTCAAGTGTTCTCATTCACCTAAAGACTATATTAAGTATTTACATTATTCACCCAATCCACTTGTTCAAAGTTCATCCGACTGAACAAGTTGTTTTTCTGAAGTCTATTTCCACTTCCTCTCAAGTAAGTTGTTTGATGTTGACAAGACCACACACTAGAAGTTGAAGGGACGACGACGTTTCGTCGTCCCTTCAACTATCCCCTAAACCTTACTATCCTCCTCAGCTTTCTCTTGCCTATTTATTGCCTGTCTCTACCTCCTCATCACAATCGACTTGACAATGGTCCAGGACGGACCGAAACGTCGTCGTCCCTTCAACTTCTAGTGTGTGGTCTGGGGCCAGATTCAGGAAAGCACTTATGCAAGCACTTACGAACCTGTACATGTTTTCTCAATCTTTGGCGGCTTTATTTCCAATTATTAAACTGTTAATGAGCTACAAAGCACCAGGAGGCTGTTTATAACAATAACAACAGTTGAATGGGAAGTTTTCATGCTTGTAAACTGTTTAATAAATGTAACCAAAGCCGTCAAAGATTGAGGAAAGATGTACACGTTCGTAAGTGCTTGCGTAAGTGCTTCGTGAATCTGGCCCCTGGTCAACATACTTCAGCCACGTTATTGTGACTCATTGCCTGCAAGTTGTTTGATAACTTTGTGCCTATCTGCTCACTCCACCTATGTACACCAGATGACAACTTGGCTTGATAACCAACTAATTCGACCCTAACAGTGGCGCCATAACGACTAACTGTTACACCAATAGTTGTTTACTTAGTCTGATGTCTTAATACATCCTCACCTCGGTCACGTGACCACACGATGTATGATAATTATTGTCTGATCACCCGTTTTCTGTACGTGTAAGGTAGGCTAAATTATTTATGAATGATTTTAAATTGAATTGCAAGATTATTAATTTAATTTAAGCTGTTTATTAATAATGTTATTTTAACTTAAACGTTTTGTTATGCAGTATTTTATAATAATAATAATAATAATAATAATAATAATAATAATAATAATAATAATAATAATCACTTATATTGCAAAAATATACAGAACACGGTACAGAGGTTGAACAATTGTTACATAAAATACATATGTAACTTATGTATCAATCGATATAAATACATATAAACTATGTGTATAGTATCCCCCCCCCTGGCACTAACGATACGCTTAGGGTCAAACGAGGCTTGACCTTGTTTGACCCTCATCATCACCATAGCGTCACGTATGAATATTGAGGAATATAAGTGGTTCTAGCGATAGGAATGACCAAGATGCTGTACCGAGTTCGATCATGGTTCATCCCGTCCACTCGAGTTATCACTACGTCAAATAAATGATGCACTAAATTGCCGTAACTTAGCGTAACCCAACCTATCTGATGGTCCACGAATATAGAAAACGGGAGAACAAGTCAATCACGCGAGCCGAAAGTGATTTATAATACATCATATTGGTTATTTTTGTCGTCAAAATACAATGTATTATGCAAAAGGACAGGTTGTATTGTAGTTATGTGACACAATTACGTTCCCATAGTTAGAATCCCCTATACTGCTCATATATACTCACTTCTAACCTTGAAAACAGCGCCCGCTGAGCTCAGCCAATAGACACAGTAGTTACGATCTCCCACTTCAGCTTCTAGAGTCAATCTAGGGGTCAATCGACCCTACACCCTTGGCATCATGGCGTCACATTACACACACTTATCACACGTGTGTAATATACTTGCAACCGCCTGCTCACACTCAGCCCAAGACCACAACAGAACAGGAGAAGCGAGAGACCCCACACGAGAAATTGCTATTAAAATGTACTTTTTACCGCCGGGCAACATACAATTTTTCGTGTGTGTATGTGGTATGCCCCGGCTTTTTTTTCTCTCTCTGTATTGATTAGTTTCATCAATACCGTGCTGGTGGAGGTGGGTTAGCTGATGGCATACGTGGGGGGTTTCAGTGGACGAGACGCGATTACGGCGCTATCAACCAAGGTGGCTGGGTTGGTTGCAGGTTTCAGTAACAAGGAGGTTGGACCGCGGGTTTCTACAGCACGATTGGAGGAAGGAAGACATCACCCGACGATGGTGGGATGGGTGTCATCCAGAGGAGGTTGGATTGCGGGTGTCATCCAGAGAAGGATGGACTGCGTGGGCATCCAGAGAAGGTTGAACTGCGGTTGTCATCCAGAGAAGGATGGACTGCTGTTGTTATCCAGAGAAGGATGGACTGCGGGAGTCATCCAGAGAAGGTTGGATTGCGGGTGTCGTCATCATCCAAGGAGGGCAGATTATGGCAGCAGCGACGGATGAAACTCAGAGTTATCATCCACGAAGAAGCTCGACTGCTGATGTAAACAAGGAAACAGGATTACGGGTGACATCATGAGACGAGGCGAGACATCTGATGTCATCAACAAGATGGTGGCGGTACGCCTTACCACAGTTGCAACATTTAGCAATTGTCTGCAACACCCAGTGACGGGAACTACTGATTACGGAAAATAATATTTCTATTATTTCCCTTCCTTTCTCTTGCACTTAAGAGCTATTAACAATTGCGTCAAATTATTGAAATTGTTTTTGTGTTTTTATTTACGTATTTCCGGATCGAGGGGGGTGGGGGTGGGGTGGGGTGGGGTGGGGGTGTACGTGTAGAGTTGTACGTATCCCCTTGTACGTACAGCTCAACGTATAATATATACAGGTACATGTACGATAAATACACCGGTTGTACACATGTAGTTTGGTATTTATCTTTTATAAGCCATATACGCGAATAGAAGTTATTCGCTTCTTGTAAGTTTTCTTTACTGTGTCTTCAGCAACGTCGCCTTCTCACACACACACACACACACACACACACACACACACACACACACACACACACACACACACACACACACACACACACACACACACACACACACACACACACATATATCAGGCTTGGTTCATTCTTACTGCCCTCTCCATTTCTCTACAATTAATCCCATCTATCTCTCCCAATTGTTCATGCATATTCACATCCAGGGCACTCAACTTCCCTATTCTCCCATGTCTCACCATCCCAGGTCCCTCAAACACCATCCCTATCGTCCCTTGTCCCATTCACAGTTTCCCTCCTATCACAAACTCCTATCAACACACATATACTTCAATACCTCTCTCTCCCCACCTCTCTGGCTACTCCCAAAATCCGCATCTCTCTCTCTCTCTCTCTCTCTCTCTCTCTCTCTCTCTCTCTCTCTCTCTCTCTCTCTCTCTCTCTCTCTCTCTCTCTCTCTCTCTCTCATCCGCTATACACAATATTTCCTTTCTCCCTTCCAAACTATTCCCATCCCCCCTCTATATTTAGTTTCTCTCATCTTCCTCCCCTAACATACCCCATCCACCCTGCAATTCTCCCCAACACACACACACACACACACACACACACACACACACACACACACACACACACACACACACACACACACACACACACACACACACACACACGCAATCGGGGGCCTCGTAGCCTGGTGGATAGCGCGCAGGACTCGTAATTCTGTGGCGCGGGTTCGATTCCCGCACGAGGCAGAAACAAATGGGCAAAGTTTCTTTCACCCTAAGTGCCCCTGTTACCTAGCAGTAAATAGGTACCTGGGAGTTAGTCAGCTGTCACGGGCTGCTTCCTGGTGTGTGTGTGTGTGGTGTGGGAAAAAAATAGTTAGTAAACAGTTGATTGACAGTTGAGAGGCGGGCCGAAAGAGCAAAGCTCAACCCCCGTAAAAACACAACTAGTAAACACAACTAGTAAACACACACACACACACACACACACACACACACACACACACACACACACACACACACACACACACACACACACGACACCCCCCCCCTCACACGACACACCCACCCCACACGACACACAATTACCTCTGTCTGACTCCATCACACACAGAAAAAAACTCTCACAAACTGAGTTCCGTAGCCTCACAAGGTGTTGATTGTGTTGGCTTCGTGGCTGGACCTAAAGTGCGCACAACACTCAAGTTTCTAACCAAAGAGTGCTCATACTGAAGCTATATTACAGCTTATAAGTGAAGTCAGCACTGTACTCAAGCAACAGTTATATTTCTAACCAAAGAGTTCTTAGTATTAAGGCTTTTAACCAAAGGGGTTATCTGTATTAAGACTTATAACCAAAGAGTTCTCTGTATTAAGACTTATAACCAAAGAGTGTTCAATACTGAAGTTATATTGATCCTTCTAACCAATGAGCGTTCTATTTTAAGCTATATTGCTGCCTCAGCCAAAGAGTGCTCTAAATAGAAGGTATAATGAAGCTGTAAACAAAGGAGTGCTCTATAATGAAACTTCTAGCAAAGTTATGCACTTAACAAAGTTCGTAACCAAGTTATTTACTTATTAAAGTTCCCCTCAACCAAATCTTTTTTTTTTATAGATTCATCTCATTCAACACACATCCCTTTGTGTGTTTCATACTAGCCAATGCATTTTGTGGAAGTTTTATTTTAAAGAATTCTCTTTGGGGAAGTTCCTGGACAATCTAACTTAAAATTAATTTGAATTTAATTCAATTAAATATATGAACTTTATGCAATGAAATACAGTGACGTGTCTATCAGAAAATATTGCAAATCATGTCTTCAGAGCTCCAAGCACCTCTGGCAGTGCCTCTGGGTGGGGTATTTTTCAGCTCGTCATGGTTCAGTCGGTAGTGCGTGTGCTTGAGGAGTCCAAGAAGCGGAGGTTCGATCCCATTCAATGGCCTCAATCTTCTTCTCATTTTATGTACGTTTTTGACCGATGCCTTTATGAAATTCCTCACCAAAAAAAATGCACTTATAAAAAGTTCAACCAAAATAAGTGGTTTGAAGGAAATCTTATAGTAAACAATCGGAGTTAATTAAATTGTTTATCGATTTAACAATCGACTTAATTTTAAGTTTTCCGTTTTATACTGGGATTTAATGACATTTGTAAATAAATAGTGAAATAATTTCATGATTGTCACAATAAGCTTTACTGACGTTCTCAAACAAAGATAGAAATATACATAAATTTATGCTTTAGTTGCTACTATGTCTTGGGACGACCTGGGATATAAGGCTCAACTGCCAGCCCTCCCAAGCCACTCATGTATGTCTTCTTATTCATCCTGAATATCCTAACATTAAATAATCCTGTATTGATCAAAATATCCTAAAAGTAAAGTGAACTACTTCGGTAATAATGCCTGGATGACAAAGTGACGCTAAAGAGGAAAAATGACAATTCCCAGGACAATGCAATCAACTCTAGAACACTTTCAACTATCCCAAATACTTTAAATAGTGATCACGAAACAAGCGAATGCATCACTGACTTCTTAAGACCTGAGGGCCTGATCGACCTTCACTCTTTCCCTGAGAAAACACGTCAAATTAAAAGCTAACACAGAAAGCAGCTACAACATACGAGAACAATGGAGGGAGGTGACTACCTAGCTTTCTGGCTGGCTGGCTGGCTGACTGGCTGGCTGGCTGGCTGGCTGGCTGGCTGACTGGCTGACTTTCTGGCTTTCTGGCTGGCTGGCTTTCTGGCTGGCTGGCTTTCTGGCTGGCTGGCTGGCTGGCTGGCTGGCTGACTGGCTGGCTTTCTGGCTGGCTGGCTGGCTGGCTGGCTGGCAGGCTGGATGGCTGAACAGCTGCATGATTGGCTGATTTGCTGGCTGGGGAGCTGGCTACCTAATTGACTAGTTGGCTAGCCCATCACTGGCCAATAGCTGGCTG
>NC_091232.1:5253147-5258147 GCF_040958095.1 Procambarus clarkii
ACCACGCAACACCACCCAACACCACCCAACACCACCCATCACCACCCAACACCACACATCACCACCCAACACCACCCATCACCACCCAACACCACCCAACACCACCCATCACCACCCAACACCACACATCACCACCCATCACCACCCAACACCACACATCACCACCCAACACCACCCATCACCACCCAACACCACCCAACACCACCCATCACCACCCAACACCACCCATCACCACCCATCACCACCCAACACCACCCATCACCACCCAACACCACACATCACCACCCATCACCACCCAACACCACCCATCACCACCCAACACCACCCATCACCACCCATCACCACCCATCACCACCCAACACCACCCATCACCACCCAACACCACCCATCACCACCCAACACCACCCAACACCACCCATCACCACCCATCACCACCCATCACCACCCATCACCACCCATCACCACCCAACACCACCCATCACCACCCAACACCACCCATCACCACCCAACACCACCCATCACCACCCATCACCACCCAACACCACCCATCACCACCCAACACCACCCATCACCACCCATCACCACCCAACACCACCCATCACCACCCAACACCACACATCACCACCCATCACCACCCAACACCACCCATCACCACCCAACACCACCCATCACCACCCATCACCACCCAACACCACCCATCACCACCCAACACACACATCTCACAACCTCCACAGTCCGGAAGTAAAGGATTACTATACTCAGCAGCAACATCTTCCTGTGCATAGCGGCGGCGGGTCCCAGGAGTGTTACATGCAATCACCAGGAGACTTGAGGCATCTTGCACGCAAGCAAGCAAGCAGGAAGGAAGACTGGTAAGTATCTCTATCTACTCTATCCCCCTCTCTTCTTCCTTTCATCTCCTGTCCATCTCTCTCTCTCTCTCTCTCTCTCACAAGCGCTTGCATCCTGAGGATCGCTTCTTGCAAACCTTCACATCAGTCTTCCTGTCACGTCTTGTGAGCCTTACAGGGAAAGTTATGTTGTTTGTCCTTGTTGCTACCTGGTGCTCCGTAGTGTTAACTATCTTCTGCATTACAGATTATGGCTCTTCCACCCGACCATTCTTGCAGAGCGTTCCAGCATCATCCCCATACCATTCATCTCAAGAAATTATAAAAACATTAATAACAATTCCCAGAGAGTAATCACACTAACGTGACTGCATTAATGGGAAAATCCGTAGGAGCAGTGATGAGGGATCGAACCTGTGGGGTAGGATAGACTGTATGAGCACTGAGCGCCTGGAGATGGTTCATCTTCTCATCAAGACTCACAGTGTCTCGGACTCATGAGTCTCCGGGCTTCACACCCGCGGGTTCATCCCTCTAAATACTCATTTAATATTCTTCCCTTTACCGTTTCTTGGGCTTGTAAAGGAGACACGTTTTGTTTTTTGATTCCTCAGTGGATGCAAAGGACGACTGCTGTACCTGTATCTCCGACCAAGCCAGGGACGACTGCTGTACCTGCGTCTCAGAGTGTTGAGATTCATCAGACATGTGTGAGGTGAGCCTTCGACGACCTTTCACACCTGGAGGCAGCTGGAAGGTCTGGGAAAGACTGGATTAAGGTACAGGTGGAATGGTGGCTGGAATGATGGGAGAGGGAAGGGTGGAGGATGGAAAGGTGGGGGATGGAAGAGTAGGGGATGGAAAGGTGGGGGATGGAAGAGTAGGGGATGGAAAGGTGGGAGAGTGAAAGATGGGAGATGAAAGGCAGACACAAGGAAGGTGAGATCGAAAACATGAGACACCAGAAAAGCGACATATTGCAGAGAAAAAATATAGGAATGAGAGAGAGAGAGAGAGAGAGAGAGAGAGAGAGAGAGAGAGAGAGAGAGAGAGAGAGAGAGAGAGAGAGAGAGAGAGAGAGAGACGAATGATGAGGAGAAACTGGGTTAGAGAGAAATAAGAATGGAAATGAGAGAACTAAAACAAACAGTGTGGAAAAAAACGAGACAAGAACCGTATGAAATTGGTGTGAATGTGAAGACGAATGAGGAGAGGGAAAGAGGAGAATGAGAGAAGTGAGAGAAGGAGGAAGAGGAGGAGTAAAGGTAACACAACCATTATCATCTCAACTATTCCGGAAGCCGGGAGGAAATGAGGAAGTCTTAGTCCCATGTTAATGAAACCATCTGATGCTACGTTAATGGCTGCTTCTTCACCTCTCTCCTCCTAACCTCTCCTACAGGCCGTCTCTTCCTTCCTTCTTTCCTTCCTTCATTCTGCTCCTACTTTCAGCAGAGGAACTCAAGCTGATGAGCCCTTCAAGAGAGCTCCGAGTGCCATTTGAGCCCCAAGGTTGAGAGCATCCCGAGTCTGACTCGGTAAATTGTCTTACAATTTATGGATTAATAATGGAATTATTCTGTAGGAATAATATAAAATATTTTTTGTTTTTTACAATGTGCTCTTAAAATAGGGTGACACGTTCATGTGCTGTGTGTTCAACGCCACACTCATTATCGTCATCATAACATGCATCATCATATTCATCATTATCATGATCATTATCAGTATTAAAATCATCTTCACCAACATTAACATCATCATTATCTCTGTCTCTCTCTCTCTCCCTCTCTCTCTCTCTCTCTCTCTCTCTCTCTCTCTCTCTCTCTCTCTCTCTCTCTCTCTCTCTCTGTCTCTCTGTCTGTCTCTCTGTCTGTCTCTCTGTCTGTCTCTCTGTCTGTCTCTCTCTCTCTCTCTCTCTCTCTCTCTCTCTCTCTCTCTCTCTCTCTCTCTCTCTCTCTCTTCTCTCTCTCCTTCTCTCTCTTTCTCCCTCTCTCTCTCCCTCTCTCCCTCTTTCTCTCCCTCTCCCTCTCTCCCTCTCTCTCTCTGCCTATTGTAACCACAAATTAAATCTCACCCGAGCAGAGGGAACAGCGGAACCCAGCCTTTGTCCCATCCAATGAAAAAGAGAGAGCTTTCTGCTGGCTTTTTCCTCGTAGCTGACAAACACAGCTTCCCCTCCCCCTTAAGACAGACAGGAAGGAGGAAAGGCAAAAGGGGAAAAAAAAACACTGCAAATTGCCCATAAAAGCAACCCTTCCTATCTCAAAAAATTCAAACTTGAGGTTAATAACATTTTGTATTTTAATTGTTAATTTTTTTGAGACGGGGGGGGGGGGGAGGGGGAAGGGGGGAAAGGGGGAGGGGGAGAGGGGGAGACACAGAACGAAGGGTTCTCTTGCATGTTGAAAATAATTTTAACATTGCACTTTAGTTTTACTTCCTTCCTTTGTTTTCTAATTTCCTTTACTTCCCCTCTCCTTCTCCTCTCATCTCCCCTCTCTCTCTCTCTCTCTCTCTCTCTCTCTCTCTCTCTCTCTCTCTCTCTCTCTTTCTCCCCTCACATAGTTGTCCTCGAGGGGAACTTTCACGGCCATAGAGAAGACTACAAAGAGAATTTAAGATCAATATAACCCCCCCCCCCGCGCTCTCTGAAAGAAATTTTAAGGTGGTGTGGCTTGTTTCCTCAATGGTTGGTTTGTTGTTTGGTTGTTAGCCTGATTTACCGATTGGTTGGCTGGTTAGTTGAGTTATATGTTGGTTGGTTGGTGGGTGACTTGGCTTCCTGGCTGACAAGCTAGTTGGCGTTTTGTGTGGTTAACTGGATGGTGATTGGTTTGTCGACTCTCTCCTGCTTTCTGATTGGCTCTTGCTTGTTTGTGTACTGGTATGTTGGCTGGTTGAATGGCTGGCTGATTGGACGGCTAGCTGACTGGACGGCTAGTTGACTGGACGGCTAGCTGACTGGACGGCTAGCTGACTGGACCGCTAGCTGACTGGACCGCTAGCTGACTGGACGGCTAGCTGACTGGACGGCTAGCTGACTGGACCGCTAGCTGACTGGACCGCTAGCTGACTGGACCGCTAGCTGACTGGACCGCTAGCTGACTGAACCGCTAGCTGACTGGACGGCTAGCTGACTGGACGGCTAGCTGACTGGACCGCTAGCTGACTGGACCGCTAGTTGACTGGACGGCTAGTTGACTGGACGGCTAGTTGACTGGACCGCTAGCTGACTGGACGGCTAGTTGACTGGACGGCTAGTTGACTGGACGGCTAGCTGACTGGACCGCTAGCTGACTGGATGGCTAGCTGACTGGACCGCTAGCTGACTGGACCGCTAGTTGACTGGACGGCTAGTTGACTGGACCGCTAGCTGACTGGACCGCTATCTGACTGGACCCCTAGCTGACTGGACGGCTAGCTGACTGGACCGCTAGCTGACTGAACCGCTAGCTGACTGAACCGCTAGCTGACTGGATGATTGACATCCTGACTTGCCAGCGGTCTTGGTGGATGGTTGACTGAGTGGGCTGTGTATTGAATCGTTAATTAGTTACAAAATCTGCAACATATTAAAAGTAACCCCACGAAACACCTTGTACGCTTCTGAAAACAAAAATCGAGAGTCTTAGCTTCATTGAGGCAGATGGAGAACGCGACGTCATTGGAGGCTTCAGCTGCACTTTCCATACGGTATCTTTAACACGAAGGAAGCTAGGAAGCCATCTTAATGTTGAAGGTCTCTTTGAAGCGAGGCTCGTGCTGGTCTAAGAGGCTTATAAACACACAGTGACTGACGGCACATGCAGACCAAGAAGGTCTTTTGAAAATACAAACACGCTCTGTCTCTCCGTCTCTCTCTTCCTCTCTTTTATGGAGATATATAGAGAAAATGATTAGAGTCGGGTTTCTCCTCGGCTCTTGTAGGCGTAGACGGTATACAGTCACTCAAGACACTGTACAGCACACAACAAGAAAATAGGTCATAAAGCTGAAGGTGTTGGGTCGACCCGTTGAGTCTGTGAAGTAATTTTCTAATTAGTTGCTTGCTCTCAGAGGAGGTCTTTCTCTCTCTCTCGTCTCACTCTCCTTTCTCTCTCTCTGTCTCTCTCTCTCTCTGTCTCTCTCTCTCTCTCTGTCTCTCTC